>NC_084484.1:115239226-115577976 GCF_030035675.1 Rhineura floridana | reverse complement strand
CTCAAGTGACAAGGACGGGTCCAAAAGGACTCCCAAGCTGCGCACTTGATATATATATGTATGTATGTATGTATGTAAGACAGTTTTGAAAGCAACAAACGGAACTTCACTCAAGCTTGCTCTCCTATAAGGATTCCGTTAATATATGTATGTATGTATGTATGTCTACAAGAGGACAAGATCCCTTTTAAATTACATTTATCATTACTGTGATATTTTATATTCTAAAGTTTTAAAGGGTAGCATAGACAGACAGACAGATGGCTTAAAGCACCTAATTCTGGCAAATCCAACAACGGTAAATTTTACTGAACATATAGTGATGAGAATGGGAATTTCCACCTCACTGGTAAACCCTCACTGAATACTGCTTACCATGAAAATCCTATTCATAGGGTCGCCACAAGTCGGAACCGACTTGAAGGCAGTCCATTTCCATTTTCACCTCCCCCCAAAGGAATACAAAACTGAACATGCAAATCAAAACAAACCAAGAATTCACACATGCTGAGATGTTCAAAATTTTTACATAAAGCTAACGTAAAGTAACCTTGATGCACTACACTGAGTTGTAGACAGTGGTGTGCTGGTAAACATTTAACAACTGGCTCTCCGGAAAAAAAAAATCCAACCTGGATTTAGAAAGGAAAGAGGCACCAGAGATCATATTGCAAGCATACAATGGATAATGGAATGGATCAAGGTATTTCAGAAGAAAATCACCCTGTGCTTTACAGATTACAGCAAAGTCTTTGATTGTGTAGATAACAAAAAACTATGAAATGGTTTTAAAAGAAATGGGGGTACCACAGTATCTGACTGTTCTGATGCACAACCTATACTCTGGACAAGAGGCTAGTGTAAGGACAGAATATGGAGAAACCAATCGGTTCCCCATCGGAAAGAGTGTGAGACAGGGGTGTATTTTATCATCCTATTTGTTTAATCTATATGCAGAACACATCATATGGAAAGCGAGATTGGCCCAAGATGAGGAGGTGTGAAAATTGAGGGAGAAATATCAGTAATTTAAGATATGCAGATGATACCATACTACTAGCAGAAACCAGTAATGATCTGAAACGAATGCTGATGAAAGTTAAAGAGGAAAGCACAAAAGCAGGACTACAGCTGAACGTCAGGAAGAATAAAGTAATGACAACAAAAGAGTTATGTAACTTTACAGTTGACAATGAGGACATTGAACTTGTCAAGGATTATCAATACCTCGGCACAATCATTAACCAAAATGGAGACAATAGTCAAGAAATCAGAAGAAGGCTAGGACTGGGGAGGGCAGTTATGAGAGAACTAGAAAAGGTCCTCAAATGCAAAGATGTATCACTGAACACTAAAGTCAGGATCATTCAGACCATGGTATTCCCGATCTCTATGTGTGGATGTGAAAGTTGGACAGTGAAAAAAGCAGATAAGAGAAAAAAGCAGATAAGAGAAAAATCAACTCCTTTGAAATGTGGTGTTCCAGGAGTGCTTTGTGCATACCATGGACTGCAAAAAAGAAAAATAATTGGGTATTAGAACAAGTTAAACCAGAACTGTCACTAGAAGCTAAAATGATGAAACTGAGGTTGTCATACTTTGGACACATAATGAGAAGACATGATTCACTAGAAAAGACAGTAATGCTGGGAAAAAAAGAAGGGAGTAGAAAAAGAGGAAGGCCAAGCAAGCAATGGATTGATTCCATAAAGGAAGCCACAAACCTGAACTTACAAGATCTGAACAGGGTGGTACATAACAGATGCTCTTGGAGGTCTCTGATTCATAGGGTCGCCATAAGTCATAGTCGACTTGGAGGCAAATAACAACAACCTCTTCAAAGTACTGATAAGCCTCTTGTTTTAATTAAAATAATAATTAGAAATTCTTGCTCTTATCACTAATGGGAGTTAATTATCTTGCATATGCCCATAGTAAATTTTCAGATACTTTCAGACCCTCAGCAATTTTCAAGTGGTCTATGTAGAACCCCTGGTATAAGACATCTGCTTATGTCCCTATGCTGCTCTCACCCCTCATTTAGGTGCCTGGGATGCATGTGTGTGGACATACCTCCTTACAATTGTGGAAAGTGATTCTTAGTAATAAGTCTCCAGACACAAAGTTACATAGGTATTTATCAGTTGTTTAGTAGAAAATTCAGAAGTGCAGAGTCCCTTCATGATATTTGCAGCCACATACACCTTTTTTGGTCCTGGATTAAGAATGAGATCTTTGTTAATGCATTCTCTCACAACAACAAACATCTCTAGGAGCCAATCAGCATGTAAGTGGAGAGTGTTAGCAACTGAGAAGAGTCTTCTCAGTGGCTGACTCACCTCCTTTCACTCTGATTGGCTCCAATCAGCAGGAAAGGCAAGGAAGCATATTAGAAGACTCCTCTCAGTGACTAACACACTGCCTTTTTATGCTGATTGTAGAATGCTTGGAGACATAGGGACCCTGCTCCCAAAAAAGCAGAGGGACTAAGACCCCCTGGGCGACTACCCTCCTGGTGCTTATGGACATGGCCGTAAAATATTTTGTGATGTGCAAGTTCGATATTATTTATTAAGTGTGTTTAGGATTACACTGATGGCATTCCCAAATATGTACTTTCACACAGACCTTGGTTTTCCATAACATAATGTTTGTCCAAGCCTCCACACTTGGGGTGGGGCACTACTTGCACACCCCTTCCATAAGCACATCAAAGTTGGATACACACCTGAACCAAGACCCAGACAACAGGGCACTCAAAACAAAAAGGTAATTACAGCGGCTGAGTAGATCTTGTACAGTGGTTATACTGACTGGGCAGCCACTGTCCTTCATATTTTACAAAATACTTTTTCCTATACAAAGATTAAATTTCTGTGTATGAAAAAGTAATATATGAAGTGGTCTCAATAGTGAGAAAAGTAAACAAGTGAATGGTGATCCAAATGTTTTTCATTCTCACGTTATGAAGCTAGCTGCCAGATGATGTATCACCTTCCCTACGCATGCAGCGTAGAGTGAAAAAACAGCACCCAAGCCACCATTCAATACGTGCATGTGGTCTTTCCAACATGAATCTACAGGTCTCAAAAAGTAATGTGTGACAAAATCCTCAACCACCTTATAACATGCCTCAAACATGGTCTCTTGTTCTACCAGCATGCCTTCACACCATCACTTTGCCAAAACATAAGGATAGGTAAATTGCTTTTAGGGAGGTTCACAACTATGATTTCCTATTTATTTAATCTAAAAATATTTAAAATACATGAAAACAGCCAGGGAAAGATATTGGAGAAATATAAAATAAATACAAATAAAAAAGGGGGGGAGGTGAAGAGACCTTAAATGTGCTACTCACCATCTCTCAGCCTATCCTCCCCTCAGGATGAAAACAATGGAGAACCATGACCACCCCCAAAAAGAAGGGCACACTTAAAATGTAGAGGAAAAAATCATCTACAACCATAGTGTGAAATCAAATACTTATTGGGACACAGTATGATGAATTATTTATATAAACATGACTATCAAATATGTTTATGAATTACACAATCTGTAAATATATTTATAGTGCAATCCGATGTTTATTTACTCAGAAGTCCCAATGTATTCAATGGGGCTTACTCAAACTGGGAAGTGTGCAGAGAACTACAGCCTCAAATGATAAGGAACTTGTTCTTTCAACATGCCTTTTAAGCTGAGACCTTATCCCAGTCTGAGTCTGTGTTGGAATTGCTTTTTAATATGTTTTAAGCCTTTTCTTCTTTAAAAAAAGATGTTTTTTAAAGCTTTTAAAAAATATTTTCAAAGATGTTTTAATATATTTAAAGTCTGTTTTTTATGATGTTTTAAAGTGCTTTTAGTGCTTTTGTTTGCCGCCCTAGGCTCCTACTGGGAGGAAGGGCGGGATATAAATCAAATAATAAATAAACTTCATTCACCCAACCCAAAATTCAGAATCATGCCTCTTTAGGTTGTTTTCCAAGTGTTTATTCTTGCTTTATGGTTATTGGCTTTTAAAGGGATTTATTTCTTATTGTGAGTTGCCTTGGTTTCCCAACCCTACCTCACAGGGTTGTTGGAAAGACTCCATACACACACACACACACACTGCAGATGTATAAATACATACAGCCCATATAATAGTTTATTGTCAAACCAGTATTAGTTTAAAAATCAGTATTAGCTTTTTTTAAAAATCAGTATTAGTTTCCTACAGAATAAAAACTGCAATACCTGCCTACTTGCTTTAAAATAGGACTGGAGAGGGGACAGAAATAGTTAGAACACAAACACAATTCTTTTTTGCATTCACTCAAAAATCCCATTAATTTACAGCACATTCATAACCATGTCTACTCAAAAGTAAGTCCTATTGAATTCAATGGGATTTACTCTGGGCATATAGGATTAGCATGCTTTTACCCCCACAAAACCAAGTATTGGGAAGGTTTTGAAAACACTGCCCAGGATCTGACTCCTGCACACAAGAGGAAAAAAACTGAAATGTTTATACTTACCCAATTTATGAGATTTTCAGATAAACGGGGGGGGGGGGGAACTACCATTTCCTGGCATTTCAATGAGGTTTTCTAGACACGGCCCAGGTCAACCAAACTGGCTTCACACTGATTGGCTGCAATCCTGAACAGGCGGGGTTAGACTGAGCTATGAAGTGCTATACAGGACAGATTTGTTTAAAAAAAGATTTAAGAGTCGGGGGTGGCTGACGTTTTCTATGTATATCTCGAGAACCGGATCACCTAGAAACTTAATTTTTTTTTAAAAAAAATAAAGCTGAGAATCCGGGCCACCTAAGGGGCTAAACAGGCACCGGGTGGCATGCAAAGAATCCGGGTAAAACCCGGCTAACCGGGCAATATGGCAACCCTAACTACAACTCCCATCAGCCCCAGCCAGCATGGCCACTGGATTGGGCTGATGGGAGTTGCAGTTCAAACAAGTAACTTTCCAAGCTCTGCCCAGAAGCCCATGCTTCTGGCACATGTCTTTCATCCACCAATCAGAGGAGCAGAAGACTTCCCCTGCTCCCTCTGTTAACAAACGGCTCGCAAAATTCTCGAAACTTTAACAATTGGCTCTCGCGAGTCCGTACGAGCCAGTTCCAGCACACCACTGGTTGTAGACTTACTTAAAACAAAGATACTCATATATTGCAAGTATTGTTTCCCAGCTTTGTGGTAACACTGAAGACTATATTGTGTTTTTCACATTTTCCAGCACAAGTTAAATATTTTCAATCACCACTGTTGGGATACATTTGTGTTATCCTAATCTTATAAACAGTTTAACATGTGCCCACATTAGAGGTTAACATTTAGTCCTTAGAAATGGGAATTATTCACAAGACTGTGATATCACATACACATCCAACTTAATTCAGCCACTTGCGCTCCCAAGAAAGCTTCTCCAGAAGTTCAGGTGATCCTCCTGAACAATTCAGAGTGGAGCAGGGAGGGGTTACTGCATGAGGAAGAATTCACCCAAATAGAACTGAAGCCATGGCACCTTAAAAAAAGACCACAATGGTACATGAGAATGGAGAATAATGGATGTTATGGTGGGCCACTGGCAGGGTTCACAGTCAAGCATTGCACAGACCTCTGTAAAAAAAATGCTAAAAGTATGGTGAGATTTTCTTTTTACTTCTGGAACTTCAAAATGTATCAAGGAGTGAGATATTGTTCTGTTGTATTTAGTGAGCCTTGAACATGGGAAAATATATGTGGGGATATTGGGCAGAGAGAAGAATTTGTGCAGAGGAGCATCCCCTACAAGTCTTGGAAGTCAAGGTAAGGAATCAGAAAGGATGAGGAATCGTTTTTTTCTCATCTTCTTCCCCTCCAATGTGAGGCTGAGTGGAAGGACTGGGAGTGGGGTGGGGTATCTACCTCTACAAGCCTCTCTTGCCTAGTAGAACCCCATGTAAGCTTTCTTTGAGTTTTACTAGGCAGCTGCACAAACTAAGCACTTCCTTAAGAACACAGGAAGCTGTCTTATACTGAGTCAGACCATTAGCCCCTCTAGCTCAGTACTGTCTGCACCGACTGGCAGTGGCTCTCTGGGGTTTCAGGCAGAAATCTCTGCCAGCCCTACCTGGAGATGCCTGGGACCTTCTGCATGCAAGGCAGATGCTCTATCACTGAGCTACAGCTCTTTCTCCATTAATGGGATGTCTTATGAAATTAGATACAATGAAGTGCTAGAACACTAGGAATCTGAATGACAATACTAAATCATCATCTTTAACAAGAAAGAATCCACTATTATATTTATGGCAAGTTTCAAAAACATATGTTGGGAAGATTAGAATTAAATACTAGAAAATAACCTTCTTTAACTATTTGAACAACATAACCTTGTGCCAAAGACTGTAAACAGAGACAGACAGGAGTAGTCAGAAATATTGAAGTTAAAGCAACACTGACATGATTAGCTAAACAGTAGATCATTCGTATTTAAATACTAAAAAGTGTTTTAGCACCTCCATCTTTAAGTACCTGTTATTTAATGGATCTTCATATTCATAAAAGAGGAAGGACAGAATCAGTCACATTCTTATAGGATCCATACTACTTTTACCATTTATTTGCCTGGCTGCAAACTGTTATATCTACCTAACTGCCCCCCACCCCAAAGAAATGAAAAGAATGCTAACTTGCCAAACACAATTTAATTTAAAAGCAGTCCTATATAGTTTTTTTTAATTCCTAACTCCACTGGGGTTAGGTGGTGTACAGATGTCTGTGCACATTTTTGAGAGTAGGGAAGGGGACTTTGGCAGACTGCTGTCAGTGCCCACAAATCCTCCAGGCCTGCCACTGCTTTGCCCTCCTGATAGTGGTATCATAGCTGTAACCACCAGCCTCTCCCTTCCCCTTGCTCTTGCACTGGTTTACCAGGTGCTGTCCCCAGGTAAGGCCATTCATTTACAAGCATGTGATGAGAAGGGAGGCAGATGCCAGACACTCTTTGTAATAGCCACCAACTTGGAAGTCTTTAAAAAGGGTGTGCTCCATGAATTTGTCTATCAACGGCTGCTAACCATGATGGTTGTATACTGCCTCCAATACCAAAGTCTGTATGCTGGGAGCACAAGTGGGGAGAGTGCTGTTGCATTCATGTTCTGCTTGTGGGCTTCCCATAGGCATCTGGTTGGGCACTGTGAGGACAGGATGCTGGCCTAGATGGGCCTTTGGTTTGATCCAGTGGGGTTATTCTTATATTCTTAGTGAGTGGGCTTACTCCATGTCAGGGCTGGGTTACTGTTGCGACTGCTAGGTAAGCTTGCAAGTGACAGCAAACACAATTACCCCAGTGGGCCCTACCAGAACATGTGGACCCAGCAAAAGCCCCACTATGCTGTTTTGCTCACTTTGGGTCTGGTCCAATCACAATGGTTCAGGAGAAACATATTGTTATCAGTTAAAAATAATGCCCTGTGTTTCTGCTTCTTATTTAAGGATGGAAACTGCACAAGCTAAGGGAGAGAAGAATTTAGTCTCTTTTTAGTTGCTTAGCAAAAAAATTGGCACTAGACAAACTGGCTAAGAATTGTAATGCTGAATGTTAGATGAATATTTACTGTTCATTTCATTGTGTATCTTAGATATCTAAGCCTACTGAATGTATATACTACAAAACCACAATTATCTTCCATAGTGACTGGTACAAGCTGGCCAGGCTTCTGATGTGATGCCAGATCCGCCACTCTCCTCTTCACTAACCCCACTTGCTCTGTCAAGTCAGCATCTGGTTATCACTTGCATAAACACTATAAGAAAACTGTCTAGCAACAGGCCTAGAACATTTGCTATCGTAGCTGCATGCATCAGTTCATTTCAAATCTTTTTTTTTAAAGTGTATCTTCCTGTGTTTCATTTTGCTTTGCACCCACCTGTCACTAGTTACAGACAGGCAGTGGATACAGGGGGTGATCTTGTCCAAACTACTGATAAAGCATCAAACTTTTTCAGGCAGAGTTATGGTCAGGAATAACAGCATCTGTAAGCACTGAATCTGCCAATTCACTTATTTATCCTTTCCTTGCAACCACCTGTGCTCCTAAAAATCTGTTCTGAAGGCTTAGAAGCACTTCAGAACAGTGGTGAGGTTGCACAGGAGAAAGGAGGAATAGGTGAAATTGGCCTCCTTCATTTCTACAAGCAGGAGCCTCCACTGAATTGCATCCCTTTTCATCAAAGAAAGAACAATTCAGGATACAACCCAGAAATGTGTTTATTTGCACCTTATAAAACAGAAGTTTTATAACATCTCCTCTAGAGCCATTAGTGTGTAATTTTAAATGGATGTATGCTCACCTAATATTCTTGAATAACTGCTCTGCCCCCTTCATGTACCTAATGAAGCATCCTCTTACCTATGAAACTGTATTCAGTAATAAGTTATCTTAAAGGTGGCATTGGAATCTTTGTTTTATTTATACAACAGAGTAGCACAACTCCCCTCAAAACAGCTTAAATAGCTTGTTAGCAATTCATACTAGAAAAATTTCCATGTCCAGCTTTGACATTTTTATGACTTTAATAATTAAAGACAACGTGGAAAGAGTTGGTCCAAAATAATGGTGTATTATAGTAGACAGAGATTAATACTAAGAGCTTTAAGCACAATAAAATACAGGACAAAGACTATAATATAATCTGATGTGTTGTGCCACACACACTCTCTAATCCTCTTTTATCTAAGACATTTATCATGTTAAGTATCCAGATCACAAAGAAAACTAACATAGTTTCTCTTTCTTTGGAACACAAAAGATTGTTAGAAACTTTTAAAATATCTCATAACCATAGGCAAGAACCATATTTGAAATACTTTTCAGAAGTCAATGACAATCACTAATTGGGAGCATATGAACAAACAAATATTTTGCAATGCAAGTACATACAGGTAACATTCTCAGAGCATAAGAAATCAAATGGTAAATCTTGTACTATTCACAAACAAACATGAGATTGATTACCCATTTAAAGCTACTTCTTAAATATTATCCACCTATTAATATTAACTAGGTCAAGAATAATGGGCTCTTGGGAGTAAAATGCTTAAGAGGTCAAGTGCCAATGTTACTATTATATTAGAAAATGTTCACTGGAAAAACGGTAAGGCCATTACAAGAACTCTGATTTCTACAAATGGTATTGCTTCAAAAGTCTCACGGATCATTAACACTTTCTGTTCCAATTGTCAACCACCACAACACAATCCAACAAACATTCCTGTGGAACAAAAGACTAACACAGCAACACTGCTGGAATTTAAACAAGAAATGTCTTTAGTGTTTAAATAATCAAACTCAACTGCCTTATAGAAGGGGGGGAAATCTGCAAAGTTACTCATGAATGTATCAAATTTTAATCTGAAAATATTTCATCTTTGCACCTTATCAAGAGCAAAGAGAAAATGGAATTGGCCCAAATGCCTTGACCATACTGCATAAGGGAAAGAAAGAAAATGCACTTGGAAGCAACTTTACCTCTAAAGGCTGTCTTTCAGGACTATGCAGAAGGAAACTTTCAAGTACAGAGCAGAAGGAACTACCATTATCCAGTATCTATTGTAAATATTTTCTATCAAGTGATCTCTCTTTATTCCAATCTCCTCTTGCCTTCTGTACCTCAAAGTCTTTATCAATGTTATAGGAACACAGGAAGATGCCTTATACTGAGACATATATTGGTCCATCTTTCATTCATTCATTCATTGGCGATCACTCATGGCAGAATAAGATTGTCTTCCAAGACAAGGTATTTAACAGTGGGTCCATAAGTGACTGTGGAAGCCAATTCTGGATCCACACAGCCTCCCACAGCGAGGACATAGGTTTCCAGATGGAAGGTGGTCGTGATGAGGATTTGTTTGACGTACCTTCCATTTTGCTTGTTTTTCCCATTTGCCCTATATTCGTGCTTCTTCGAAGTCCATAGCACCTTTGGGACCTCCATTTGGGACATTCATGGGCCAAGACTTCCCAGTTCGCGATGCTCATGTTACATTTTTTAGATTTGCTTTAAGAACATCTTTAAACCTCTTTTGCTGTCCACCGATATTCCATTTTCCAATTTTTATTGGGAGTAAAGCTTTGGAAGACAGTGATCAGGCATTTGAACAACATGGCCAGTGCAGCAAAGTTGATGTTGGAGGATCATTGTTTCAATACTGGTAGTCTTTGCTTCTTCCAATTTATTTATATTTATTTATTTATTCAGCTTATATCCCGCCCGACTAGCAAACAGCTCTCTGGGCGGCAAACATAGCAACATATACAATAATAAAATTACAAAATCAGTATAACAAATATAAAAATACACCATCTAAAATAGAAATTACAGCATTTACATAATAACTTAAATTAAAATGCCTCAGAGAAGAGAAAGGTTTTAACTTGGCACCGAAAGGATAATAGTGTCGGCGCCAGGCGTACCTCCTCGGGGAGACTATTCCACAATTCGGGGGCCACCACTGAGAAGGCCCTAGATCTTGTTACTACCCTCCAGGCCTCCCTATGGGTCAGGACCCGGAGGAGGGCCTTCGCAGTAGACCGTAGTATACGAGCCGGTTCGTAACAGGAGAGGCGTTCCTGCAGGTATCGTGGTCCCGTGCCGTATAAGGCTTTATAGGTTAAAACCAACACTTTGAATCTGGCCCGGTAGTATATTGGAAGCCAGTGCAAGCGAGCCAGAACAGGTGTTATATGCTCGGACCGCTTAGTTCTTGCTAGCAGTCTGGCTGCCGTATTTTGCACTAGCTGTAGCTTCCGAACCGTCTTCAAAGGTAGCCCTACGTAGAGCACGTTGCAGTAGTCCAAACGTGAGGTTACCAGAGCATAAACCACTGATGTAAGGTCCTCCTTACTCAGATAGGGACGTAGCTGGGCTACCAACCAAAGTTGGTAGAATGCATTCCGTGCCACCGAGGCTACATGGGCCTCAAGTGACAGGGAAGAGTCTAAAACGACTCCCAAACTATGAACCTGATCCTTTAGGGGGAGTGTAACCCTGTCCAGGACAGCGTATGTATCCACCATCTGACCAGAGAAACCATCCACCAGCAGCATCTCAGTCTTATCAGGATTGAGTTTCAGTTTGTTAGTTCTCATCCAGTCCATTGTCGCGTCCAGACAACGGTTCAGCACATCGACCGCCTCACCTGAAGAAGATGAAAAGGAGAAGTAGAGCTGCATGTCATCAGCGTACTGATGACAACGCACTCCAAAACTCCGGATGACCGCACCTAACGGCTTCATATAGATGTTAAAAAAGCATGGGAGACAAGACCGAACCCTGCGGGGCCCCATATTGGAGAACCCACGGGGTCAAGCAATGTTCCCCAAGTATTATCTTCTGGAGACGGCCCGCCAAGTAGGAGCGGAACCACTGCCAAGCAGTGCCTCCAACACCCAACTCCGCAAGCCTCTCCAGAAGGATACCATGGTCGATGGTATCAAAAGCCGCTGAGAGATCAAGGAGGATCAACAGAGTTACACTCCCTCTGTCTCTCTCCCGACATAGGTCATCACACAGGGCGACCAAGGCCGTCTCAGTGCCGAAACCGGGTCTGAAACCCGACTGAAATGGATCTAGATAATCGGTTTCATCCAATAGCGCCTGGAGCTGGTCAGCAACCACTCATTCCAGGACCTTGCCCAAGAATGGAACATTTGCCACTGGTCTATAGTTTTAAAGTCCTCTGGGTCCAAGGAAGGATTTTTCAGAAGTGGTCTCACCGCCGCTTCTTTCAAACAGCCAGGGACCACTCCCTCTCGTAAAGAGGCATTTATCACTTCCTTGGCCCAGCTGGCTGTTCCATCCTTGCTAGTTTTTATAAGCCAAGGGGGCAAGGATCAAGTACCGAAGTGGTTGCACGTACCTGTCCAAGCACCTTGTCCACATCCTCGAACTGAACCGACTGAAACTCATCCAACAAAACATGACTAGACTGTGCTCCAGACACCTCATTAGGACTAACTGTCATAAAATGGGAATCTAGGTCCCGACGAATGCATAAGATCTTATGCTGGAAGTGCTCAGCAAACTCACTACAGCGGGCTACCGATGTATCTGCCATGTCCTGTGGGCCAGAATGGAGTAGCCCTCGGACAACTCTAAAAAGCTCCGCTGGGTGGGGGAGAGATGCCTTAATAGTGGCGGCGAAATGTTGTTTCTCCGCCACCCTCACCACTCCTACATACTGTTTGGTAGAAGCACAAACCAGCGCATAATTGCATTCGTCGGGAGTTCGTCTCCAACTCCGCTCAAGCCGTCTCCTATCTTGCTTCATCGCTCTTAGCTCCAGAGTATACCAAGGAGCTGTATGAGCTCTACAAAGGAGAGGACGCGCAGGAGCGATCGTGTCCACTGCCCGGGTCATCTCTGCATTCCACAGATTAGCCAGGGCTTCGACAGGAGCACCAGTCCTATCAGCCGGAAAATCCCCCAGAGCCCTTTGAAAAGCATCAGGATTCATTAGTCTCCGGGGGCGGACCATTTTAATAGGTCCCCCACCCTTGCAGAGGGAAAAGGCCACTGAAAGTCTAAACTTCAGCAAGCAGTGATCTGACCATGACAAAGGGAGAGATGTAAGACTCCCCACATCCAGATTACTATCCCCATGTCCAGTAGTAAAAACAAGGTCGAGAGTATGCCCCGATGTATGTGTTGGGCCACTAACACGTTGAGACAGCCCCATGGTTGTCACGGAAGCCATGAAGTCCTGAGCTGCCCCAGCCACAAATACAAACATGTGTTATTTACCTGGAGAAAATATTCTAGTAAAAAATACAGTTGACTTCCATAACAATTAGAACAAAGGAAAATATAACATCTGTTATAGCATAGTGTTTGCTGATACAACAGAGCAGTGAAGTATCCTATCACAGACTATGAATAGCTAGATTACAAATTTTACAGAGGGGAATCTGTGAACCTCAGATGTTGCCAGACTACAGCTACTATCATCCCTCACTAATGGAAATGGAGGTGATGGGGTTGGACTTCAGTAAAATCTGAATAACCCCATCCATGACATACAGGTGGTTCACACGACATGCTACACCAAATCTTGGCTTAGTGAGACATGCAAACATGCAGGCTCTCGGAGAGTAGCTCACAGCAGCTTTGCTCCTCCCTGGTCCTTTTGCTGTAGCACTGCACTGAGCTAAGCCAAAGTTTGGCTTAGTGTGTTGGGGCTCATGGTTAAGCTCTCCTTGGTAACCCTGGTTCATCTGGCATACTAAACCAAAGCCTGGCTTATTATTATTGTTATTATTATTGTTATTATTATGTATATCCCACCATTCCTACCAATAGGAGCCCAGGGCAGCAAACAAAAACACTGAAAACACTCTAAAACATTTTAAAAACAGACTTTAAAATATATTAAAACACAATATATTTAAAAACAGATTAAAACAAAGTATCTTTTAAACCATCTTTTTTTTAAAAAAAAAAGCTTTAAAAACATCTTTAAAAGCAATTCCAACACAGACATAGACTGGGATAAGGTCTCTACTTAAAAGGCTTGTTAAAATAGAAAGATCTTCAACAGGCGCCGAAAAGATAACAGAGATGGCACCTGTCTATTATTTAAGCGAAGGGATGACCCCCAAATTATGGAACGATTTTATTGACAAGGTGCGCCTGGTGCCAACACTGTTATCTTTTCGGCCCCAGGTCAAGACTTTCCTCTTCTCCCAGGCATTTTAGCATGTGTTTTAAATTGTGATTATATTGTTTTAAATTTTAAAATTGTGTTTTAAATTGTTTTTAAAATATGTGTTTTAAATTGTATATTTGTTTTGATGTTTTTGATTGCTGTGAACCGCCCAGAGAGTTTCGGCTATGGGGCAGTATACAAGTGCAATAAATAAATAAATAAATAAATTCCAAAGCGCAGGTGCCACTACATTAACGGTCCGCTTCCTATGTTGTGCAGAATGGACCTCCTGATGGTACCTACAGGGGACCCTCACCTGCAGATTGTAGTGATCGACTGGGTATATATGGGGTAACATGATCTTTCAAATATCCAGGTCCCAAGCTGTGTAGGGATTTTCACACTAAAACCAGAACCTTGAACTTGGCCTGGTAGCTAATGGAAACCCAGTGCAATTCTTTCAGCGGTGGGTGACATATTGGTGATACCCTGCTCCAGTAAGCACTAGTGCTGCCTCATTTTGCACTAGCTGCAGCTTTCGGACGAATCTCAAGGGCAGGGCCACATAGAATGCATTACAGTAATCTAGCCTGGAAACCAGTGCATGGACAACAGCAGTCAGGCTATCCCGGTCCAGAAACACCCTCAGCTGTCTTGCCAGCTGAAGCTGGTAAAAGGCACTCCTAGTGAGGCACCCCACTGAAGTCACCTGGACCTCTGTCAACAAAGATGGAACCAGGAGCACCCCCAGACTACAGACCTGCTCTTTCAGAGGGAGTACGACCTCATCCAAGCAGGCAACTGACCAATTATCTGAACTCAGGAACAACCAACCCAAAGTGCCTCCATCTTGCATGGATTACTGGCCCTCATCCAACCCACCACCGGGTCCAGGCACAGGTCCAGGGCTTGCACAGCCTCTCCCGATTCAGATGTTACAGAGAAATAGAGCTGGGTATCATCAGTATACTGCTGACACCTCGCCCCAAATCTCCTCCTGACCGCTCCCAAGGGCTTCATATAGATGTTAAACTGCACAACTGTACGGGGGGAGGGGAGGTGAAAGACAATCACCCAACCAATGGGCTTACTTCACCCTCACAAACACTCACCCTCAGCTGTGTGAAAAAGCAGGAGATTCCCATTGTTAAATGATAAGCGAAAACATTCTGTACATGCCCAGGGAAACTATTATTCATCCTGGTATTTAAAACCATATTCATCCCTGGTATTTGAAACCCTCTCCTGTACTAAGTTATGGTCAAAACTTAGCAAAATATATTCAGGATGGAATAACAGAAAGAATAAATAAAGTCAGGGATGGAAAGACTATTTTTGGGAAGAGTTACAGGAAAGAAACTGAGAGGAAATTACAAGTGGATCTATAGAGAGAAGGAAATGTCCCTGTTTTCATCTGTGAAGTGTTAGAGTACATGACAACTCTTCTGTTCATCTCTGACTCGGTCTCTTGGATCATACAAAGATCATGTATGCCCATTTGGGTATCAAACATATGCAATGATTCATGACTTCTTATTAACAACTACCAAAGTTAGCTAATATAATACATAGAGGAAAAAAATCACTTCCTTCAACCTGACAAATAGATCTGTTTGTGCTATTTATATACTAGTTACATATAAACAACTATTTGCATACATTCTGGTTTACAGAAACAGCATGGCAGCTGCATATTAGCTATCAATAGTATTATCTTACTCTATCTCTGCAACACATTTGCTATAAACCATCCAGCATGCTCAAAAGTGTTCTCTATCTAGTAAGATGGACATACAATCAACTGCAGCAAATTGGTATAAAACACTATGAACAAGAAGTCCTGCAGACTGCAGAAAATGTGTTGATTCTAGCTCACTGTAAACAGTCAAAACTAGTGGGAAATCCAGATGATCAGTAATTTCACAGTTGGGTGACTTTTGTGCTCTTTGGATTGGGTAGTGTTTTTTGTTTTGTTTTGGTAAAATCTTCTCTTGGGTTCTGAATGTGTAAGTGAAGCAATATTTCATTTGTGTAACCATGGAAATGGAAATGGACTGTCTTTAAGTCGATCCCGATTTATGGCTACCCTATGAATAGGGTTTTCATGGTAAGTGGTATTCAGAGGGGGTTTACCATTGCCTCCCTCTGATTGTGTAACCATACATATATGATAAATTCAAGTGGCTGATTTACTGAAAGCCCCAAAATGTATACTATCTCCAAATTATACTTTTTAAGTTTGCATTAAAATAACTTAATGCTAGTTCATTATTTCACTACATTTTGCATTACAGATCAGAGTCTATTTTGCTGAATTATTGTGTCCAGGTAAAGAAACCTAATCTTCCTTTCCTTTTAAAACATTTATTCATGATTTATCTAAGCTTTCTATCCAAAGGGTACCAAACTTTTATGTCCCCTGACACAGCCAGGCGCTGATGCAAGAGGCTGTAACAGTAGGTTTTTCTTCCAAGGGCAACCTCTTTTGGTCAGGGAAGAAGGCAAGGTCCCAATTCTTCCAGCACCTACAGAGGGTCGCAGCTATCTCAGGACAGCAGCCTAGGAAGGCAACAAAAGCAAACAGACTGGACAGATCTCCGGCTCCACTATGCTGCAGCTGTTCACAGAGGCCCAAGGGGTGTCAGGCTTTTATGCCTCTATTTATGTAGATGTTCTTCTCAAGCTACTCAGCGCTGCATGTGTGTAGGACAAAAGTGCTGACCAGAAGCAAATCCCATTAATTTTTAGTAAGTTTTCTTATTATTTCAGTCTAACCCCTCTCCAATGCATACTTCACCTACTGTGACTCTGAATTCTATTAAAATGTATAATCAGCTCCATCAGCTTTCTGATGGAGTGGAGTAGACAAATTCACGGAGGATAAGACTATCAAGGCTACTAGTAACTAAGGCTATATATACTACTATCAAAATCAGAGGCAGCATGCCCTTGAATACAAGTTGATGGGGAACAACAGCGGAAGAGGCTTATTGCCCTCATGCAGTAGCAGATGGCATGGGAGGGCTGCACCAGTTAGCTGACCTCACACTGCCTGAGTTACTGGTGCATACTGGAACATATAGAGGAAGGAGGCAGTGAGGTCAGCGTAGTGAAAACGCACCAGCAGGAGTGCCAGATTGGCTCTGCTGGCACATTTGCACCACACCAACCACTTCATTGCCTCAACTATTTGTCCTGGTATGCTGCAGTGACTCAGCCAGAGGAAGGTCAGGTGAGCAGATCAGCCCCATCACACAATATACTACTGCGATCATGTCCATTTTTGTGGACTTCTCTAAGCATTTGGCTGGTCACTGTGGCAACAGTATGCTGCACTAGAGAGGCCTTCGGTCAGACTCATCAGGGCTCTTATTACATTTTTCAGTAATGCAAGTAAATCAAGCAACTGTGATGAGGATGAGGAGTAGTACACAGCTGGCAGCTCCATCCTTTCTTAAGTCGCAATACCTGCTTCTGCCATAATTCATCCTATGGCTTCCAGAAATGAAGAAACTAAATGAACTATCCCCTTACTCCAGATTTGGAAATCAAGTAATTAGTCCTAGTCCTCCTATAAAGGATTTCCTGCATTTGGGTGGCACTGGACTAATAAACCTCTTTCACAGTCCACTAGAGATTCTTTATGTGCTTACTGATATTCTTAAGAATTTGCTTTCAGAAGTAAGTCTCTTTCATGCCACAGGTTGGGTCAATTACACTTTCAAAACATGTCAATCACAGGTGGGAAACCTGAAACCTTCCAGAGGTTATTTAAAAGTAAAGGTGTCCCCGCACTTATAGCACGAGTCGTTTCCGACTCTTAGGGTGACGTCTTGCGACGTTTACTAGGCAGACGATATATATGGGGTGGGATTGCCAGTTCCTTCCCCGGCCTTTCTTTACCCCCCAGCATATGCCGGGTACTCATTTTTCCGACCACGGATGGATGGAAGGCTGAGTGGACCTCGACCCCTTTTACTGGAGATTCGACTTCCTCCTTCTGGTGGAATCGAACTCCGGCCATGAGCAGAGCTTCAGCTGCGTTACTGCCGTTTACCACTCTGCGCCACGGAGGATCTTAATTTGGTCCTTAGCTAGGGGGAATTGGTCTTCATTCAAAACTAGCAGTTTGGAATGTCTGGAGGGGGAAGCCAGGAAAGCATTTAGAATGGGCCAGGTCTTTCAGTGATTCCAGCAAACATTTTGGAATAAGCCTGAACTTTCTGAAAAGCTCAGAAACCCAGAGGCCATCTGACTCAAGCTAGGAGGAGAGATGTTTTTCTCCAGTTGTAAATGAGTCAGTAAACAGTTTTGGGACACTGAGTGACAATTGACCCTCCAGTGTTTCAGGCAGGAGTGGACCTCGACCCCTTTTACCAGAGATTCGACTTCCTCCTTCAATTGGAATCGAACTCTGGCCGTGAGCAGAGCTTCAGCTGCGTTACCACCACTTACCATTCTGTGCCATGGAGGGTCTATCAGAGGTTATTTAGTAGAGTACAATTTCCTTCATTCCTGACCACTGGTCCTGCTAGTTAGGGCTCATGACAGCTAGAGTCCAAACATCTGGAGGGCTACACGTTACCACAGATTAAAGTAAGTAAAACTAAAAGAGGAGTGAACAAACAAATCAGAGATTCACTATTTGGGGCATTTGGTTTGGGGAACTCAAAAATTATTGTTGGGATTGATCACTTTAAAACAGAACTCCATAGATAGTTTAAGTAAAGCGTACTTAGTAGTTCATAAAAAATCAACACACCTAGCATAAAAGACTGTTTAAAATGCCCTGGTGTATATATGATATCCTAGCCCTTAATTTTAAATAATGGAATTCTGACTTTTATACTGTGTTTATGTATATGTTTATGTATACGGATATTGTTTATGTATTTTGCTTTGTAAATTAATTTGATATGTTTTTAATTGTACCTTGTGTATTCTATTGTAAACCGCGTTGAGATCTTTTAGATAGTAAGCGGTCTATAAATGGAAATAATAATAATAATAATAATAATAATAATAATAATATATTTATTTATTATTTTATTTTATTTCATTTTTAAACCGCCCATAGCGAGTAGCTCTCTGGGCGGTGAACAAAACAAGATTAAAATACAATATTACAATAAAATTACAATAAAATCAGCAACAAGTTAAACAAAAAACATTAAATGAAACACATTGAACATTAAAATGCCTGGGAGTATAGCCAGGTCTTAACCTGATGCCTAAAAGAAAGTACTGAAGGCGCCAGGCGTATCTCCTCAGGTAGGCTGTTCCACAGTTCGGGGGCCACCACAGAAAAGGCCCTAGATCTAATAACAATCCTCCGGGCATCCTGATGAGTTGGTACCCGGAGGAGGGCCTTGGATACTGAACGAAGTGAACGGGTAGGTTCATAGCGGGAGAGGCGTTCCACAAGGTATTATGGTCCCACACCGTATAAGGCTTTATAGGTCAAAACCAGCACCTTGAATCTGGCTCGGAAACAAATAGGCAGCCAGTGCAGGCGGGCCAGGACAGGTGTTATATGCACAGACCAGCGGGTCCTCGTCAACAACCTGGCTGCCACATTTTGCACTAGCTGAAGTTTCCGAACGGTCTTCAAGGGCAGCCCTACGTAGAGCGCATTACAGTAGTCAAGTCTAGAGGTTACCAGAGCGTGAACAACTGAGGCGACATCATCACTGTCCAGATAGGGGCATAGTTGGGCTACTAAGCGAAGATGATAAAACGCATTCTGTGCCACCAAGGCCACTTGAGCCTCAAGCGACAAGGAAGGGTCAAAAAGGACCCCCAAACTACGAACCTGTTCCTTCAAGGGGAGTGTAACCCCACCTAGAACAGGATGAACATCCACCATCTGGGCAGATAAAGAGCTCACCAACAGTGTCTCAGTCTTGTCTGGATTGAGTTTCAGTTTATTAGCTCTCATCCAGTCCATTATCGCGGTCAGGCAACGGTTCAGCACATCAACAGACTCACCTGAAGAAGGTGAAAAGGAGAAGTAGAGTTGCGTGTCATCAGCATACTGATGGCAATGCACTCCAAAACTCCTGATGACCGCACCCAGAGGCTGCATGTAGATGTTAAAGAGCATGGGGGACAAGACCGACCCCTGAGGGACTCCACAATGGAGAGTCCAGGGTATCGAGCAATGTTCCCCAAGCACTACCTTCTGGCGATGATCCGCTAAGTAGGAGCAGAGCCACTGCCAAGCAGTGCCCCCAACTCCCAACTCCGCGAGCCTCCCCAGAAGGATACCATGGTCGATGGTATCAAACGCCGCTGAGAGATCAAGGAGAATCAACAGAGTCACACTCCCCCTGTCCCTCTCCCGACAAAGGTCATCATACAGGGCGACCAAGGCTGTTTCAGTGCCAAAACCAGGCCTAAAACCGGATTGAAACGGATCCAGATAATCGGTTTCATCCAAGAGCGCCTGGAGCTGGCCGGCAACCACCCGCTCCAAGACCTTGCCCAAAAAAGGGACATTCGCCACGGGTCTATAGTTGTTCAAAATATCTGGGTCCAAAGAAGGTTTCTTTAAAAGAGGTCTCACTACTGCCTCCTTGAGACTACCAGGGACTACTCCCTCTCTCAAGGAGGCGTTTATCACCTCTTTGGCCCAGCCGGTGGTTACAGCCCTGCCGGCCTTCACCAGCCAAGATGGGCAAGGATCAAGGGCAGACGTGGTCGCCCGCACCATTCCAAGCACCTTGTCCACTTCCTCGAGCTGCACCAACTGAAACTCATCCAACAATGAAGGACAAGACCGCACTCTGGACACTTCAATGGAGTCATATGTCATAACATCAGAGTCTAAGTCCCGACGGATGCAAGCAATCTTGTCCTGGAAGTGCTCCGCAAATTCGTTGCAGCGGGCTTCCGATGTTTCCTTAGTATCAGGAGGGCCAGAATGTAAAAGCCCTCGTACCACTCTAAAAAGCTCCGCTGGGCGGCAAAGAGATGATCTGATGGTGGCAGCAAAATATGACTTTTTTGCCGCCCTAACCGCTTTTACATACAACTTAGTGGAAGCACTCACCAAAGAATGACTACATCCGTCAGGAGTTCGCCTCCACCTGCACTCTAGCCTCCTTCTCTCTTGCTTCATCACTCTCAGCTCCGGGGTATACCACGGTGCTGTTTGAGTTCTGCACCGAAGGGGGCGCGCGGGAGCAATCATGTCAATGGCCCAGGTCATCTCCGCATTCCACAGATCGACCATGGCCTCGACAGGAGCGCCAGTACTATCAGCCGGAAAAACTCCCAGAGCGTTCTGGAAAGCAACAGGATCCATAAGCCTCCGGGAGCGGACCAACTTAATAGGTCCCCCACCTCTGCAGAGGGAAAGGATTGTCGTGAGTCTAAAGCTCAGCAAGCGGTGATCTGTCCATGACAATGGAGTAGATGAAAAATACCCCACCCTCAGATCACCATCTCCATGACCAGTGGCGAAGATCAAATCAAGAGTATGTCCTGATACATGCGTCGGGCCAGTAGCAACTTGAGACAGCCCCATGGTTGTCATGGAGGCCATGAACTCCTGAGCCACCCCGAACAAGACAGCCTCGGCATGAATGTTGACATCCCCCAGTACCACAAGTCTGGGGGATCTCAACAATACCTCTGAGACTATCTCCGTCAGCTCAGCTAGGGAAGCCATTGGGCAGCAAGGTGGGCGGTACACCAATAGTATTCCCAATCTGTCTCCTTGGCCCAGCACAAGATGAAGACACTCCAAACCAGTCGCCGTCTGGACAGGGTGCTTGGTGAGAGAGAAATAACTCCGATAGACCACAGCAACCCTGCCTCCCCGGCCCTCAGATCTACCACAGTGCTGCACCGAATACCCAGGTGGGCAAAGCTGGGAAAGAGCAACTCCTCCCTGCTCACCCACCCAGGTTTCGGTAATGCACGCAAGGTCGGCACCCTTCTCCACAATCAAATCGTGGATAAGGGGAGTTTTATTAACGACCGACCTAGCATTTAAAAGCAGCATCTGGAGATCCGAGAGCTGGCTGACAGTACAACCAACAGTCCTGTGGATACGAGGAGAACCGGAACAAGGCACAGACACAACTTGTCTGGGACGAGTTCCCCTTACCTGGCACGTTCTCCTCCCAACGCCATACCTCCCATTACCCGTCACAACGTTAATTGGGCCCCCCGAAAATCTCCTTGCGAGGCCCAAGGCATGTTCTCCCAGGCACATCTTAAAATAAATCTAACACAGCAAAACACTTAAACAGCATAAGCACAAACACACACACACACATTCACTCAATCTCATTCACACAACAACAGACAGAAACAAACAAACAAATTAAAATACAGCCAAACAACAACAATAGCAGCCAGCATTAAAAACCCTTCTCCATAGTAAGTCTTATCTACAGGGAATATCATCAACAGTACTGGAGAGTATCCCTTGTAGCGTTAATAATTAATAATAATTAATAATTAATAATTAATAATTAATAATCAATAATTAATAATTAATAATTAATTATTAATTATTATTATTATTATTATTATTGTTATTATTATTATTATTAATAATAATAATAATAATAATAATAATAATAATAATAATAATAATAATAATAATAATAATAATAGGAGAGCATAATGGTCAAATGCTGAATGTTTGTTGCTGTATATGCTCACAGTACTGCTATAATAGGACTGTTTATTATGTTGGCATAGTGTACTAGTGCATAAGTTTATTCTGCCCATGCTAAACTGACAGGTCAAATCTTAAAATTAGGCTGTTAGACCCAAGTCATTATAAGATCTTATTCATGTATTCTGAAATAAAACCATAGGAAAGCACTGGTTGCCACAGTAATAACCTGTTACTTTGGGTTGTGCCTTTAACAATGGCTGATGATTGCACATACTACCAATTAAAGATGCATTGCTTCTTGAATGTGAACTCTCAGGAGAACCCCTGAGGGAGGAAGATGTCTATAAGGAAGAAGTGCTTCCAAGCAACACAAGCTATTTCAAACCCTGAAAAGGTAACTCCCTCCCAGCCATGTTAGTTCTTTGCATGGAAATCTCCAGTAATTTGATACTGTTTGTTTTTCAGTTAGGGCCATCACGGTAAGACAAGAAAAACAAATCTTGCTCATTCCTATTCCAGTAGAATAACACAACTTGGATTCAACAGGACTACATCAACAGCTTCACTGGAAGCTCAGACTGAATGAGATATTCACATTTTTTAAGCTCTCAGTTGGTATAAATTAATAAGCAACATCAAAGGCTAAGTCAAGTACCTGTGTAACTTGTACACAAGAGAAGCAAAGCCCTTAGATAAAAGAGAGGCTCTACTGAATCCCAGAGAGACAGACAGACAAATTAGACAAGGATTTTTGCAAAGGGAATTCTCTATAAGTGAATCATTTAGTATGATCCTAACTTGACAGGCTGGGCATTACATTATGTTTCAGAATCCTACTGTTTTATTTTGTGTTTTTATTACTGCAAAGGCAGCCAGCAAGAGAACAAAACAATCACAAAAGACAAAGGACTTCTCTCACTAGTATTTTACTCAATAATAGTTATAATCACATGGTGTGTTTTGCATTCCCATACAAAGCTGAAAAGTGCCTGCTCAACTGTCTGGTGTTTTCCTATTAGTATCCTACAGCTATTGAAGCAAGCTGCCAGCAAAGGCCCTAACTATGCGTGATTAGTTTCAGGCCTTCATTTTTAGCGAGTCATCACCCTTTTAACAGCAGATGATGCCCCCTAGTTGGAATCAATGTGAATGGACCAGTTCACAATGGGATAGATTAATGATGAAAAATGTGTCGTCAGCCTTGGGGCCTTAGGACATTTATCACCCAATGGGCCTGCCAATTGGTGGGCTGCCCCCAGCTCATCCGGACAATACCTGCTCTGCCTTTAAAAGATAGGGCCCTCCTTAGAATTCTAATTTAATGAGGCTTACTGAGGGAATGATGTGTATGTCTCTCTCTCTCTCTCTCTCTCACACACACACACACACTTTTACATTCAAATATTTTTAACTGAAATGAAGTATCACTTTTATACCACAGTATTTATTCGATTTTAGAGAACGTCATTTAAGCCAATTTTATTTTCTGAGATATGATAGGAAAGAGAAAAGATTATAGTTGATCATCATATTCTCCTCCCATCTGGAACTTCAAGTTCTTCTGAATAACACAATTTCCTTCACAGAAAACATACTCAAACAAAATTCTGAGTAATCAACAAATATTAATTTGTTTTCTTCTCACAAAGGCTGGAATTCCCCACCTCACACTACCTCTAGGCTAGTTACATAAGGGACTGTGTTCACTTTACCAGACGTTAGAGTTATGAATATTCACTTCATATCTTAGAATATTCATGTACATACAAATGGCATGTGACCATATGCTATAAATCAGGCAAATATATTTTTCAACTTCATACCTATTAAGCTATGACATAGGGCATCTTGTTTCCATTTAAAGATAAGCCAGAAGTTTCTCTCCACAATATGCAACCCTTCCCACCACTTCCAAACTTTCTACAAACAGCATGCTGGGCAGCACTAAACATAATGCAGACAAGACTGTTGGTAATGCTATTGGCAATTTGGAAGTGGTTCTGTTACCTACCCTGTGTGAGATTGTACTCTCCCTAAAGGAGCAGGTACACAACCTAGGATGCCCCTGAATCTAACTTTCCCCTCAATGCACAAAGTGCTGATAGTTGTTAGGAATTCCATTTATTTATTTATTTATTAAAACATTTATAGACTGCCTTTCATTATAAAATAACAAGGCACAGTTGCAGGACAGGAATGGGACATTTTCAATCAGGCAACTACAAAGCATTTTATGCAGGAAATGAGAAATTAAGAAGAAACGGGGTAGCTGTAATAGTGAGAAGTGATGTAGCAAAAACAATTAAGAGCTATAATGCAAGGTCTGAACGAGCTATATCAATGAGATTAAATGGGAAACCAATTAACATAATCATCATCCAAGTCTATGCTCCAACGGCAAACACAGAAGAAGAGCAATTGGAGAGATTTTACATAGAAGTACAGGAAAAAATTGATCACACACCAAAACAAGATGTGCTGATAATCATGGGGGACTGGAATGCTAAAGTAGGGAACAGAGAAGAACTAGGAATTGTGGGGAAATAGGCTTACGAGATAGAAATGAAGCAGGAGAAAGGCTTGATTATATTATAATTGGTAGCAGAAGATAGAGAAGTTCCATACTTTCTGCAAAAACAAGACCAGGAGCAGACGGCGATACAGATCATGAACTGGTAATATCAAAAATCAGAGTCAAGCTAAACAAAGCAATCATAATGCCAAAATACAATTTAAATAACATCCCAGAAGCATATAAAGATCAAATAAGGAATAGGTTTGAGGCTTTAAACTTAGTTGACAGAGAACCAGAAGAACTATGGAGTGAGGTCAGAGACATTATCAGAGAAGAATGCAAAAAGACAAGACCTCTAGTTAAAAAAAGAGAAAACCTAAATGGATGACTGAAGAAACTCTTCAAATGGTTAAAGAGAGAAAGAAAGCAAAAGCAAAAGGAAATAGAAACACAGTTAGAACCCTAAATGCAACTATACAGCGACTAGTATGTAGGGACAAAGAACTATTACAATAGTTATTGTACAGAAATAGGACAACAAAAAGGGGAGAACAAGAGCCCTATTCCAAAATATTAGAGAAATGAAAGGGAAATTTAAACCAAGAGTAGGGATGTTGAATAATCAACCGAGGAACACACCGACTGACCAAGATGAAATGAAAGGAAGATGGAAGCAATACACTGAAGAACTCTATAAAAGAGATGCAAGGATGAAAGATTCATTCAAGGTGGAATCGTATAATGAAAAACCAGAAATTTTTGAATGTGAGGTGAAAGCTGCTCTTAAAATACTTAGAAGAAACAAATCACCAGGAACAGATGCCGTACCAATCGGGTTGCTACAAACTACTGAGACTGAATCTGTCCAAATTTTGACAAAAATCTGTCAAGAAATATGGAAACCTAAACAATGGCCCACAGACTGAAAGTGTTCAATATACATCCTAATTCCAAAGAAAGGGGATCCCAGGGAATGCACTAATTATCAAACTATTGCCTTAATATCCCATGCATATCTCTTAATATTCTACAACAAAAGCTCTTACCATATATGGAGTGAGAAATACCAGACATCCAAACTGTGCCCAGAGGCCCAAGGGGTGTCAGGCTTTTATGCCTCTATTTATGTAGATGTTCTTCTCAAGTTACTCTCTGTAACCTTGGACAGAACAGAGCAGGCAGAACTTGGCCCAGTCTGAGCATTTTAGTGTCTGAAGGTATAAATGAGAGGATGACAGTTGAGAGGAAGTTCTGTTGGTTGATGAGGCAGTTGGTTGATGAGGGAGGTTGGAGTTGGTTTTGTGGGTTGGACTGGATTAGACTGGTAGTGAGGCAGGTTATTGATGGCTAGAAACATAAAGATTAATGCATCTGATGAAACCATATGCTTGTTAAACTATACCTTTAAGTAATCTTGTTATTCCTGTGTATATAAATAAATATTTCTTGGTTTACCTAATGTCTGATCCTTGGCTGGGTTACACAGACCAGAAGGGTGGGCACGGCATATACCAATGTGGAGAAACAGTATCAATGGTGGCAGAGGTGAAGAGATAGTGTAACATCATCAAGTACCCAGAGCAACCCAGGGCTGTATTCTTTATAGGCACAAAGATACAGGGGGGTTGTGGCCTGCAAGTGCACCCAGACACAAAGTAGCAATAAGCCAAGAGGAGACTAAGGCACAGTCTCAAGGCAATATTGTTAAACAGGGAGTGGCTGGTGGTGCTGCCTTGCAGTGGGATCTTGAGAGATCTTTGCTAGAGCCGGTGAGAGAACCATTTTGAAAGCAGGACCCTGAGGTGGGACAGTGACAAGGCGGTAGCCACAGGCAGGATCCTAGCAGGTGGTGGCCTGAAGTGGGATCCTGACGGGTAGGGGCCTGACAAAGTGGTGAAAGCAGGAGCGAGCCTGACACCCCCTCATATTTTGCCTGAATGGAGTGGGGAAAATGGGGTCACTTTGGTTGATCTCTATAAGTTCAAGCAAAGGCATCTCCAGGCATCATCTGATATTTTTCTTTTCCCATTAAATGTTGTTTTAGTTCTTTTTTGGTATCTCCTCTTTTTTCTATATTGACATTTTTACTTATAGCTGTCATGCCTTTTACTCTAGCTTTACTTCAGATTCCATTTTGAAAGCATTATGATTTACTTCCTTTTTGAAATAATACAATCAAATAAATTATAGCCTATAGCAATATTAAATGCCTTGAGGAAAAAAATATATTAAACATCAAGCTTTCATTCAGTGCAATCCTATACATGCCTACTCATAAGTAAGTTTCACTGAGCTCAATAGGATTTACTCCTAGGTAAATGTATATAGAATTGCAGCCTCAAGTGTTTCAGTACTTTTTTAAAAAGTCAATCTTTTTTGACATCCCAATGAGAAGAATTTATAGGGAAAAAGTGTAAGAAATAGGCACCAATAAATAAATGAAGATGTGTATGTCATCTTAAAAACCTCAGTAATGAAACAATAGGGACTTGTTCATTCACAGTACTCCTTTCACAGGTTCAGGTACTGGTCACCATCAGAGTCATGGGAGATGCTTCTTAAGTAAATTGAATAGCTGCTGGAAAGGGTAAATTACCTGGTTATCTTCAGTGCTTATTTTTTAGAGAGAGAGATTCTGGGATTCAAGTCTGCCCTGAAACAACATCCTCTCATCCATAGCTCATGTGTGGGGACTGAGCTGTTTAACAGTGAGCCTTTTCACTTACAATTCTTTCATATGTTCCAAAGTACTAACTACACATATATCCAAATAAATGAGAGAAAGCACATTCTTTCTTTTTGAATTCAAGGTGTGGCTGAAAAGAAAGAATCTTCCTTTGCATTATAGCTTATTATTTAAATCTTCTGATATCATAGCAAGTCAGGTGATTGACAGCTCGGTAGCACCACCCATAAGAACATAAGAAGAGCCTGCTGGATCAGGCCAGTGGCCCATCTAGTCCAGCATCCTGTTCCCACAGTGGACAACCAGGTGCCTGGGGGAAGCCCGCAAGCAGGACCCTAGTGCAAGAACACCCTCCCTTCCTGAGGCTTCCGGCAACTGGTTTTCAGAAGCATGCTGCCTCTGACTAGGGTGGCAGAGCGATCACAGCTAGTAGCCCCTGATAGCCCTGTCCTCCATGAATTTGTCTAATCTTCTCTTAAAGCCATCCAAGCTGGTGGCCATTACTGCATCTTGTGGGAGCAAATTCCATAGTTTGACTATGCGCTGAGTAAAGAAGTACTTCCTTTTGTCTGTCCTGAATCTTCCAACATTCACCTTCTTTGAATGTCCACGAGTTCTAGTATTATGAGAGAGGGAAAAGAACTTTTCTCTATCCACTTTCTCAATGCCATGCATAATTTTATACACTTCTATCATGTCTCCTCTGACCCGCCTTTTCTCTAAACTAAAAAGCCCCAAATGCTGCAACCTTTCCTCGTAAGGGAGTCGCTCCATCCCCTTGATCATTCTGGTTGCCCTCATCTGAACCTTTTCCAACTCTATAATATCCTTTTTGAGATGAGGCGACCAGAACTGTACACAGTATTCCAAATGCGGCCGCACCATAGATTTATACAACGGCATTATGATATCGGCTGTTTTATTTTCAATACCTTTCCTAATTATCGCTAGCATGGAATTTGCCTTTTTCACAGCTGCCGCACACTGGGTCAACATTTTCATCATGCTGTCCACTACAACCCCGAGGTCTCTCTCCTGGTCGGTCACCGCCAGTTCAGACCCCATGAGCGTATATGTGAAATTAAGATTTTTTGCTCCAATATGCATAATTTTACACTTGTTTATATTGAATTGCATTTGCCATTTTTCCGCCCATTCACTCAGTTTGGAGAGGTCTTTTTGGAGCTCTTCGCAATCCCTTTTTGTTTTAACAACCCTGAACAATTTAGTGTCATCAGCAAACTTGGCCACTTCACTGCTCACTCCTAATTCTAGGTCATTAATGAACAAGTTGAAAAGTACAGGTCCCAATACCGATCCTTGAGGGACTCCACTTTCTACAGCCCTCCATTGGGAGAACTGTCCATTTATTCCTGCTCTCTGCTTTCTGCTCCTTAACCAATTCCTTATCCACAAGAGGACCTCTCCTCTTATTCCATGACTGCTAAGCTTCCTCAGAAGTCTTTGGTGAGGTACCTTGTCAAAAGCTTTTTGAAAGTCTAAGTACACTATGTCCACTGGATCACCTCTATCTATATGCTTGTTGACACTCTCAAAGAATTCTAATAGGGTACTGAAACAGGACTTTCCCTTGCAGAAGCCATGCTGGCTCTGCTTCAGTAAAGCTTGTTCTTCTATGTGCTTAGTTAATCTAGCTTTAATAATACTTTCTACCAGTTTTCCAGGGACAGAAGTTAAGCTAACTGGCCTGTAATTTCCGGGATCCCCTCTGGATCCCTTTTTGAAGATTGGGGTTACATTTGCCACTTTCCAGTCCTCAGGCACGGAGGAGGACCCGAGGGACAAGTCACATATTTTAGTTAGCAGATCAGCAATTTCACATTTGAGTTCTTTGAGAACTCTCGGGTGGATGCCATCCGGGCCCGGTGATTTGTCAGTTTTTATATTGTCCATTAAGCCTAGAACTTCCTCTCTCGTTACCACTATTTGTCTCAGTTCCTCAGAATCCCTTCCTACAAATGTTAGTTCAGGTTCAGGGATCTGCCCTATATCTTCCACTGTGAAGACAGATGCAAAGAATTCATTTAGCTTCTCTGCAATCTCCTTATCGTTCTTTAGTATGCCTTTGACTCCCTTATCATCCAAGGGTCCAATCGCCTCCCTAGATAGTCTCCTGCTTTGAATGTATTTATAGAACTTTTTGTTGTTGGTTTTTATGTTCTTAGCAATGTGCTCCTCAAATTCTTTTTTAGCATCCCTTATTGTCTTCTTGCATTTCTTTTGCCAGAGTTTGTGTTCTTTTTTATTTTCTTCATTCGGACAAGACTTCCATTTTCTGAAGGAAGACTTTTTGCCTCTAAGAGCTTCCTTGACTTTGCTCGTTAACCATGCTGGCATCTTCTTGGCCCTGGCGGTACCTTTTCTGATCTGCGGTATGCACTCCAGTTGAGCTTCTAATATAGTGTTTTTAAACAACTTCCAAGCATTTTCGAGTGATGTGACCCTCTGGACTTTGTTTTTCAGCTTTCTTTTTACCAATCCCCTCGTTTTTGTGAAGTTTCCTCTTTTGAAGTCAAATGTGACCATGCTGGATTTTCTTGCCAATTGGCCATTTACATGTACACCCATCTATCAAAGTGGCCTGTGGAACGTTGGCCAAGTATAGTTTAGAGAAGCTACCGTATATTCCAGCGTATAAGACGACTTTTTAACCCTGGAAAATCTTCTCCAAAGTCAGGGGTCGTCTTATACGCCGGGTGTCGTCTTATTAGGGTTGCCATATTGCCCGGATAGCCGGGTTTTACCCGGATTCTAAGCATGCCACCCGGCGCCCGGCTAGCCCCTTAGGTGGCCCGGATTCTCAGCTTTCATTTTAAAAAAAATTAAGTTTCTAGGTGGTGCGGTTCTCGAGATATATATAAAAATGTCAGGAACCCCCCCGGTTAAATCTTTTTTTAAACTACTGTATAGCACTTCGTAGCTTTAACCCTGCCCGTTCAGGATTTCAGCCAATCAGTGAAGTGTTTGTTTGTGAGGCCAGAAAATGGTGGTTTCCCCTCCTGTTTATCTGAAAATCTCATAAAGTGGGTAGGTATATACATTTCAGTTTTTCCCCCTGTTGTGTGTAGGAGTCAGATCCTGGGCAGTGTTTTGAAAACCTTCCCAATAGTTGCTTTTGGGGGTGAAAACAGTGCTAATCCCATATGTCCAGAGTAAATCCTATTGAATTCGGTAGGAATTACTTTTGAGTAGACATGATTATGAATGTGCTGAAAATCAATGGGACTTTGGAGTGAATGTAAAAAAGAATTGTGTTTGTGTTCTCTTTCTGCCCCCCCCAGTCCTATTTTAAAGCAAGTAGGCAGGGCTTACTTAGGTATTGCAGTTTTTATTCTGTAGGAAACTAATACTGATTTTTAAAAAACTAATACTGATTTTTCTGCAATGACCAATTGGTTTGACAATAAACTATTATATGGGCTGTATGTATTTATACATCTGCAGTGTGTGCATGTGTGTATGGAGTCTTTCCAACACCCCTGTGAGGTAGGGTTGGAAACCAAGGCAGCTCACAACAAGAAATAAAGCCATTTAAAATCCAATAACCATAAAAACAAGTATAAACAGTTGCAAAACAGTGTAAAGTGGCATGATTCAGAATTTTGGGTTGTGTGAATGAAGTTACTTATCACTTGAGGTTGCATTTCTGTCCCTGTTTGAGTAAGCCCCATTGAATACGCTGGGACTTGCTTCTGAATAAATAAATTTAGGATTGCACTATAAATATCTTTACAGTTTGTGTAAATAATAAATATATTTGATAGTTATGCTTATATAAATATTTCTTCATTTATCATATTTTTGGTTTTTGGTTAGGAATCCTGACTGGTTGTGAGATGCTTAGTTTTTTGCCTTATAGGAATCTTGTGGTGGTTGGTATGGTATTACATTTAGGAAAGTGTTACTGCCTTCTGTATTTTTTTTTCCTATTTGCATTTCACTTATCTTTAACCTCACTCCGTTACAGCCATAGAAGCAACAGCAGCATATGCAAGATAATTAACTCCCATTAGGGATAAGAACAAGAATTTATAATTATTATTTCAATTAAAACAAGAGGCTTATCAATACTTTGAAGAGGACCAGATATTTATTTTCTTTCTGAGCCCAGGACTGGGTCTTTCATGATGCCCGGTGTGTGTGGGGGGGGAGCAGGAGAGTAGTCGATAAGACAGACATCCTGGCATTGATAATCGAATTAGCAAGGTATGTGTGGGGTTGTTGTACACTTCCAGGCTCAGTTTCATTTTGAGTATGGAGGTGGAACCTGTGTAGATGTGGTTATCAAAGGGAGAAGAAATTTTGAGTTAAGCAAAGCTCTGCTTTTATAAAACCTAAGAAACATACAGTACTTTGAATGTCTGAGTGCCTGCACCAGTGGAATACTGGAGGAACTTGTAAAACTTGCTGCAACAGTATTTAGAACTGAGCATGTGGTGTGAAAGACTCCTTTTCCTAACATTTTGGCTTGTTTTTCTCTGATTGTGTATTTTTATTGTTTTTACTATATTTGTAAGCTGTGCTGAGCTCTGTTTTTAACAGCAAAAGGGCAGGATATAAATTCTCTTAATCAATCAATCAATACTCCATAGTGTTGGAAACTAGAGTCTAGGCATTTAATGTTGCTTTTAAAAAAAAGATTTCTCACATCTTTCCCCAGTTTTTGGTGGTAATTCCTAGGCACAAAAACGAAACAACTGGACAATCCAAATATTAATATTTATAAGTTTATAAGTGACAGTTTTCCTGCTAAGTACCTGCATGTCATAAGCAGGGGTAGTCTTATACGGCGAGTATATCCCAAACTCTATATTTTAACTGGAAAAGTTGGGGGTCGTCTTATACGCCCAGTCTTATACGCCGGAATATACAGTAAATCCCTGGTTTAGAGCAAGGGAGAATAACTTGTGGCCCTCCAGATACTGTTGGATTTCCATTCCCAACATGGTTAATAGTCAGGAATGATGGGAGGTGTAGTTCAGCAATATCTTGAGGGCCAAAGGTTTTGAACTACATGTTCACTAATATCAACCATTTTAATGCTAACTACGTAACAGAAAATGGGAATTGGTACTTACTGTGAATTGTAGTTTGATGAGTGAGATGGAGTACATTTGCTGTTGAGGATAACTCCTCCCTCTAGACCAGGCAGGCAAGGCCTTCAAAGACTAACAGCTCCTCATCTAGGGGAAGAGTAATCACTCTCTCCAGGTGAAACTGGCAGAGCAGAAACAACTCCCCAACCCTATACAGTATCAATGAAAAAACTCAAACCAAAAAGGGAATTGTAAATATAGTTAACTGAAGGAAGTACATTTTGAATAGGACAGGCACAGAACCAGACCTACAACTTAGGGACAGACAGGGGTAACAAAACATGTTGTAGGGTTTATTCAGCGAAGGCCGCAGCCATAAAAGGCACCCCCAGCCAACCAAATGTACTCCATCCCACTCACCAAACTACAATTCATGGTAAGCACCAATTTCCATTCTTGCCTGAGTGGGATGCTTGAGGATGTACCAGAGCAGTACCACAGACAGACCCGTGTGGGCTTCCTCTGCCATGTCGTAATGTCCTCTGCAAAACCTTAAAGCTAAAGGCGGCATCTGATGATGAGCCTATTTATACTGTCCATCCATGTGTGTGCACATAAAGGCTCAGGTGGCCATTCTATTATACAGCCACAAAAGTGGCTGTATACTATAGTCAGCATGGATTTTTTGCATTCCACAATGCTAAATTGAAAATACCCCCATGCCATTCTAATTCTTCCCATAAGCTCATTTAAAAACAAAACCTTACAAAATTTATAACCCTGAACTCAGATACACTTGCTTAACAACCCTCTAAATTTTCATGGTGATACACAAAACAGTCAGAGAAAATAGAGAGTTCGAAATATAAAAAAGAGAGAGAGAAAAAACAGACCCCTTTTGAACATTTTTGTCTGAATTCTTATAATCTGTTGAAATTAATTAAAAATCAGCCATGTTCGCAGAGTACCTGTAATCCTATTACTGACCTTGCCCCATACTCTGACCTTCATCATCTGCAGTTTAAAAGTTTAAAAAAATGCCTGACTGATTTTTAATTAATTTATGAAATTTTGGCTTGAACTCAATGATAATGTCGGGCATGCTCATTAAGAAGCAACTGTCAAGTGTTCTAAAAGCCAGACTCCCAGCTGCTTGCCTTATCTAATCAGGGGGCCACACCCACACCAGACTTTGATTTCACATGAGGCAGTCATGGCTTCCCCCAGAGAATCCTGGGAAGTGTAGTTTGTGAAGGGTGCTGACAGGAGACTCCTATTCCCCTGAGAGAGCTCCAGGGGCCAGAGTGGTTTAACAGTCAGCCACTCTGATTGAAGCTCTGTGAGGGGAACAGGACATCTCCTAGCAACTCTCAGCACCATTCACTAACTATACTTCCCAGGATTCTTTGGAAGAAACCATGACTACCTAAAGTGAAATAACAGCCTGGTGTGGATGTGGTCAGGGATAGCTTGAGTTTAAATTTTGGGTGGGAGGCTACATGTGCCTCCTGTAGAATAAAAGTGGGGGAAACGCTGAAAAGGAATGATACTGCTCACAATGTTTTCCTTTGGGAAAGGAAAGGGGCTTCCCCTCTGCCCAATGCCCACCCACCTAATATCCTCCCCTCCCCTTCTCCCCCTACTCCTCCCCCAGGTCAGTTTCACCTATCCTACTACGCATGATTGCACAGGAGTAAATCCCACTGAACTCAAAAAGCATGCAACTGTTCAAACCTGCCCTCCACTCCTCTTCCCTCCTATCCTCTCCCTCTTGCCCCTTCCCTCTGCCTTCCTTTACCCCTCCCCATCCCCTCCTTCCCTCTCCCTCATTCTCCATCCCATCCCCCATGGTCAGTTTTACCTATCCTAGGACTATGACCTGGGAGACCAGGGTTCAAATCCCCACACAGCCATGAAGCTCACTGGGTGACCATGGACCAGTCACTGCCTCTCAGCCTCAGAGGAAGGCAATGGTAAACCACCTCTGAATACAGCTTACCATGAAATTCCTATTCATAGGGTCGCCATCAGTCAGAATCAACTTGAAGGCAATCCATTTCATTTTCAAGCATGATTGCATGGGAGTAAATCCCACTGAATTCAATAAGTATGCAAATAATCAAACCTGCCCTCCTCCTCTCCCTCTTGCCTGCTCCCCTCCTTCTCCTCTCCTCCCCATTCCCTGTGGTCAGTTTCACCTAACCTAAGCATGATTGCAGGGGAGTAAATCCCACTGAACTCAATAAGCATGCAAATGATCAATCCATTCTCAGCAAACTTGCACAGGATCCCATTTCTTACCTCCCAGAGTAAAAAGCATGGAAATTCACTGACAGGCAAAAAATCCTTGTGGTTTAAGAATGTGCCTATAGCCAACAGATATTTCTATCAAACATTAAAAAGCAGGGAAATTGGGCAGCAATAGTGAATACACCAGGGAAGCAGGAGACCAGACCTCCTCTCTGAGATATTGTTTGTTGTTATGTGCCTTCAAGTTGATTATGACTTATGGTGACCCTATGAATCAGTGAACTCCAAGAGCATCTGTCATGAACCACCCTGTTCAGATCTTGTAAGTTCAGGTCTGTGGCTCCCTTTATGGAATCAATCCATCTCCTGATTGGCCTTCCTCTTTTTCTACTCCCTGCTGTTTTTCCCAGCATTATGGTCTTTTCTAGTGAATCATGTCTTCTCATGATGTGTCCAAAGTATGACAACCTCAGTTTCATCATTTTAGCTTCTAGTGACTGTTCTGGTTTAATTTGTTCTATCACGCAATTATTTGTCTTTTTCGAAGTCCATGGGTATGCACAAAGCTCTTCTCCAACACCACATTTCAAATGAATTGATTTTTCTCTTATCCACTTTTTTCACCGTTCAACTCTCACATCCATACATAGAGATTGGGTATTGTACTGCCCTACAAATTTGTAAAAATGCAAACACAATTTTGGTTGGTCTTTCACAGCCCAATTCACTTCCTTTGTAACTTGGAAGAATTTGGTGCCTCTAAAGTAAAACTCCATGAAAACGGTTTTTCCACCTAGACAAAGGAACATACTTGATGAACACCAGAAAGGTTAGCCAACTATACTCCTTAATGATTTGACATTAGAAACTCTAAGAAAGAAGCTTTTCCAGCTAGACCAAACTTCTCAAACTTGTGTGTGTTGGCAGAAGAATGCCATGCCACAGGAACCTGTGCAGCGTCAGCCATTCCCATGGTTAAACTATTGTTTAAGGGGGCATAAAGGACTACTAGAAGGCTTGGGGCTGCGTTCCTTCTCAATTAGACCATATAAAAAGCATCTTCTTTTCCTTGATTCTATTAAACACATTCAGAAAGGGATTCTGTCAGAGAAAGGAATACAGAAATTTATTTAAAACATACACTAATTTAATACTAAACTGCCAAGAATATCATCTAAATTTGCACATACACTAAATTTGCACCTCCGCCCACAAAAACACTGCACGAGGAACAGATGCAGTGGCAGCTGCCCTGAATGCAATGGCGACAGCCTCATGAACTCCTCTTAACTCCTCTTAAGTACAGCCTTGACCTGCTTGTCACATGGGTCCTTGGGACCATGCCTACCTTCTGATGGAATGACACAGGTCGATGAAAGAGCAGCCACTGGGAGGGTGTCTACTACTGAAGATCAGAGCTGATCCATAACCTGATTAAAAAAACCAATGCTTTCTAGGCAACTATGAAAGCCGCTTAGGTTTGTTAGGATGAGCCAACGCAGTCTTTCAAACCTTATCAAACTTCTGATGGAAGGGAACCAAAGTCTGTTTCAATGAAGCAGAGGGAAAAACTTTTCTAGCATCTGAGACAGTTGAAGGAGTGGACCCTGACTAGTAAGGTGATTTCTCATCAGCCAACTGTAGCACCCTGCAGGTTTTAAGCAACAGGGGTTGAAAGATCTCTGCTCTGAACACGCACAATTGTGTACTGATCACTTCCAGCTCTTCATCTGAAAAATCCCACTCAGCACCATCTCTGGGGATAGTGACCTCCATATCTGGCCCTTCTCCCTTGTTCAACTCCTCATTAGCCACTGTACTAGAGGAAGCTAAGGTGACAGGGGCCACAGCTCCCTGATGCCCTGTTTGGGAGGATGAAGCCACAGGGATACCGGTTTTTGTTTTTTGTTTTTTTGAGGAGCCATCATTGGCTGTCCTCAAACACGGAGAGGGATACACACATGTACATTTCAGTAGAGGCTGCTGACTATGCTGAGAAGCTCCTGAAGCAGAAGGGAATCTCTCCGAGTTGTGAAAAGAGAAAGATCTGTGGGACCCTCCTCCTTCTCCGCCCATGCCTGAACTTGCTTCTGTGCTTTCTTTGATTACCTTTGTGAGAGGATTTAACCTCTTGGGCAATCCATTCCTTCATCCAAGAGACAAACCTAGGAAATTCCTGCTCAATGGGAAATTCCACAGCCTCCCCATACCTGGAAGCCACACTCCCCCGCCCACTGACAATGCTAGGGGAAGGGGAATTATCATGCTCTATGTAACTGTGAATTTCCACACTTCTGTGCATGCTGCCAGCTGCAGACAGGTTAGAAGGGGCAGAGTCTGAAAGATCAGTGTCTCTTAAACCCCCATGACCATCAGAAGGGGGAACTCCTGCAGCCTCCATTAAAATTGAGGGAAGGAATTGGCAGCCACCAAAAGCAAGGAAAAAATATCCCTTCACAATGGCTACAGCAATCAAGGCTCACCATCGCTCTGTGCTGAAAGCCTAAGAGCAGCAAATCTCCTGCAGCCAGCCACAAATCAGATTAACCAAAATAATGCTGGGCAACTACAAGGACCAACAAATAACTAAAATGGGAGCAGGATGCTTGGCAATTAGCCAGGACGCACCACTCCCACCCCCAAACGACTAGATCAGACAGATAAGGTGGGAGGGAAAGCCCAGAATGCTAACCCACAACCTTGGTAGGACTGGGCAGTGCTAAAGATCACCTGGCACCAGAACAAGCAGACACTAGCCCACACAAGAGAAAACAAATGCAAGGAGGGCCTCCGCTAGTGGCTGATAGATGCCTGAGAAAGTTATCCAGATGTCTCCAAACCTTGCCCCAGGACAAACTGGCGATCCTGTCAGATGCAGTAACTGTGGGAACCACTGAGGAAGGAAGCCGCTGTAGCCGTGGCCTAAACCCCCCCAACCAACACCCCTCCATCAACAACAAAGATCACAAGCTGATGAAAAAGGTGGAAATATGGGACAGAACCAGAGGGAAAATGTGTTTTTTTAATTAAAAAACAAACAAACATGAAGAGGAGCACTCCCAACAACCAACAGAGAAAAACTAGCAACAAAGAGGCAGAAAAAAACAAGGTGAAAGAGGGAATTTTACTGCTACAGCTGAAAAGACCCAACCTGAACTGACCAAGGCAGCGCAAGGTCTGCAGAGAGGGACAGCTCCACCTGGAAGAGGAGCTGTCAATCTTTCAAGGCCCTGTCTGATTGGTCCAGAGGGAGGAGTCATCCTCAAGAGTAAATGTACTCCATCCCATTCAGGCAAACTATTGTTTGAAATAGTTTGCAAATTATGGCTACAAAGAAACTTGGTTAACATTAACCACAGTTAGTGTCAGTGCACGTGAAACTCTAAACCAGCCTTTCCCAACCAGTGTGCCTCCAGATGTTGTTGGACCACAACTCCCATCAGCCTCAACCAGCATTTCCAATGGTCAGGAAAGATGGGAGTTGTGGTCTGTGATGCCCCTGTATTTTAATATCTGTAAATATGGCAAGTGAGGGTTTATTAAGTGATATATGGTAAGTGACTGAGTAAGAGGGGGGAGTACATGGGCTAGAATGCTAGAGAATGTTGGATGATGATTGGCTGAGTGTTTGAATGGCTGAAGGTATAAATGAGAGGATGACAGTTGAGTTGTAGGGGGAGTTGTTGGCGATTGGTTGTGGAGTGTGGATTGGAGTTGGTTGTGGGTTGAATTATATTTGGCTGGTATTTAGTCAGAATATATAAGACTGGAAACATAAAGAGTGACACTAAATGAAACCATACACTTGTTGAACATTCCTAAAGTAATCTTGTTATTACCTGGTGTTATCAAATAAATACTTTTATTGGTTTACCGAAAGCCTGATCCCTGGCTGGGGATATATAGACCAGAAGGGAGGACAGGGTAATTACCAAGGCTGGAGGGAAACAGTATCAAATAAATGGTGGCAGCGGTGAAGGGAGATATTGTAACATCGTCAAGTATCCAGAGCAACCCAGGATTGTATGCTTTATAGTCAAAGATAAAAGGGGGTTGTGGACAGCAAGGGCACCCAGACACAAAGTAACAAGCCATAGGGAGACTAAGGCGAAGTCTCTAGCAGTACTGTTTACAGGGAGTGACTGGTGGTGCTGCCTAGCAGTGGGATCTTGTGAGATCTGTGCTAGAGCGTGTGAGAGAACAAATAAAAACCGAGATCCTGAAAGGTGGTGGCCCTGGTGGGAGTATCACAGGTAGAGCCAGCTAGTGGGATCGTCACATGGTCCAACAACATCTGGAGGCACACTGGTTGGGAAAGGCTGCTCTAAACCATGACTAATGTGAATGCTGACGTGATATGGAGGGGGGCAAGCAAGGGAGAGGAAGCATGTGATTCAGACATTTACCAGCAGCCTTAACTACTTTCCCCTCTTGTGTCTCACTAGTTCATAAGAACATTTTTACAAGTAAGCCCTGTGAATGAATGCACCTGGGAAAAAAGCCTTGGTAATGGTTTATAGTGAACTTCCTTTTTTTCCCTTAGGACTACTCTCTTTTTTGTAAAATTGATCTGAAAATATGAGTATCTTCAGTTTATCATATAAAACCATCATGCATGGACTATGTGAAGACTGATGATATCTGATTTACATGTATAGTGATACTGCTACAAAGATGAATTAAAAAATAAAAGTCATACCTTCAAAAAGGAGTATCTCTAAGACAACTGACAGAATGCTGTCATATATATATATATATATATATATATATATATTGAAACAGACATATGCCTTACCTTTCACAGAAATTTAGTTCACATTTACTACAAGTCCTAAGACTGCTGCCAATTCTTTCAAATGTAGCAGCCTTATACAAAAAAATACATATAGTACACTGGTTTAATGCCTAGGGTGGCTGAACTGTGGCATTCCATAATAATAATAAAAACCCACTTAGGAGTAATCTTAAACTGTGTCCTCAATCTCTAAGGTTTGAAAGTTTTCAACAAGAGTAGGTCATGAATTTAATTCCATTGGAATTCTATTATGTCTAGAATGACATCAGTATGAAGAGATCTCAAGAGGAAGCTGCAACCTGCACCATCTGGTCATGGTCAGAGCCCAAGGGACATTTCATATTTTAACTCACCCATTAGTGAAGAGACAAGAATTAGTAAATAAGCCAAGCTGTGTTTGTAAATGAGGGGTATCTGTTTTGACCCCAGCCACTCATGCCCACCACCAGTATGTTTTGGCCTCCAACCTCTTTCCCCTAAGAATTTGGCTTTCAGGGATTAAAAAAAGTTTCCTACTCTGTAGTAAAGTCTAAGGTTGATTTTGCAAGAAAACTATATCCATTCACCCAGAAACAAAACAGCTGTCTAAATGTAGCTATTATCTTAGTCTTTGGGACTTTATACAATACTATTTCCACTGCCTGGAAGAATTGCTTTATAAAATTATCAAGCTTGAAAAGAGTTATACAGCTGACTTCAATATTTCCTTATTGTATTCATTTTCATGTGTGTCACCCACTCCTGAAGCATAAAGGTTTCACAGCAACTTGCCAAGTATGTGGCAATTGCTGGGAGAAGACAGAAACAGCCATTTATCTTCCTCTTCTATAATTTTTTCTGGTGTGTTTCAGATGATCAAATGACCCAACATGTTCGACAATAGACATTCCTCAATCCAGATTTATGTCTATGGGAAGGGGCGGGAGAGAGAGTATACACAGAGAGAGAGAGTCTCACAAAATTCTGCTTTTTACACAGGCTGCTAGTCTCAATGCGAATTATATTTCATCTGAAAGGAAAATAGGATTTTTTTTCCTGAAAAATGAATCAGGAGATAAAAGCTAAATGGAGGATAGTGGGTCAGGTTTTGTGTACTTTGCTCTCAGAGCTATTATCCTTGTCTTAAGAAATTTCTGGTTGAACATATCAGAAATCACAGCTCTTTGCTGTAAGTGAAGCACTCAGTTGTACAAATTACACTATTTTTCACTTTACTTCACTCTTGGTTGTTGGTGGTTTTTTTAAGCAGCTCTGACTACCAAATCAGTTTTCAAGCAGAACTTACCACTGAGTAGTCAGGAAGTTTTTGTTTGCAAAGCAAATCAATGCAAAGCTTCCTAAGGAAGATTTTATAGCATCTGCTCAAATTTTAGAACAATAATTTACAAGTAACATGATGGAGGCAGAAAAAGAAAATAGCAAATCCACTGTTTCTCAGCAAAACTGAACTGCAGATTTTACAGTAACAACACTAATATGTTCCCACTATAATTTGTTTTTAATACCACTGTACTGATTTACCAATTGGCACACTCAGGAATTGCAAAGCATATGCAAAGGTTTGGGAGCATCAAGCAAATGCAATAAAATATATAGTCTAAGTCTCTGGCCTCTGTTGATAAGCATCCCACATAAGTGAAATGATGTGTGATTGCTTCAACATCTGGTTTACAGTCAAGCTAAGACAGTCTTAATAAAAACAGCATCATCAGCCTAGGGGCCATTTGTGAATTTAAGTGCAATGTTTGCTTTCAAATACTTTTTCCCCACTGTTAATGAAAAATACATATCACATGAACAACTAAATGGTCTTACATTTAGGAGCTTGATATTCAATTTGTTTTTTGTTTTTTCCTTAACTGCATAGCTTTAAGGACGTGCAACTACTTTTGTCTGTTTTCATCTAAACAAACTCTTTTCCTATATGTTTAACTTTGCAAAACAGTCTCTCACACTACAAGGTGAATCTTTCCCCTTTCACATCAAACCAAGTAAGTGATGCAACACCATGAATGTTGCCTCACCTTTGCTTCAAGGACACAGTGAGGAGGCAGGTGTCAGAATTCTTGTCACAATCCTGTCAGGTCCTTTTGCATAAAGAAGAGAAGTACATTTAAAACTACAGCCCTGGGGAAAGTCGTAAGTGTGTTTACAAATATCACTGCTTTACCTACAGGTTATTAATCTTATCGTTGGGAAAAAGATCAGGTTTTATGTCGGAAGATTAGACCTCTTCAGCTGGCTTCTGAGATTTCACAGTTCGGTACAATACAGATCCATGTCTAATCCCTTTTTGCACTAGTCACAGCTAGAACAAATGAGATTCATGAAGTATGGGTATTTTATTGCAGTGTCTATTTGCATACAATGTATCAATACTGTACCTTAAATAGAGAAGCCAGGTCTTATAAATTTTCTTACTATCACTAAGCGTATTTCATTCAAAAGTAATATTAAGCTTTTGGTTATTTCATGCTTCTTTAACATGGGAGACCTACACAGTTCTGATAAAGTCTCTTATTAAAACATGTATTATTTTGTTATTTTGTTTATTTATTAAATTTATATCCACCCTTCCTCCCAAAAGGAGCCCGTGGCAAATAAAACACCAAAAACACTCTAAAACATCTTTAAAAAAGACTTTAAAATATATTGAAACAAAACATCTTTAAAAACATCTTTTTACACAAATAAACTTATTAAATTAAGAGTTTAGCAATCCAGATTTTTTATCCACAATGCTGGAAGGGGTTTGGAAACTGTGGAAGCCAGTGCACACTCCCCAAGTGTGGTGTCTCAGGAAAGAGGGCAGGGAGAGGGCGGAGGGCCTGATCTAGGCCTCTCTGCTACACAAGCCTGGGGTGACTGTGGCAAATATGATCATAATCAGATTTAAAAGCATATTAAAAAGCAATTCCAACACAGATGCGGTCTGGGATAAGGTCTCTACTTAAAAGGCTTGTTGAAAGAGGAAAGTCTTCAGTAGGTGCCAAAAAGACAACAAAGATGGTGCCTTTTTAATATTTAAGGGGACGGAATTCCAAAGAGTAGGTGCCACTATTTATTTATTTATTTATTGCATTTATATACCGCCCCATAGCATAATTAGCATAGAAAAGATGAGGACATGCCTACTTTTAGCATTATTTACACTAAAGGTCTACTTTCTATGTTGTGCAAAACGGACCTCCTGATAAGATGGTATCTGCAGGAGGCCCTCACCCACAGAGCGCAGTGATCAACTGGGTAAGAGGTAAGATGATCTTTCAGATATCCTGGTCCCAAGTCCCAAATGTTGTTAAAAATGTTTAAGAAAACATGGTTACTTTTGAAATGTTAAAACAGCAAACACAGCAGAAATGCTAAATTTCAATAACACATTTTAATGGTAATAATAGGCCAGAAAAATGCTTATGAACAAAGGTGATAATTTCCATATGTGAATATTTTAGAAAAGACTACCTTGCTACTTTACTAAGTAACATACCATCAATGTTTTATTAGGAAAAAAAGAGGTGCTGGGGCTCAGGTCTTTCAAAAAACATCTTCTGAACTAAAAACTTATATTGTCTGGGTTTAGGGACATCTCTTCTTACTTAATAGTAAGGGAAAGGTACCCTGAACAGAACATTATTATGTTCTATCAGAAGTAGGGAACATGACATGCTTGGCGGGCCAGATCCAGAGCTCCCCCAGTCCCATGGGTCACTTTGACAGGTGGGCAAGGCTGTCCTACTATCAATCGCCTGATATCATCATGATGTCTGTGACCTAACTTCAAAGGCAATAATTAGGAGCATACTCTAAATATTCCCAGTTCTTTCCTTTCCTCCGTTGCAGCCTGGTTTGAATTCAAGCTGGGTTGTAAAAGAAGATCCCTACTGAAAGTGAGGCTTACATTCCTCATCGCATTCCCCACTTTCGACAGGATCAGCGAGATCAGGGAAGCTCAGGAACTTCAGACTTGCATACTGCACGCCCCGCTTGCCAAGGAGCAATGGGGAACACATCTTCAGTTCTCCTGGCTGTTCCTTTACAGCTGCATATTTACCTGCCCCATTTGGAAATGTAGCAAATACGTATTGCATATGTGAATTGGCTCACACACTTCTTATGACACTCATAAAACAGCCATATAAACACAGCTTTAACTGACTGGTTAACATATTCTGTTTCAGTCAACAAAAACTTTATTTAAAAATAACATAATTTGCTAATTTGAAATGCTTAACTAAGCTGATGTAAGCTGTGAAGGGAAATAATATACACTTTACAATTAATGCAGTTTTCTCTGGAGATCCAGATAAGGTGTCCAGTACTAAGAATGCCTCTAGAGTAATTATTCATTGAACTGATCCTAATCAACAGGTTCCTAACTACCTATATTATTTTGAGTAAGCAGGATGTTGTATAATATGAAATATTAAGTACTATCATAGACAAATCACTGTCACTTACGGTTTCAGGGAAAAATGTTAAATTCCTTTATTGTGAGAATATATTTTATTTAGAACATAAGCTTATACATTTTTAATTACTTTATTTATTTATTTATTTTGTAGTGCAGAAGAGTGTTATGGATGGATTGTTATTTCTCTTAGATCCATCCCCATCTTTTTGCCAGAGTCATAACATCTTCCTTCCGGTTAAGCCATCCCCTATAAAAAGTTCTCCTAAAGGAAATCTTAATGAACAATGATTGTGTTGTGAGTTGATGGGATTTTATTTCAGCACACGGCCTAGAGGCATATCAGATTTCACTTTGATCTTTTCTGATCTCTCAGACCGAGAAGGATCATACCTCATCAGTACACAGACAGGAGATCTCACAGGAAAACCAAGGTGCAAACAGAAGTGATTGCTAACAGCCAGATTTTAATAAGGAATTGGCCAGGTCTCAGTACTGTAGCATGAATAGAATGAAAAGTAGTTGAAGCCACTGAGTTCATACTAAACTAATATTTTCCTGTTAATTAATATCTTATGACATTTTTCCTCACATTAAATCTGTAAATCCTGGTGCCTGGCCATACATTGGTGTCTCTAATTACATGTTCCTTCCTGCATTATTTTAGAGTAATTCTAACCCTGTGTTCTGAAAGAACTGCCGTATCTTCACTATAAATCTTCACTATAAACAGAAATAAATCTTCTGTTTATTTCACTAAGCAAAATAGGTAAGCTTTGACCGTGAGCTGTGGTTCATGAGTATGTTGGATTACACAGATTTTTATTTATTTATTTATTTAATTTAATTTATATACCGCCCTAAGCCCGAAGGCTCTCTGGGCGATGTACAAAAAGATAAAACAAGCACAGTGTATAAATACAATAAATACAATAAATCAAGAAACAAAAACAAACAAACAATAAAAGAACCAAACAACATCCAAAATACAAAATAATAGTGAAATACTGTTAAAATACACTTTAAAATGCCTGGGAGTATAAAAAGGTTTTCACCTGGCGCCGAAAAGATAGTAGTGTCGGCGCCAGGCGCACCTCATCGGGGAGACTGTTCCACAGTTTGGGGGCCACCACTGAAAAGGCCCTATTTCTAGTCACCACCCTCCGAGCTTCTTGATGGGATGGCACTCGGAGGAGGGCCTTAGATGTTGAGCGCAGTGTACGGGTAGGTTCACAAATCTCATAGTAGTTTTGGACACTGTGTAACAGGGTTGCAGAAATAGTGCAAGAGCCTCCTGTTCCCAACATTCTTCATGTTATCCAAAACAAAATACACATGTGTTGAAGGTAATTACAACTGATTTTTTTTCCAGATAATGACAAGTGCATATATTACACTGCAAATGTTGTATCCACACTGGGTCTAAGTGTACTAGCTTAGATTCAGGTTGTGCCATTTTAATTCATTATCCAAAGCCCCCCCTTCTTAGTCACAGAGCAGACAAAACTCTGATAACACACAAGACTCTTTCTACATGCACTGACAAAAACCCAATCATGATTTTTTTCACAACTTAAAGCACTATTGCGTATGCTTCAATTCAATTAATTTCAGAGACAATGAAGCACAATGGTATGTGCTTCTTAAACATTCATAACTAACCTCAAATATATATTGGTTTGTTGATATGGCGCATAAGGACACAGATGCTGTTACTTACAATTTAGTCCCAGTAATTTAGCACTGTCTTAACAATGCTGATAATATTTAAATTCTATACTGTTGTATTATTTATATACTATTGAAAAAAATAAGATAAAGGTAATTTCAAAATAGAAGCAAAATTACAATACAACCCATCCCCCGTAACTGCAAAATGTGAATATTACAGCCTGCCATAAAAATAATATCAATTATTGGTCACAACCACTGTAGGCAACAGGGAGCTCTGGGACTAATCATTCTGTTCCATAAGATAAGTAGTTCTATTGCCAAGTAAAAGCCTTGACTGGTCTATAGGCAGGTGGTGGTCTTTCCCAACCTGATAAAATAACAACTGTAACATACTTACAACAAAAGTATCATTTTACCATATTGTATGAACTTTACTGATACAGAATTTTAAAGAAGTCATATTAAGAAGTATAGAACCCCTTCTCCACCACAACTTTTTATGTGCACAGGGTAAATGCATGGTATAAAGTACATGTGGTCACTCTGTCACATCTGAATTCTTCCCTCGCTCATTGTTATAAGTACTATCCAACACTTTCCATGATTTTTGAGTTTCTATGAAGTACAGAAAGTTTACTAAAAATAACAATTTATTTCATTTTATTTTATTATGAGATCTGTTAGTCGCCCATCTGGCTGGTTAGCCAGCCACTCTGGGCGACGTACACAATAAAACAGTATATAAAACAGTTAAAAATTTAAAAACACAGTAAAACTAGCCCGTTCCAAAAGCCCGCCTAAAAAACCAGGTCTTCAGGGTCTGGCGGAAGCTCATTATAGACGGGGCATGGCGTAGATCATTTGGGAGAGAATTCCATAGGGTGGGGGCCACAATTGAGAAGGCCCTCTCTCGAGTCCTCACCAGTCTAGCTGTTTTGATAGGTGGGATCCAGAGAAGGTCTTCTGAGGCTGATCTTGTTGAGTGGCATCCCTGTCGATGCTGGAGGCGCTCCTTCAGATAAGCTGGGCCACAACCGTATAGGGTTTTAAAGGTTAAGACCAACACCTTGAATTGGGCTCGGTACACAACCGGTAACCAATGCAACTCCTTCAACACAGGAGTGATGTGATCTCTACGGCGGCCGCCTGTAATCAGACGCACCGCTGCATTTTGTACCAGCTGTAACTTCCAAACCGTTTTCAGTGGTAACCCCACATAGAGCGCATTACAGTAGTCTAGGCGAGTGGTGATCAGGGCATGTACCACCGGTGGGAGCAGATGATTGGGAAGGTAGGGCCGTAGCCTCCGTATCAGATGGAGTTGATACAGAGCTGCCCGGCTCACAGCCGAAACTTGAGCCTCCATGGACAGCTGGGAGTCAAGAATGACCCCCAGGCTACGGACCTGGTCTTTCAGGGGCAGTCGTACCCCGTTAAGCACCAGGTCTATATCTCCCAACCTTCCCTTGTCTCCCACAAACAGCACCTCGGTTTTGTCAGGATTCAGCTTCAGCTTATTCCTTCCCATCCAGCCACTCACCGACTCCAAACATTTGGACAGGGTTTCCACAGCCAACCTTGGTGAAGATTTAAATGAGAGATAGAGCTGTGTGTCATCCGCATACTGATGACACTGCAGCCCAAATCTCCTGATGATTGCTCCCAGCGGCTTTATATAGATGTTAAAAAGCATTGGAGAAAGGATATACCCCTGTGGTACCCCACAAGTGAGGGGCCAGGGATCTGAAACCTCCTCCTCCAGTGCTACTCTTTGGTACCTCCCAGAGAGGAAGGAATGGAACCACTGCAATACAGTGCCCCCAATACCTAACCTCTGCAGGCGGTCCAAGAGGATACCGTGGTCAATGAGTGGGATGGAATAAAGCTGAATTTGATTCAACGGAATGTAACTTGATTTCTGCATACTTTTATGACTGTTATAAGCTTTTTGATGGCTTATTTTATAGCTAAAGGCATAGGTATGAGCACAGAGGTTTGACCTCTTACTCTGTCCATGGTTTTCAAACGGTCAATAACACAGTGTTACTCACCTAGCAGCAATGGTATCACATTTCAGCTGTTTCTGAAATTGGAAATACTAATAAAGTACCAACAAAAATAATGCCCTGATTGGCTCTAATAGTCTGAGTCAGCAATAGGCTAATTTCTCAGTTACATACATATTAACTTCTAAAGTTTAAATTAAAAAGTACTGAACATTAATAATTTACCAAGTAAGATATTTTGGTTTTGTCATTGCATTCCCACAACTTCTAAGGCATAGAAAGTGTGATTGTATATCTCCTTTTATTGAAGGAAAACTATCTACATAAGTATGTTTGACTTTTTCTGAACCTTTAATAATGCAACCTCTAATTAATTCTGATTGATGAAAAAAGAGATTAAGACTTGCTCACTGGAAAGAGCAATAAGGTTAATAGGAAATGTGGTTACTATCTCAAACTGCAGCAGTAGTTTAGAGGAAGGCAGCTTTACTTTATCCTGCTACTAATACTAGCACCCTCACACATATGGTTATTTTTCTTACTATAAGTTTATGAGATGAATATTTAATCAGAGGGAAAAATAGTTTTATGAGATTATAGTCTGTAACAGGAAATTGTGAACAACTGCAGTATCATGTTGCATTTTCGCATCTCCTTGAAATAGCGTGAAAAAAGAAGCTAAACAATAATCATGCTCAACCTCCTGATAAGGTAGAAGGAATGCATCATAAGTCAGTTTGAAACTAGCACTTTCAGATTTTAAACTGGACCCTGTAGTGGGGACTTTAATAGCCATTTGACCATGAGTAGGTGACAGGAAGTGCTTTATCGTTCATTGCTGCATATAAAGCTACTGTTAAAGACAAAGCAGGTGGCCAGGTCATTCTTCCCTCTCCTGGCCAGTTGACAACTCCAGACATAGTCTTATATATATTATATAATATTAAAATGAAATCCTATGTCAAATGCTTGTCATCCACACCAGTAGCTTTGCATTAATGGCCCTGTAAAAGCACCACTCCATGCATCCTCCCCATCGGTTATCTCCATAAGTAAAAAGGGGTAGAAACGTTAAAAAAAGAAGAAATTATAATAATAACGCTCAAATTTAAGGAAAGAGACCTCAAATAGCCCTGAGGAATATTGGCCCCAACCGGACCTATGGGACACCAGCACACATTATATTTCCTTGATATTTATCCAACTCTGATTTTGACTTTTGAGATGGTTGTGACCAAGTGCTTCTTTACAGTCATTTCCCCACAGAAAAATATAACAGTTTGGTTCTGTTTCCTTGCATCGTCATCTATTGTGCATTACCCTCACAGGAAGTTTGCTAGCAAAATGCAAGATTGAGCATAAGCATCAGCTCTCATCAACTCTAAGCAAAGGGCAAAAATATTTGTGGCTCCTTTCCAAGCAGCAAATTAGACAGTAATCAACAGGGTTATACCAAACAAGGGCTGATGTTTTTATTGACTGTATCACCATTTCATACACAACCTAGTGTTCAGTCAATAGTTGTCATTGGAGGGCAGCCACTTACTCACAGTTCTTGTCAGTATTCCTTATCTAATTGCAGATGGGCTTCGTGTGAAGAAACTCCATCTCATTAACACATTCTATCTTAACTGCAACTTTCACACAGATAAGCCTGTCCATCTTAGACTTTTGCAGCTGTCAAGGATAGTTTGTTCCAAAGAGTCCCCTTAATGTTTTAGTGGATTTCTGATACATGTTAGCATTACAAAGTAAATCATAGGTATAATTAAGCAGTTTATTTATACAGACATTATGCAAACCAGTAGCTTGTTACATTAGTATATTAGAATGTGCAAAGCTACTCCACCACTATGAAAACAGAGGCAGGGGTGAAAGGAAAAAAAATACATTCAGTTAGCTGCTAATCACAGCTGCTTATAGCAGTATCTGTGACAAAACTAAAACATTTTGTAAGAATCAGGAGGAATACAAGTAACTAAAAGATAATTGAGAAATGGAATATATTTATAATATACAGGAATATGAAATGACAAGACTCTAGATGTCCTTGTGCGCTATTATGAGTAATTTTATAATTTTATGCATAATGTTCTTTATTTGTTTGTTCATATAAAGAGGCAGTTTCTGATCTCTCTTTTCTTCTTCTACTTTAAGTAGTCTTATTCTATGTCAAAGGTTATTTTGTAAAAATATAATTACTGATGGTAACAATTTTCTTCCCTTAATACACAAAGACAAGAATCTGAATTCTCAGGCCCTGTAAAGAAAACCTTAAAATTACAGACAGAATTTGATCTTATCATGGTCCCTTTTGTTCCAAAGTTTCTCAATTTGTTTAAATTTTGTACTCAATATGCAGCTCTCAGTGTCTCAGTGGGAGTTCATAACAGACCCTTCTTTTCCTGCTTGCCACTACTAATGACCAAGTCCCATACCAAGCATAGCAACATATCATGGCTGGTATGCTACCAATAATATTAGCTTTTCTTCCTTTCAGCCTTTGCTAGAAACATTTTTTTAGGGCTTAATTTCCATCACTAGTCCCACTCCACTCACCCGCGCATAGCCTGGGCAGGCGGGGCACAGTTGCAGCCAGGGGGCAAAGCCCTGGCCATCATTGAAGGTAAGGGCAGTAGTTGCATGTCGCACACAAAGTGCATGCACAACGTGCTGTGTGTGGGGTGGGACGTCAGGGCCTATTTAAGCCCATACCACCCCCCTGGTCCTTCCCTTGGCATGCGATGGCTTAGGGAAGAGGACGGAGCAGCGCAGGACAAGAGGAGTAGCAGCTTTGTTTGGGCGCCTTGGAAGGAAGCATGGCAGCAGCGGGAAGTGGGCAGCAGTTTTGGGCGGGGGCAGGCCTGGTGGTATGGCATACCCTTATCTTTGGCCTCCAGTGTGTGGGAGGCCATGCGTGCAATTGGGGGAGTATAACGGAGCAGCACAGAGTGAGGCCGCAGGAGCAGCAGCCATTTTGAGTGCTACACATGGTTGGCACCATTTTAGGCATGCCACGTTGGGGCATTTTAAGGGCTCCACAGATTGGTGGTGTACACATTGGTGGGCCACACAGATTGGTGGCCTGGTTTTCAGCCTCTGCTTAGGGTTCGCGGCCTGATCATTTGGCCTCCTCTGGGAGTTTGGGCCTGGGGGGTGGCCGCATCTAGGCTGAGAGTGGGGCTTGGGGGTAGGTATGGCCTACTACAGGCCTTATAGATTTGGCCAGGCCTGTTAGGCCTTTTCAACTGGTCCCTTCAATTGCTTGCCACCCCCAGGTCTTACGCAGGTTGGGTGTTACGTTTTGTTGCCCTGCTTAGATTTGCTAGGCTGTATAAGATTTAGATTGCCTGTTAGTTGACATGCCACCTAAGAAAGGGAAAGGGGAGCAAAGGGGAAGGGGAAGGCCCCCAAGCATCCCCCCCAGTAGCTGTGTCCAGAGATGAAGAGGAGGCGCCTCCATGGGTGGCTGTTTTAGCCTGCCTGGATGCCCTGGAGCAGCAGGTGTTTTAGGGACCAACTTACCTCATCCACCCAGAGTTGGAGGGGCCGGGGGGTGATGTGGGAAGGCCCCTCTGCTCACCTACAGGGTGTAGCAGGGGTAAGGGATAAGCAGAATGGCTTGCCATTGCCCCAGCAGGGGCTGGTCACCTGAGAGCTGTATTCCAACTGCTTGCTTATAGACAGTTCCCACACCTATGTTCCCCTCTGCAGGTTAGTTTAAGAGGTTTTGTTAAAGTTTAATAAAGTGGCCCTTTTTTCAACCTAGCTTGCTGTGTCCGTGTCTTATTTCGACCCTCGGCCACAGTTAGATTTCTCAGTGGAAGGCAGCAAGTGGCAAATAGCAGCTCCAGATTGCCAAACATTGCTTATGCTCACTGCATTGGAAGAAGGAGCTGCAATTTATCTCTTACAAAAATTACCATCCTAACAGCTCTTTTGAAACTATTGAAATAATTGAATTACATACTTTGAAAGATGAAGAACACAAACAAAACTTTTGGATAGGGAGAAATTATACAACATGATATGCACATGTCTTTCTTATTGAAGCTCTGGAGGGATCAGTTAATTTATCCAGTTAAAGAAAAAATCCTGATAATGAAATACTACCTCTTGTAGAGCTGTGTTCCAAAAGAAGCAAGACATACTAACATAGGATGCAGCAAAGATTCTCCTAATGTGTAGTTACCAAAATTAATGGCTTGTCTTGCCCAGGAATGTATCAGGGATGCATGTAACTGTGGTCACTTTAAAAAGAAGAAGAAACATTTCCAGACTTGGAAATTGTCCAGACAAGGACCATGTGAATGCTTTCAGTTGCCCTGCCACAAAATTGCTCTTACAATATTAGGTTTCTTGTACGTTTTTGAAAGGAGTATTACATTTAAAATATTTGCAGTTCCCTCCCCCATGTTATGCACAACTGCAACACTCTCTGGCCTTACCCCAAATGAGATTACTTACTTATTTTTTTTATTTATTAAATTTATATTTATTTATTATTTCATTTATATCCCACCCTTTCTCCCAGCAGGAGTCCAGGGCGGAGCACTAAAAATACTTTAAAACATTATAAAAACAGATTTTAAAATACATTAAAACAAAACATCATTAAAAAAAATTCTTTGAAAAGCTTTCAAGATAACTTTTTAAAAAAAGATTAAAAACATATTGTTAAAAAAAGGTTTAAAAACATATTAAAAAGCAATTCCAACACAGACACAGACTGGGATAAGGTCTCAACTTACAAGGCTTGTTGAAAGAGGAAGGTCTTCAATAGGCGCCGAAAATTTAACAGAGATGGAGCCTGTCTAATATTTAAGGGTAGGGAATTCCACAGGGTAGGTGCCACCACTAGACATGCAAAGGCCCGGAAAAAAACTGGGGAAAAAAACTTTTTTTCCTGAAGCCTTTTTTGTTTTTTTCCTGAAAAATTGGGAAAATTGAAAAAAAAATAAGAAAAAATGGATTATGGAATGTTTTATTTTAGCATGATGAATAAAATGTTTCATTTAATCTTGGTCTCCTTTTTCTCAGTTCTTTTTATGGGAATGGATGCTTATGTCTGCCTGACACTGTGGAGGACTAGAGGAGACACAAATAAATTTCTTTGTTATTAATGTTGATAGGCCGCTGAGCGGTAAAAGGAAGGAAGGAAAGAGACTATATTGGACTATAAACTACATGTGTTTTCCAGATATTGTTGGATTATAATTCTCATCATCCCTGATCACTGGTAATGCTGATTGGGGCTGGTGGGATATGTAGTCCATCAACATCTGCAATACACCATGTTGGATATCTCTGAAATAAACATATGACTATTTGTAGGAGAGCTGCATATAATAACTTCTTCCATAGAAATATTTTCAATTGATGTTACTAGGACTTATGGAGGCTCAGTGACACGAAAAGAAATGATTTTCTTCAACTTCTTTATTTGAAGATTTTTCAATAAATTAACCAACATTGAATTCACTACTCATTATAAACATATCAATTAATTTTCATTTACATATCTTTCCAGAGTAACCAGAAATCAAATCACATAATATACAACATAGTACATTACAAATTTGTATCACCTCTCCATCTTTTTAATTCCATTTTTAAAAATTTGTTACTGTCAATAACTCAATATAAATATAGGATTGAATCTAGCAGGCCTTTTACACATCAAATTTTTAGAGTCAACCTATAACAGAAACTGGAACTATTTTTCCAAGAAATCATTCCTGCAAAATAATCCTAATTTGCATTGATATATTGTCCATTATAAGCAATTTATACTTCGTCAAACCAGCCCTTGATAGGTGGTACCAGGGGGCATTTCCATTGTGCCACTGTGAAGTTGAAATTCTTAATGGACGAACACATACATACCCATACATATATGCACATAGACACACACCCCTATACTTCTGCAATGTGTCTAAATACTGCAGATTCTCCCTCCTTCCCTCTCCCCAGATCCCTTTCCATTAGGCCCTATCCTATCACTTCCATTTTCAACAGAACTGTAAAAATAATGCTGCCCCTGCTGAGCTTTTTGCATGCTGTGGAACTTCTACATGTACAAAAATGATCTTCAGACTATCAAAGGAATATTCTATTAAAAGAAGTATAGGTGATCTTGTAATTTGCAAAGTATACTTGTTATGTTACTTCCTGAAAGTATGATATTGGAAGATATGTATAATTACTTTCCAAAGTGAGAAGTCACTCTGTTACAGGGCTGGAAAGAAAAATGATTCTATTGTCAACCATGAGTGACAATGACAAGTTATCCACTATGGTCCAAGATTCATTAAGCAGCGGATTCACACAACATACCAGCAATCTACAAGTGATCAGTGATCTATTACTTCCGAAATCTATTATTTCTAAGAGGAAACAGCTAGTAAAGTGTTATAGTTTACTTTTTCAATGTGACAATTAATGACACATAATGCTAATGATCTGCACTTTAAAAGTTAACAATTGGAAACTTTGTAGGAATTAGGAAATTTTTAGTGTAGAGATTTTACAGAAATATTAGCAATATTAGCAATTACTTTGTAAAACAGGAACATACTTAAAAGCAGTCACAAAACTCTGAATGAGCTCATCCACAACTTCAGTGTCAGTTCAAATCTTAGTAGAAATGCCATCTGCTTTCTGACATCCCAGAAACTCTGATTACTTAAGTATGGATTCAATACCATATCCTTCATGTTGTTGTTTTTACTATAGTGATGCTTGTTTGCTTAAGGGAACAATCCTCATTCCCAGCCAGGAGCTGTGGGTTCAGTGGAGTGGTGAAGCCAGTGTTGCATCTAAAGCTCTGCAACTCACGCTGGCCAGGGTGGAAGATGGGGGGAAGCAGTAATTATGATCATATTTGCCACAGTCACTCCAGGCTTGCATAGCAGAGAGGCCTAGATAAGGCTGCCAAGATCTCCCTGCCCTTTCCCCTGAAACACCCTATTAGGGGGGGCATGCACTGGCTTCCACAGCTTCCAAACCCCCTCCAGCATGGTGGACAGGAAGTTTGGGTTGCTAAACTCTTAATTTAATAGGCTTATTTGCATAAAAAGATGTTTTTAAAGATGTTTTGTTTTAATATATTTAAAGTCTGTTTTAAAGATGTTTTAGGGGGGGGGGTTTAGCATTTTTGTTTGCTGCCCTGGGTTCCTAGTGGGAGGAAGGGCGGGATATAAATTTAATAAATAAATAAAAAATTAAAAAATACCTAAAAATTCTGCAAGGTTGGAAAAAATACTCTAGTAGATAGATCTAGAATGTATCAATACAAGTACAAGTATCAGACAAAGGGTACTAATGAAATTTCTGCAGTTCATAAAGTATTATTAACACTTATGACCAAAAATATTCAGCCACCAGAAACAGTATTTTTTACAATTGTGAATGTCTAGATTATATTTTAAAGGTGGTGATTACATTCCATAAACACTGTTTGCAGACCAGCATCGTTCCAAATGTCTGCAGCCTTTGAAAACTATGGAAACATATTACAAAAACCTCTAAATTTCCAACAGCCATTTGCTCTGGCTCAAAGCCACTGTATCAGTTTATTCTGTCCCATTACTCAGTCTCTCTGCTCAATTCAGAGTTCATCAAATGCAGCCATTCTTCTGATTAATGGCTAATTTATTATTTGCCTTGCAAATTTTTATCTGCCAGGAACAAGAGTAAATTTACTCCCGTACAGCTGATTGTGTGATGGCCACTCTTTCACTTCTGAAGGATTGGTCAGTTGATGGTCAGCTCCCCAAGGAACTATCCCTAGCCTTAGATTTCTGACATAGCCCTCTGAAAGGCAAGGCATCTATTTTTAATTAGCACAGCAAAAAATCAATTAGCTTGTACCTAAAAAGAGGAAATTAATAATCACTTTTATCTGGCATTTTCATGAGGCCATCAGAAATAATATTCAGTGTTAATCACCCATATTGGTACCGTTCTGGCCACTTTTGAGTACCATGGTTATTAAATGGTACTAACTTGCAAACAGATTGAAATCATGAAAATTTTAAAAATGTTTCAAAGAAAACTATTCCCTGCTGAAGTAGTGATACAAGAAAACAAAATGCAATTTTCAAGAAAAGGAATTGGAAAGTGATGGAATTCTTTGATGCCATAGACAACTTTGTTCATCATGTTATTTTATCACTGCCACAGCAGGGAATTGTTTCCAATCAAACATTTGCTGCAAACTTATTTCTCTGTAGACTAATTGCATCTTTAGGGAAAATGTGTTTTTTTAAAAAAAACTGCGGTCAGAATTGTAACTTTGGGAGGAGACTCTAGAACTAGATATATAAGAGGAAAATAAAGACTGTTTTACCTTATTTTCTTGTAGCAACAATGTTCAAGACTGGGGGGAGGGACCTCTGCCTGCAGACCTAATTAGGCCCACCAGGCCTCTTTGAGGCAGACCATGCCCAACTGTCAGTCGTATGAATTCGGAAATCAGATGCAGAAATCTCGTTTCTGATTTTTTTTCTACACATTTTGACTGTAAATTGTTAAAGAGTAGACAACATTTCTCTTACCTCCAATCTAAGTGCTGTGGGTCCACAGCAGATGTCCAAGTTTAGCACTGTGGGATTACAGTGGTATTATCAGATAACCCTTTGCTTGCTGTCTTTAAAAGCAAGCAGAGGCTTATCTCTGCTATTAACACTATGGGACTGCAGGGCTAAGGTCAGAGATAAGCCTGTGCCTGGCTCCTGGCTTGAAATTCAAATAACCTGATGTTGAATTATATCAGTTTATTACAGTGAGTGGGTCACTGTGTCCACTTATAACTTTGAAGTTTGGCTTTCAAATGGATGAAGTTCAGTGATACAGGTTGTCTCTACATAATTTCAGAAAGCAATAGCACCGGTTGCTTTCAGTATCCCATTACTTCTTTCTTCAGAGAAAAGTACAAGGACATTAAAAGGAACAGATAACTATATCATTTGTTTTTAACCCCATAAATCTTCATCCCATTAAACCCAAAGCCTGTATCTGTAAAACTGCAGCTTCCGTCTTGCCTTCTGACATCCCTCTTTTGTCTCACCTATTGTTAAATGTAGAATGTAAGTGAAAATCATAAAGAATTACATACAAAATGTACTTTTCCCAATTCTTAGCTGACCGCAATATATGCATGTAGAAACAGTACCCACGAAGCAATATATTGAATGTAAACTTGTTGAATTACAGCAGAAAATTTTTGATACTGTATTGCTTTCTCTAATAAAGCTTAAATATAGCCATTTTACTGCAAAATGTAATTGCCCCCAATGTGGTTTTAAATCTTGAGTGGTATTCATTCTTTTATGTTGCAATATATACAAATGGAATGCTATCTGGTCAGGGACTGGGTCCATCTGTTTTCCATTGATATCAATGGGATTGTAGCATTGGGTGGACGTCAACTGTCTGAGGCTGCAATCACAGAGTTGAAGAAATGATTACCCATGTGTAAGCCCCATTGAATATAAGGGGACTTATATCTGGAATACATGTATGGGGGACATGTATAGAATAATTTGTGTTTTGTTATTTAAAAAATGTATACCAAGATTTCCCACATTAACATGTCAAAGAAGCTTACATGTTTTGTTTTTAGAAAAGATAAACAATAAAACAATATTTTTAAAGCCATCAGAAATGGCAGTTTAAAACGAATAAAAGCTATAAAGTAAAGAATAACCCAATGGAGACTCCTTCCAATGGAGATTTACATCTCAAACTGATATGTGTGTACCTTTTAAAAAAGTGCTGCAACTGCTCAGACTGGCTAGCAGAAATTAACAGCTCATTTGATTGAGGATATGGGATTTTAAATAATCTAATATGATGGCATTTTACTTGCTGCTGTTTTTTCCCCTTTTTGGTTTGTTATGTGACCCGACATAATACATTTCAAAAAAATACTCCAAGCTTTGGAAGCATGCAGCATTGGTGATATTATTGTATGCCATAAAATTACTACACCCTGAGTTTTGATTTTATAAAAGAGAGTGATAAAAACATATTAGCAATTTATTCAAAGTTAAAATGTCTAAGAAAGTTTTTTCATAGCCAGTAGGCTTCTTAAGACTAATTTTTAAACAGAATGGGGCATACATTGTGCCATGTTTGCACATCTCAGTTGTGCTAGGGCAGGATACTCTGGTCTTGTTATTCAGATGTCATATATGTAACTAGTCTTGACAACTGCTGATTATACCTTTTTTAAAGTACTACTGCCTTTTTTGTGTTTGCCAGTTATCCTCTGGTGTATATGCCAATGCAGACAATGTCCCATCACCATAATTGTCACTCAGCTGTCTGTCAGTGGTGAAGAGAAAAGGGTGAGAGCAGCCTTGACATCCCACCAATCATCCCTCTGGAAAATTGATATTGTCCTTCCCAGTAAACAACAGCTAAAGAATCAACTAGCCTTGCCGGCACATCCCTGAACAATCAGCTTCCATTAAGGGCAGAAGCCACACATTTATCCCACCATACTCTAATCAATAGAATGTGACTTGCTGTATGCTTGAGTATACCACTGTTCAAGGTCTATAATGCTGGCTAACATTCAAACGGACCCTTCGTTTCTCTTGCTTTAATATAATCATGCATCTGAAAGCAAACCATTTCCCTATACCTACAGGTGTGTGTGGGCAAGTGTGTTGTTTTTAAAATTATTTTTATATGTGCAACTGTTTTAACTGGATATATGTAAGTGTTTTACATAGGTTGTAAATTGCTTCAGAAGCAATTTATAAATGAAATAAATTACTACTAATAATAATGTGCTTGTATACATACTCTCACACACACTTCCTCTCATGCTCTGTCCAGTAGCAATGTATTTAGCCAATTTCCAGTTTGAATATTTATTCATTTAACATTCAATCTCACTTTAAAGGAAAAAAACTAAAATTAAAAACAAAAACAAAAAATATATTCTTTAAATGGTTTGAATTTAAATGCAGTATGTTTAATTAATTTCTGCAACTGCCACATTTGTTACCCAGCAAAGAATATATCAGTTTATGTAACACCACTTCAGCTAGAAATATTTGGGCAAGCAGCCCAATAGTTTGGTAACGGCAGAACACATGTAGGATGCTTGAGATGAGAAAGTGAATATAAGCTCTTACTATTCAATGACAGTGAATGAGTATTCCAGTGGAGGCAGGACATTACATCTCTGAGAGTGAAACTGTGCTTCATGGTCGCTCTTGCCAGTTTGCAAAGTAGCATCAAGGTCAGTGTCACCAATGCTATGTTTCCAGCCAAAAGTAAAACGCAGAGTCAGCAGCTGCTGACATTCTTTGATTCTTCCCCTCACTGTCTCCCTCACAGACAGACAGAGTTATCCCATTTCCAGGCAAGCCTATGGCAATTTGTGAAACTTTTGGATTTACCTCTTTAATTCTGTGGAAATAGTTGTTACAGTATATGATTTCTACACATGAGTTCATATATAACCAAAGCGGATTAGCGGAAATAGCAACAGCACTATCCAACATCTATTACATGTAAATAGGATATTGCACTATTGACACTGAAAGGTGTATTGCGGAGTGTTGATTTGGCTTAGCATGACATCCAAACCTGGGGTCATGGTTATGGTATCTCTATCTGTAGCCAAGGTTTATTCAGGTTCAGACAACACACTAAGCCAAACCTTTGCTTTGTTGCTATCCTACGCTGACTTAAAAAGTGAAGCGAGGAGCAAAGCAGGTGCAAGCTCCTCTGCAGGAGCCAGTACGTTTATGCAGTCACAGTAAGCCATCCTTTGGCTTACCCTGACATGTGAACCAGGCGGCAGTACTTAACCATGCTATGGTTAAACATTACTTCCAAGATATAAGGCATGGTTAGGGATTGGCAGCATACCTCTGAAAGCAGTCTGAAGTAAGCTTGCAAACTTTGATTTGGGTAATTGTGGTTAAGCACTGAGCACAATATTCTCAAGTATTTTTCTTGCCTCTCCAGCTCTCTACTTACAAGGTGACAGGCTGGTCCTGGTCCTGCTGGCATTTGGGGAAAGTTTAGCTTCGCATGCTAAACTATGGCTTCTCTTTATAATTTGGGATCTTAACCAGAGTTAAAACAATAACCATGGTTAGTACTTCTCTTAATCCATGGGGATCTTCACCCTTGTGGATAGGGGATGCCCCAAACAAGGGGAAGGTCAGAAGGCCAAGGGTTAGAGGCTGGCAGAAAGGCAAGGCAGTATCAGCACCTTGGAAAAAGTTCTAGGTGTGAGTTTCTACAACTGAGATCCTGCAACTGAGGTGACACATACAAGTTATCTCAGCAGTGTCCTGGAACAACTGGCAGATCTTTATAGTACAGGTTAGATAATCATTGACTAGAGGCCCTACCCTCTCAGTGCTCATCTGGCCAGTGAAAGGGTCAGTGCCTTCCCCTGCAGCTACTGGCTTCTTCTAGGCCCTGGGATTTCAAGCTGTGGAGATGTTGCCTCAGGCCTTTCTTGATCCTCCAAGTAGTCTGCAAGCCAATTTTCAGGTGTCTAGTGGCAGAGGTGTCTCCTTGGGATTCAAAGGAGAAGATGTAGGCTCTGGTGACTGCAGCTTTACATGGGATGGACCACAGAATGAATCATTCTTTTTTCTCACAGCTGCCATCAAAGAGTTATACTTCTGTGGATTCCTGGTCTGGGGACATGACACCACTAAGCATTATGTTTGCTGGGCCTTTCTGTGATTGTGCATAAAAGCCCTTTCTTTTACAGCAGAAAACCCCTTCCATCTTCAAAAAATGTGTGGATTATCATGGTTGCACTATACAGCACTGTATAATATCTTCTTTTGATGAAAGAGCTATATGGTTAAAAAAATTAAGTGGTTGTTTTTGCAAAGAAACTCACCAACATTAGCACCTGCATAGTGTTTTATGTTAAAAATGGTAAAGAATTTCTACATGATTATGGGTTTCCTTTGCTGAGGATAGTCTAGACACTAATGGTGTATTGTGCAAACCATTAGAGAGGTTCATTGTCCTTTTACTTTGCTAAATGGACAAATCAATATCTTAATGGGAATGTTTGGAAGGATCCTTACAAAGACCAAATTGGCACATTACAACACTTTTTTCCAGCCTATGCATCAAGTTCATTAACTTTTCTCATTTGAATTACAAATTTCATTTCTCTGATCAAGATGAAGACAATCTTTTCATTTAAAAGCTTAGATTTTTGCTGTGTTAATATTTCACAGAGAACGATAAAGTTAATGCACTGGAGAGACATCATGTCACCCTTATTGGTAGCCAATTACAGATAAGGATCCAAATTCCAATAACCTTGATGGGAAGCACATAAGACAGTCCATAAGAGAATTATACAAATATTAAGTATAGTAGCCAAAAGGCTAATCAACCCTGTTAGAAATATATTCATACTTGCTAAACATATGCACTGTCTCTGAAACTAAAGTATGTTATTTAATTTAAAATAAAAACTAAACACATTTCCTTACCACTGAAACTAAACTAATTTTGCAAAAATAGTAAGAAACAACCAACTACTCTTCAGTCCTTTTTAGGAACAACAGAAGAGTTTGACTCTGCATCATCATCACCCACTTTGGATTTTAAAAAATCACCATTTGTTTATTTATTTATATTGCTAGCCCTTCAGCCTGTACCAGGCCTGCAAACTGAACACAACAAGCCACTAAAACATGACTGATCACTGAACCCAACTTTAAAATAGTCAACAATAAAATCAAAAGCCAGCAGTACTTTAATAAGGTGAGACAGTCCTGCTGCTTATAGACACTAACCTTGCTTACAAATCAGGGAATCGTGTGGTGATCTAAGCACATAGGGCAGGGAATGATCCATGAGAACTATGAGCATAGTGGAAACTGAACACTTGTTAATATATGTATGCACTAAATGGTCAGACACACCCTCCAACTGATAACACTCCACACACTATGATGCAACTGGTTAAAATTAGCCTTAAGATACGTTAATTCCCTCCATTAAAACTGCAAAAGGAAACTCCATGAGGCCAATAAATTCATAACTTGCCCTTCTTCATATCCAATCACCTAAAGATGCAAAATGATGGATTGGGTGACCTTTTCCCAAGTCTTCAAGCACAGCATATAAAAGTGGTCAATGTGTTTAGCAAAATCATACCTAAGTGCTTTATCCTTTGGAGTCCAACATACTAATTTTGAATTTTAATTTCCAGTTAGACAGAGCTGTTTCATTTAAATACAAACAATACTACTCATTACTAAAAAAAATAGATATTTTAACATTATTTGAAAGGATTTGGTATAATAATTAAAACAGTTAAAAACAACCTAAACATCATCACAGAAAATAGGGGGGGTCCCAAAAATATACATCTCAGATGTTGAAGGCCAGGGTAACGAGGTGCATCTTCAGCATTTGCCAAAAGTTGTACAGTGAAATTGCCAGAGGCACCTTGGTGGGGAGGGACTTCCACAGCTTACAGGCTGCCACAGAGAATGCCCTCTCCCGGGCAGCCACCACCCAAACGTCTGAGGGTGGCGGAACTACCAAAAGGGCCCCCTCTATTGATCTCAACACGAGAGAGGGTCTGTACGGAAGGAGGTGCTTTTTCAGATATTTGGGACCCAAGTCATTTAGGGCTTTAAAAACTAATGTGAGCACCTTGAACTGAGCCCAGAAACAAAATGGCAACTAATGCAGCTGTTTTAAAACAGGGGTTATATGATGGTATACACAACTGTTCCATACAGTGGTCACAGATGTAGAAGCAAACTTTCCTACCCATATTCCTAGCTGGTTAAGGAATCACAGGTGGATGCTGTTCTCCAACCTGATCCAGCAGCAGAAGCTAAATATTTACTACTTCTAACTTTACCATAACAGTTGCATGAACTCAGGCTATACAAAGCAGGTACAGCTGCATTCATTAGAAGAGATTCTAACCGAAACATAGGAAGCTGCCTTAAACTGAGTCAGACCACTGATCCATCTAGCTCAGAACTCTGACTGGCAGCAGCTCTGCCAGTAGGACTGGGAGAGACTCCTGCCTGAAACCGGGGTTTCAGGCAGGAGTCTCTCCCGGCCCTACTTGGAAATGCCGGGGATTGAACTTGGACCTTCTACAAGCAAGGCAGATGCTCTAACACTGAGCTATGACCCTTCTCCAAATAAATGGCATTCAATCTGTTCTGGAAGAAGTTGGACTGCCCATAAAAGACCAGATTCACACTTTGGGAGTGGTTTCGGATTCAGCATTGTCATTAGAAGTTCAAGTAGCTTCTGTGGCTCAGAGTTCCTTTTATCAGCTTTAGTTGATATGCCATCTGTAGCAATACTTGGACAGAGATAGCTTAGCCAAAGTTACTCATGCCATCGTAACCTTCCACTTAGTCTACTGCAATGCACAGTATGTGGGATTGCCTTTAAAAAGTGCCAGAAATTGCAATTGGTTAAAAATAAGACTGCAAAATAAGGCCACTAGTCTATTAACTAGGACTAGGTGTTTTGATATTATGCTAATATTTAACCAGCTGCACTGGCTCCTAATCTGTTTCCAAGTCCAATTTAAAGTCATGGTTTTAACTATAGAGCCCTAAATAGCTTAGGACCTGAAAGACCGCATCCTCCCATATATGCCTACCTGAACCTGAAGATACATTTCAAAGAACCTGTTCCAGGTGCCCCCCACAAGTGAACTGAAACAGATAGCCAAAAGAGACTTTTTGGTAATGGCATCCTGATTATACAATAGCCTCCCCAGAGAGGCTCACTTGGGGCCTATTCTATTGTCTTCTCCGGGCTGCTTTATGCTGTCTCAGCTGTAATGTTTTAATTATTATATATTTTATTTTTTGTATCGATTTGCTTGTAAGCCCCCCAGCTTACTGATCAGTGGTTAGTTAAATTTAATAAATAATAATAACTGAACCTTATTTTATAACAGAATCAAATACATTTTGAAAACAGTCTCAGAACTAAATGATTTGTGCTATTTCACAATATATGTATGTCTAGTTTATGTACTGTGAAACTAGACACAAATACGTAATAATTAACCTGTTGTTTGATTGGTTTGTGACTATAGGTATAGAAAGTCTCAGGGACAAATGCTCCAGTTGGCATAAAATGATATGCTGCAGTCAAGTTGTCCAAATGTCCTATTGCTTAGTCTGTTTCCTATCAGAAGGCATTTTGGGAGAAACGAGTTGAAACAGAATGACTACTTGGATTCATGCATTTAACTAGCTTATTAACTAGCTATAAGAAAAATAGAGGCAGCTGCTTCTGAAAAGCAGGAGAGGAGAAAGGTCAACTGATTAGCCAGGGTGTGTGTGTGTAAGAAACGGAAGCCGACTCTTTGTTGCCCACTACATTGGTAACTTTGTCATATCCACACCTATGAAAACTTCAAAAACAATTTTTGTGATTTATGCTGAACCATGCTTAACATTTTTAATAGTTCAACTGAAATAAATGGGACATAGAAGTACTTAACCTGCACACAGCAGTGCTCTATTGTATTTGAAAGACATTTAATAAACTTGATTATTAGATATTTAAATAGACCACTTACCCCACCCTTGATTTAAAAGTGTTTGGTATGACCTGTGTTCTAACACATGGGTTATGTCACCATTCAATCTGAATATACCCCAAAGTAATACTTGTTTTACAGACAATATTTAAAACATTTTGCTTTCACCATCTAAATTCTTCTACACTGTAAAGCAATTAAGATATCACACAGAGAGATAAATCATACATGTAGTTATGTATGTGCATACAGACACACACATTCAACTTACTAAATTAACTGTAACAACTTTCTTGCTCCATTAACAATTAATGAAGTATCATAAAATTATGCTGAATATGCATTTTAATGAAGGTAAGAATTTGACGATATTAATGTAGAAATACCATTTAAAATGAATTATGATGACTGTAATGCATTTTCCCTCAAAACATAAAACAAGCAACAATTATCATCACCATTAGTGACTTAAAAAATCCAACTATTAGCCGTGTATGGTGGTGGGAAACATAGTTATAAAGTATCAATCTATTGCAATTTCTTAATATAAGATTTTTTTTCTGTATATTCTTCTCCCAGGCATTTTAGCATGTGTTTTTAAATTGTTTTTTTAAAAAAATTAAATTGTGTTTTTAAATTGTTTTTTAAGTTTTAAAATTTGTATATTTGTTTTTAATGTTTTTAATTGCTGTAAACCGCCCAGAGAGCTTTGGCTATGAGGCGGTATATAAATGCAATAAATAAATAAATATGTCTGAATATTTTTGTTGTAATTGCTTTCTGAATTTGATTTTGTCAGCCTAATAGGAAGGTGAGATACAAATAAAATATTTGGACATCAAGGCTGTCAGGCTTCACTAGTTCCAGCTTCAAGAAGCACATACTACAAAGCTTTCTGAAGTACAACTGTAATTACTTAACTTCACTGACTCATTCAAGCACTTTTTCTTTCCCTTACCCATGTAACCAGTAACCATTCAATTATACAACCTGCATAACCAGAGTACCCAGAATGAAGAGACAGGGACTGTCCTGCAGGAACCCCAGAAAATAGAAATTCACTGTAAGAATTTCAATTTTTCCCTGGAGGTTCGTGGAGGTCAGTCATTGGCCTCGGGACATACCAGAGCCCCTAAACAGGGTAGGATTCTGGGAATGTAGGCCATGTCCTAATGACCCTCTGAAGGACTCTCCAACCAAAGGCTGCATTGGCAGAAGCCAAGAGTCAACCTTATAGTGTCTAGAGAATGTCTGAACTGAAGCCCAAGTAGCCGCTCTACAGATGTCTAGGATCAGGAAACTACCTTTGTATGCCTCTGAGGTAGAAGCTCCTCTCAAGGAATGAGCCGTTAAACCTCCAGGGGTTGACTTCCCCAGAGCTTTGTAGGCCTCCTTAAGCCAGTGAGAAATTGAGGAGAAAGCCTTACACCCCGGAGCAGCCCCCCCCAAAGGAAACAAACAATGCCTCAGACTTTCTGAAAACTGACATCCTACCCAAGTAGAAGCGGAGAGCACTACACACATCCAGACTGTGCCAGGCCTTCTTCCTTGGAGAGGAAGAATTTGGACAAAATGACAGAAGAACCACCTCCTGTGCTCCATGAAACAGGGAGTTGATTTTGGGAATGAAAGAAGGGTCTGTTCTAAGAAAATACATAACTGCGCATCTGAGGAAACAGCACTGAGCTCTGATGAGCAAAAGCAATTGTCACCAGGAAAACTGTCTTCAGTGTAAGAAACTTCAACTCACATGTGGCTAATGGCTCAAAGGGAGGACCCATAAGCACTGTCAGGACCCAGTTGAGGTTCCAAGAGAGGAAGCGATGAACCACCAGAGGTTTCCTCAGTCCCACTCTCCTGATGAATCATCTAAAGAGTGGATGTGTTGACACTGAGGAACACCCCTCTGCACCCTAAAACACTGCCAATGGCCGCCACTTGGCGCTTAAGTGTATTAGTGCTAAGGCCTTTGTCCAACCCAGATTGCAGAAACCCCAGGACATATGTTTCTGGAGGAGGGATCCCTCCACCTTAGCCTGACACCAAGTAAAAAAAGCCCTCAACATAGAACAGTATGCCCGATTGGTGGAGGCCTTTCTGGAAGATAGCTAGGTATCCAATAGTGCCCCTGAAAAACATAACTCCATTAAGCAGAGCCGGTCAACTGCCATGCTCTGGTCTGGGATGAACCACAGGACCCTGACCCAACAAGTCCTTCCTGGGGAGCAGAGTCCATGGACTCCTTGAGGCCAGATGCATGAGTTCTGGGAACCATGGCTTCCTTGGCTGGTAAGTATCCCGTTCAGAGCCGATAGAATGAGGCTGGAGTGTGTGTGCACGTAAATCTCGTTTTATTAGAGTAATGGATACATCAAAGGCATTGCGCTTCATAGGAAACCCTACACTAACTCACTAAAGTCCCTAACTATACTCTAGACATGCTCTGCAGCATGTGAAGGAAGTTGACTCAACGACCCCCCACTGGGAGCGGCAGGCTTATATAGGAAATGTTTTTGAACGTAATCTCTGACTCCTTCGTAATTCCTGTCTTTGCTCTGTCCGTTTCTCGCGGCGGCGGGAACGAGGAGACAGGGGACCCGCATCCAACAGCTCATCTGAAGACACCTGCTCCCAAGTAACAGGCTCAAGGTCAGGGGGCGGTGCCACGCTGGAATCCTCCTGGGAGCTGCTTGGAAAAGGAGGAGCTGGTACTGACTCTGAAGCTTCCTCACCCAAGTCCTCTGCATCAACTGGGGGCAGTGTGCTCGGCTCCTCAGAAAGGGCATTACTCGTGGGAACTGGCTGAAGAGCAGGCTGCCCCCCTCCCGCACAATCCTGCTCAGACACAACAATCCCTAACTCGGCTTCTTCTGGCTGCGGAGGTGCCTGAAACTCATGCCTCTCCCCTTCCTGTCCCTTCTGAGTTGGCTGCAGCGCAACAGTAAGGGACTATTAGAATCACCTCTGCCCTCGGGAGCCTGATGTTCCTGATTGTTTGTAAAGAGGAGAGGCATAGAGCAGGCCCACCGGACAAGCCACCACTAAAGCATCCATCCCGTGTCCCTTGAAACTGATACAGAGAGAAAAACCTGTCGACCTGGGTGTTGTGTGGATTTGATTAGAAAACTGAACCATCTGTACACCTGGAGAAATACCTCCAGATGTAGCTGCCACTCCAAGTCGGACATTGTGATCCGACTGAGCCAACTGAGTCACATTCTGAAGTGCTGCCACATACTCCACCCTCAGGGACAACAGATGTGACTCTGCCCAGATGAAGAGGCATCATACCTCCCTGATGGTTGATGTACGCTTTGGCAGAAACATTGTCAGTCCTCACGAGAACATGGCATCCCTTGATGTGCGGTGCAAAGCCAGCAGTGCCAGTCTCACTGCCCATAACTCCAGCCAATTAATACTCATTTGGTTTCATTGTCAGACCACACTCCCTGAGATACAAATGACTCACCAGCCCAGCATACTGGCAAACGTTGTGATCACCCTGTGGACTGGAGTTTCTAGGCTCACCCCCTATACTCTATAACTATGGGGTTTCAGCCACCACTTCAAATATTGAGGTAGGACCACTGAGACCGGGATCATCATGTGTTCTGACTCAAATCTGGCACTGTAGTTGCATTAGACTCTGAAGTAGCAGACAAGAGTGGAACCAGGACCAGCTTATCAAGTCCTGACAGGACACCAGCATGCCCTGCAGTTTTGCCAAAGCCATGAGATCCATTAAACCCAAAGCAATCACTTCCTGTATTAGAGCCTGAATCTAGGAGACCCTCTTGGCAGTAAGCCGCAGTGGGAAGCTCCTCGATTCTATCAGCACCCCAAGATGTGTAATCATCCAGGATGGGACCAGTACACTCTTCTCCAGATTTACTATGAACCCATGCCTCTGAAGGCATGCACGTGTTGTTTCCACATCTTTCCTGCACTGAGCCTTTGATGGCAATTGCTCACCCATCACTACTTCTACAGTAGGACTTCGCTTCCCGGCATTCCGCTAATGCGGTGGCTTTCATTCCCCATTTTAAAGCCGATTTTGCCGCTTTTGCAGCATTTTGTGGCATTTTTGCACAATGTGCCCCATTATGGGGTTCCGCTTTACGGCGATTTCCGCTTTACGGCGGGGGTCCGGAACGGAACCTACTGTATAAGCGGGGGCTGCCTGTACAGCACTCCATGCTTTGAAACTGCAATATATTATTTCCTGATACATGAAAAGTAACCTCTTGGAACCTGGGCAAGAAAACATAATACATGAAGTGGTGCCTTGATGGCTACATGCAATTGACATGGGCTGTATTCAGTTAAGTCTTACTCATTGTACAGAGTAGAAATGAATGAACTGAAGTTAATCATATCTGTTAACTGCAATGCGTCTACTCAGAGTAGGATTATTATTAAAAACATCCCATATGTATATGTACAAAGAGTCTGAGCCACAGAATGCTAAACCTGGCTTTAGCTGATGGGAAGGTGGAGAGAGAGAAAATTATGTAGTCCATCTCTCCTTTGCCAACACCTCTTGAATAAAATATAGGCTGTTCTGCCTGGTCACTTGGTTTCTATCCTGGACGTGTAGGAAGAGGCTTCATCTCACTTGCACCCAGCATAAAAATGCAGCTGGCTACTGGAAGTGAAGTAGAGTACTGCTTCCATCCTCTGAAAGCCCACTACTCACTTGGATGTAATTCCTGCACCTATGGCAATCACAGGTGGTAAAAAACAAGGCTGCCGTAAATCTATAAATAAAGTAACCTGCGTATCTTCTGCAATGTAAACATGCGAGCTCCCAGAGTGAAGCTTACCTCTGCTTGGCTCCTCCTCAGCCCTTTTAGCATAGGTTTGGCTTAACAGGTCATCCAAACTATAATAAATGTAGGCTACACCAGTAAGATGCAAACAATAACTGGGTTTATTTCTTAGGTTCTTTCACACAGTTCTCAGTTTGGAATTCATTGTGGAACCACACCCTGAAATCACAAGCCTCAGGCATGCTCAGATCCAACTTTTCTAAAAAAACAAACAAACACCCACTTTACCACATGAACATATCTTATACACACCATTATCATAGTTAAGGTCTCTCCTCCTTAACCATGATCTCTGACCATAGGACAAACGTTGGCTACAGATTCGTGGGAGTCAGCACATTAGCCCAGTCCCAGTAAGCCATGCTTTGGTTTAGTGTGATGTGCAAACCAGACCAGTAAGAGAAAGAATTTGCTTCATTTCCTTGGACACTCCAGTAGTAAAAACAACATCTCTTTTTATATAAAATAATGCACTCTCACTGCAAACTATCAAACAAATATTTAGGCAGGATGTACCTGAAGAGTATCTTTCAATAGCCCTATATAGTTTTGCAACTGGTGACAGCTTCATAAAATACTATGTTGTTCAATCCTGGCCTATTAGTTATTTATTCCTTTTCTTATACTATTATGCTTGAAATGCTACTGCTTGATGAATCACCAAAGAAAATGGGATCTGACAAACAGCTCTTCTCTCAGCAGCTGGCCACAGTGACAGCATCAATAGGAAAACACATCATTGGTTCTAAAATGCCACATTTTCCCCGTTTACACTGAATAAGACATGAAACTCCTTAAGGAAAGCAGCACTATGTTATCATTAAGGCCTGTTGACATTGCAAAGGGGGTGCTTAGAACTTAATTCTGTCATCACTCTTAATCTGCAACTAATAGCATTGCACTCCAAAGAGGGAAGGGCTGCTTGAGTGATGACAACAGAGCCTGTGATAAAGTATTGCACCCTTTAAAAACTCATTTACAGATTGGTTTCATTACCATCCACAACTGGCTTCCATCCATGAGAAAAAAATCCCACTCTCATTAGAGTCATGTGATATATGTTGTTAACATTATTTCCATGCAAATAGGATGACACTGGAAAGGATGACATAGAAATTCTGTTTTCTTAAGTTGCGTAATTTTTTCATCTGATTGGTTCTTTTCGCTTTCTTCTTGGATGTAGCATGCATGCAATCTGTTGATTATTCCCAAATTTCATCATCACATTTTAATTCTAGTATTTCCAGAAGGGGCTACAGAGACAAAAGAAGGCACTCTGTTGATCTATCTACATACATTTATGCAACATATATAGATCTTTTATGGGTATAAAATAAAGTATCTGTATATTCTATGAACATTTTTATATCATTACAATATCATTCTCAACACATGCATTTAATTATATGTTGAGAATAATGATTAATTTGCTTAGAACAATAACACAATACTGACAGAAAAACATTTTCCATTTAGTAATAGTTTTTTTAAGTATCCCCTAATTTGGATGAAGTCAGTAAAGCCATTAATCAAATGAAGAATAACAAAACTAGTGGACCTGATGGGATTCCTGCTGAAGTCTTTAAAGAAGGTGGGCCTGAATTTACACAACAACTTCATAAGCTCATTGAAAAAATCTGGATGAGGGAGGAGATCTCAGAAGACTTTAGGGATGCCATAATTATCACTCTTTTCAAGAAGGATGATAGACTGTGGGAACTACCGAGGCATCTTTTTTCTAGCTACCGCAGGTAAAATCCTTGCAAGGATCCTTGCAAATCGCCTCCTACCTATCTCAGAAGACATCCTCCCTGAATCCCAAAATGGTTTCCGCCCTTCTAGGGGGACAGTGGACATGATCTTCACTGCACGACAGCTTCAAGAAAAATGCAGGGAGCATTACCGACCTCTGTATATGGCGTTTATTGATCTGACTAAGGCCTTTGATACTGTAAATCAAACTGCTCTGTGGACAATCCTTCTGAAAATCGGATGCCCTGATAAATTTGTGAATATATTGCAACTCCTCCATGACAACATGACGGCAACAATTTTGAATAACAATGGCTCTCAAAGTGATCCATTCAAAGTGGGATCAGGCTTCAAACAAGGATGTGTCATTGCTCCGACCTTATTTGCTACTTTCATCGCCATGATTCTACACCTTGTTGAGGGGAAACTTCCCACTGGCGTGGAAATCACATATTGAACAGATGGAAAGCTTTTTAATCTCAGTAGGCTGAAAGCAAAAAGTAAGGTAATTACAACATCTGTCGTAGAACTTCAATATGCTGATGATAATGTAGTCTCTGCACATTCAGAGGAAGATCTTCAAACTATCCTAAATGTCTTTGCAGAAGCATATGAAAAGCTTGGCCTCTCGCTTAACATCAAAAAACCAAAAGTGCTTCATCAGCAAGTGCGAACCAATCCCTCCGTAGCACCATCAATCCAGCTTAATGGTGCGACGCTGGAGAATATTGATCACTTTTCTTATCTTGGCAGCCATCTCTCTGTAAAAGCTGACATCGACGCTGAAATTCAGCATCGTCTTGAGCTCTGCAAGTGCTACATTCTCCCAAATGAAGCATAGAGTATTCGAGGATTGGGATATTCGCAGGGAGACCAAAATGTTTATTTACAAAGCCATTGTACTACTGACCTTATTGTACGCCTGTGAAACATAGACCGTCTATAAACTCCACTCCCAACTTCTTGAAAGATTCCACCAACAGTGCCTCCGGAAAATTCTGCAAATTACTTGGGACCAATGTTAGCATATTGGAAGAAGCAAAGACCACCAGTGTTGAAACAATGATCCTCCAACATCAACTTCACTGGACCGGCCATGTTGTTTGAATGCCTGATCACTGTCTTCCAAAGCAGCTACTTTACTCCCAACTTAAGGATGGAAAATAGAATATTGGTGGACAGCAAAAGAGGTGTAAAGATGTTCTCAAAGCTAATCTAAAAAAATGTAACATGAGCATCGAGAACTGGGAAGCCTTGGCCCATGAGTATCCCAATTGGAGGTCGGCTATCATCAAAGGTGCTATGGACTTTGAAGAAGCACAAATACAGGGCGAAAGGGACAAACGAGCTAAGCAGAAGGCACATCAAGCAAATCTTCATCGTGACCATCTTCCATCTGGAAACCTATGTCCTCACTGTGGGAGGCTGTGTGGATCCAGAATTGGCCTCCACAGTCACTTACGGACCCACTGTTAAAGACCTTACTCTGGAAGACAATTTTACTCAGCCACAAGTGATCGCCAGTGACTGTGCTGAGCAGTGGTTGTCCACAGTTTCAAGCAGAGGTCTTCCACATCACCTGCCACCTGAACTTTTTAAGTGGAGATGCCACATATTAAACATGTTATCTTATGCATGCAAAGCACATGTTCTATTATTATGTAACAACCCCTTCCACAGCAGTGACCATTAACTATTATTTGATGAAGAAATCAATTTAGAGGAAGACAACACAGTACTTACAGTACAGTGCTTCCAGAGTGATAATCACATTTCTTTTAAAGCTGTTCTTTAAAAAAAGGTTCCTCAGTTGGTAATTTAGAAACCTTAGAATTAAAAAAATTATAAATTTGTAATCAAGTCATACAAAATGAATTGCAAATATTTGACTTCACTTGCTATTCACAATATTTTAAGAATACAAAAAAATCCATATTTATGTACCCCTTAAAGATGTAATGTGTGAATTGCCCTTACTGTAAGGAGAGTATAATTATATACATTGATCAAGAAGAAAGAATAGGAAATCCCCTCCTTTCATATTGGATCATGAAAGCAGAGAGCAGAAGATGTCACAAAGGTGTTAATCTTGAAGTCCCAAGTTCCTTCTTAATTATGCTTCAGGAGTCCAGGTAAGTACATTTACCAATCTTGCAATACTTCCTTTGAGGTTTGAAAAAGGCTGTCTCTGGAAGTTCCAGCTGTGCCTTTCCTCTATTAAGGTCAAATATGACTTGATCTTTTCTCCCATCCCTAGTTGCCAATGCATCCACTTGGGAGTTGTGGAGTGGACCCTTGAAGGTAAGCCTATACCCTGTGGAATGAAAGTTCTTTTTTCCAGGGCTTCTGCCCTTATAAGTGGTTTCTAGTCACCATAGGCAAGCATGGTTATTTCAAACTTCAAATGCCAGACTTCCAAAAAGACTCAAATACCTTGATGTCTCCATCCATTGGCTGAAGTAGGGGATGAGGCATGTCTATCTTCTACACTTGAAGCTAGGAACGGGCAAATTTGTCAATTCCGGTTTCTCCCAGTTTTTCATTTTTTCCAGTCTTAAATTCACCTCTCCACATGTCCACATCAATGTGCAATTTTTTGTCTTCATACACACACACACTAATACTTGCACACTCACAAAGGGAGGAGTTTTGGTGTCCCATGAGGAAGCTTTGGCTACCCATGGAGGAGGAAAGGAGGAGGGCTTTGGCATCCCATGCATGAGGGGTTTTGGCGTCCCATGGGGGGTTGGCAAGCAAAGCGAGCATGGGTGGCAGCCTCTAGTTTTAAAAAAGTTATCTTGAACATTAGTCAGCATTTTTATGCACATTTCTACTACTACACACAATTTCATAAGCAATTTTCCAAAGTATACATGTTTTTGGAAAGCTATTTTGCTAAATAAAATTCATTTTTGGTATGTCACTTTCACTAATACATGCATTTATATGCACATTTTACTCAGGTATATGCATTTGTATACACATCTGCCTGGAGAAGTGTGAATTTCAAAGGATGGCTGTGCTTTAGTTTGCATATTATTTTGGAAAGTGTGAATTAGGTAAGTTCACCTTTAAATGCAAACTGAATTGGTTTCCACTGTTCCTCTTTCCACCTCATTTGTCTCACTCTTTTCCTTGCTCTTTTTCTTCCTCAGGTTCCTCTCTCTTCTGACGCTTCATCTCCCTTTTTATTTCACGTCTCTCCTTTGAGCTGCTATCTCCTCCCCTTTGACCTACATAGCTGGAGCTTGTTTAGCCCTGGACTGAAAGATGAGTGTGCAATAGTGATATGCTGACATGACATCCTCCCAGGGTACCATCACTTGCCACCATCCCAATGTGGCCATCAACAGAGCTGGAATGCAGTTTCAATGACAAAACCCCCAGCAAATCCTCAACTTGCGAGGAAGATTTCTCTCTCTTTTTCTAGGCAGGGAGGACAGACAAACAAGCCCTATCCAAATATTGTAAGGGAAAGACATTTGAATGTCATAATGCTACAAAATAAAGTCACTTAAGAAAAAAAGGCACATATAAGACTGGACTAGCAAAGGAAATAGCTTTCAAAGACGCAATTCCAAAATTCAGAATGCAACCAAAAGAGGCAACAACATTATCTTGTGCAAGTGTAATGAATTATGTTTTTGAAGTTGATGATGTAGAAAATTTCAAGGAGAAAGATTATTATAAAATTCTAACACTTCCTGCTGAACTAAAACATGTGTCGCTTTTAGAATTGCTTTATATAAGAAGCATAATCTTCCAAAGTTTCCACATCTTGCACTGTTCACCAATGTAACAAAACAGATGGATGCAAAAAATTCTCCTCCTTGAGAAACAGAACAGAACTGCTATTTTAAGAGACAAATACATGCAGTGGGGAAATTAATGCTATCCTTCAGACCTTTTTTTTCTTTGTTAAAAGAGAGAGAATACTTTGTATTTTCTACTTAATACTGTATACCACATGTGCTTTGCTGCCCTTATTAAACTATCTTTCTAAAAACCACTTCCACCCTACTTCAGTGCAACAATGTTCTTGATCAACAACTCCCTTATTTTCCACACACTCTTTCCTTGTGTATTATTGTCAACAACACATTGTAGTTATAGTGTTATGTGTTTAAAATAAACATTTTAATAACAAAATGGGTTGTCATGAATTTAACAGGAGAATTTTGACACAGAATTTGGAAATGCTAATTTAGAAAACAGACTGGAAGGATAATTTTTCAGTATACCAGGAACTTGCCACCTGTCAAATTCAGGGAGGGGATGAATGAAATATTTTCCCTATAACTGGGTGAACACTGTATCCCCCATTTGTTCAGTTTTCTGGAATCATACCAAGCCACTGTTCCACACCGGTGTTTTTCAAATCATTTTTAGCTATTTAGCCATAAAAGATGGTTCTTCAAATTCATCTTTTAGCTAAGATTTCTGTCTTAATTTCCAATCAGAGAAATGTTGTTTGAATTGTATGCTCCATGCAACTGTGGTTAATGCTTAACGCATCATGCTTACTGACATCACTAGGAGCAGCCTCGTGCCATCACTAAACCCCACCTCTGAAATCCCAGAGTTTGGGATGCTTCTAACCTGGCAACCCTAACACCAGCTGTTACTGATCTCAACTTTTGGGGCAAATTTGTGTCTATGGTGAAAGCAGTGATCCCAGAAGCTGTGGAGTAGAACAGAAGAAAACTCTGATCACAAATCTCTGGCTCATGACTGGAGTCTTGAGGACAAAAAGTGTGTGTGTGTGTGCAGTGTGAAAAGTAGCAATGCTGACAAGGCCTTAGTCAATACACCAGTGTGAAGAAACAAGATTTGTTTCTCCATCTTGCTGGCAGTGCTGGGTGACCTTCATAAGGCTCTTTGCAGCTGAGAATACGTCAACTCCTAGAACAATGGAAAACTGTTTCTGTTGGGTGTTTGTGCCATGACCTAGCATTTACCAAAATGGAACAAATTTTAGTTGGGAGCAAAGAGGGAATTAAATCAGCAAGTAGGTAAAGAGTTTTGAGATGTTGAGGAACAGATCAAAGTAGCAGCTTGTTCTCTGGACATCATCACTATATCACACAAAGTTTTTCCCCCTGGATGTCTGTCTGCCTGTGCTCTCTCTTCTGTGGAACACACACCCAGTGAGAAGAAAATTCTGACTTTAGAGTCCATCCTTAATGTTAACTATTCTTTTACTGTGGTCACTTTCTCCAAGATTTATTCATATAAAACGTGCTGTTGATTTCTTCTTGAAACTATTATGCTTGTGCTGTTCATAAACTGAAATGTATTCACTGGTCTTCTGCAGAATTATTTAAAATAAGTATTTCTAAACAGATTTTAGCCTTTCAAATCATGAAATGGTCACCATTCTCTTGTCCAATGGCAAATTAAGAACCTAACTTTCACCACTTCTGTTTCCTAGCCCCCTGCTCTCTATTCTCAATTAATTATTACTTTTGGATAAAACCATCTGTTATTCCGCTGCTGCAGCTGTTGCTATAAGGCTAAGGTCCTCCTCTGAGTAGGCATAGTCCACTGTTTAAAAAATGTTGCCTCGCAGAAAGGTACCCACAAGTGTCTTCCTAAAGGAGAATATTTTTATATTTTTGAACTGTATGTACAAAGTTCTAAACAACCCTTTGTAAAATAATTACAGGGGAGAAGACATTTTTACTAGCCTCTCTGTGGTCTCAGTAGATGACTTTGGTCCTATAGCCAAGGAGAGAAGGCTTTGGCCATCTCCATTTATATACAGAGAGGCCTGGCTCTGCTGAAATCCATAGGAAATCATAACCAGTCTTGGTGTGAATGCCTAGCCAATTCGTAGTGGGGTACCTACAGATTACAGAGAGAAACAAAACACAGTTTCCCTCCCTGATTTCCCTCTACCATGACACAGGTAATATTAGCGTAGCATTTCAACTTACTTCTGGCTACTTTCCATATTTTCACAGCTTTCACGAAATGGAAAAAACAACTACTTTGCATGTAATCTTTTTCCCCTTCCTGGATTTTTCACTTTCTTGTAATGAAGCAGTATCTCTAAGACTCCAGTCCAGAAGTCCATATTAGGTGACTCTCCACTTGGGGTATTCTGTGTGATGCATTATTAACCCTTTCTACTCTATGTTTCTGGTGGTGTTTCAAGCCACAAAGCTATTTCTTTTTTGCTTCTAGGCAGTTTTATATTGGCATGTTTTTAACCTTAAAACCATTTATTCTTTTATAAATCAACATTACAGTTCCAATGATGGTAGTTATCGCTAGGTCTCCAGAGCAAGTACACACATGCTGCTTCCTTATTTGCCAATGCAAAATTCCACAAAGTAACAAAAATATTTATAAGCCAATGCAGTACATGCATTCCTGGATGTTACTTCTTTAACATAAACTTTGGTGCCACAGTATGAATAACACTGAAAGAACAGGGATATGTTCCTACACCACACAAAAAAATCAGTTAAACATATTTCAACAAACCTTTTCTTAACTAACAATATGCATGTCTGAATTGAAACAACCGGGTCAGGTAAGCTTTGCATACAGACCACCTGAAGGTGTCAAACACAAGGCAAGGGGCATTGGTCTCTCTCTCTCTGCCATCCTCCCCTACACTCGAGCAGATGCGTCTGCAGTAAATAGTGCTTCCAGGGCACCCAAAGCACTGTTTACTGCGGAGGCACCTGTGCCACCTGGCAAGGAGCCAGCCATTCCAGCCATGCATGACAGAGCTGCCTGCAGCAGCTGCAATCCAGTAGACAATGAGCTACAATTTGATTATGTGAGAATGTGCACTCCCCCCAAAAAATGCTTTGTTAAAAGGAGGTTCTTTTCTGGAGGATTTGTTAACAAGGGTATTACTGTACAATAAAGATAATGAAGAGTACTGTTAATTCCACAAATTAGTACTTTCACTGAATGCACATGAAATATAAGTGTTCATACACAGAGACACACTAGCAGATCTGATAACAGGGACACATCCCAAAAGAGCTTGCCTTCACTGTATATGTGAACAGTGTGAACCTTCCCCAACAGCAGTCTGCAGTGTCCTTAGAAATTTGGGGTGCATGAATAAAATCCAATATAGATTATGTACCCATGGGATAAAATTGTATGATTGGTTGTTGTCCTCACTAGGTATCAGCAGCATGGCAAGAGGTTAGAAATAATATGGTAACAGTTGAGGCCATGGAACACCACAATCCACATTATAGAAACGAGTTGACATAAGAGCCATCTGAACTCTAAAAAGAATGTGCTTTATTTTCTGAATCTACAGAGTGAATGGCAAAACTTAGATCTCAGATGTTCAGTAGCAAGACAGAATATAATGGTAGATGAGGTAGTGCTTGCCAATACTCCACAGAGTATAAACTCCCAAGTATGGATTTCATGGGCTCATTGCAGTCCTTTAGTCATTCCTTATAACTGAAGCATTTATCTTAGGGAATAATATGCCACTGGAATGTGGTCTCTGGTCAATAATCTACATCCTACTACAGAAGTTTCCTGAATCAGAGGGACTACAGAGAAATAGAATATATTGCACCCTATATATAAATAGGTAACCCATAATATACATTTTCTAGGTAACTTCTCCCAATTTACTTTTAAATTTTAAATTTTGTGTGGTAAATATAGTTCATGTGAGATTGTATACTGTTCCCTTGTAGTGTTATCCACATAAGCAGGTGAAGTGAGAGGGAAGAAGAGATACATGCTGTGAAGATACTATATATGAATAATATGAAGAGGGAGATTTCAGCACACAAAAAGAAAAGATGGTGAATCCAACACACAATGAGAAAGGAGCAACAACCTTTGTTAGGCCTACTTAGAAAAAATGTATGACATTTCTACATTTACATTTTTCTAACCAACTTATCTTGCACTATATAAATGTGGCTCTCATTTTAACTCTCGACCTCCAAGTTGTATGTATCTCTGAATAAGATAGCAAAGTCATGCGAAACAAATAATCTGCTCAGTATTTTAATATGTGCATAGTTATGTTGACTTTTTAATCGCTTTCCAAACAATGCTCTTCCATGAGACAGATATTCAATACTTAGAGTTGATTTCCTCTCAGGTGATTCTGACTGTTGTCTTCCCCCCCTTCTTGTCTTGCACAATGCATAAGTGCTAATGGGAAAAAATTAAACCATTTTAATGAGTTTTGTTTTAGAGGATCTCACCAAAGCAAACAATCTAAGCCAATCGCTGTCTTAAGTCAGCTAGCTCCAGGAGAAAGCAGCTCAGTAAACAACTGTACCACTTTCAGGAGACTTGTTATCTGATAGTAGGGCCAGGGGATCTTCACAAACCATCAGGGCAACTCCCAGGCACATAGTGCTGCCAGGCTTATCTCTGCTATGCTGCAGTGCCACTTCTGTAATGCCAGAGATGGGATTACAGTTTTCTCAGCCCAATTAGACTAGTTCACATGAGGAACTAAGTGGTGCCTCACTGTTCCTACTATTACTTCAGGCTTGCTTCCTCAATCTGAGGTGCTAAACCACCACCTCAGTCTGACATATGACCAGCAGTCTCTCCTACCTGTCCTCTGCAATGGTCCAAATTTTACTAACAAGTTCCAGGAAATAAAACAAAACATTAAACACAAATGTCACGCTGACAGATATTAATTCAGAAGATATTTTAAGTACTATCTATAATCAAAACAAAGAAGCTTTCTAACAGGAAACAGTAGGAAGAAGTATGCACTGTTTACTATGCTGCAATTAGGCTTGCTCCTCCACTGGTCAAACAGTTTTGTTTTGTTAGAAACTGTTTTAAAATAATAAGAAAGTCATATTAACTTAGTGAAAGAGAAATAAATTTCTGAGTTGTTATAAGGCATTTGGACTACTGCACAAGCAACATGAAGCTACCAATTAAAGTAAACTGGACAACATCCAGTGGTGTCAACCCATTTGCACAAGAGAAATCCACTTGTTCTATGAGGCTTCCAGATTCTCTTCTGCCCCCCCATCTCCTGTGTGACTTCACAATCTGCTCTGAAAGATCCACCAATTTTCTAGAGCAAATCTGGGAGAGGGGTATGCGTACAGGGGTTATGCAGGGGGGGGAAGCCATATTGCATGTTCAGTAGCACTAAGTTGGATCTTACCCAATGTCTTATAACCTTATCTCTACTGCACTGAAGTAAAGACTTCTAAGATTCAGTGTACAAGGATGCATACACGACCATGAAACTTAATTTGGTATTAATATTCTGGTGTCTCCCCACTTTAATATAACATACAGATATACTCCACAAGAGATGGCAAGGGAAGAAGAATTAAAATGAGTTATCTGCAGCAGGCTTGCATGGATCCCAACAGAATTTTAGGAAGGAATAAGATTTCCCCAGGATGCAAGAAAACCGAGATACATCTACCATGCTTCACCTACTTGTACTGAAGTCCAACCTAACATAGGGGCCACTGCCCCAGGAAAAGCCTAATCAGGTGGAGAAAGTGAACAAAGTTGTTAACAGCTATCACACTTAAAACATTAACAGCACAATCCTATGCATATTTATTCAGAAGTAAGCCCCGCTGTATTCAATAGGGCTTCCTAACAGGAAATAATGCATAGGATGGCAGCCCAAAAAGGCAATGGTAAACCACCTCTGAATACCGCTTACCATGAAAACCCTGTTCATAGGGTCGCCATAAGTCAGAACCGACTTGAAGGCAGTACATTTACATTTAGCTTAGAGAAAAGGTGACTAAAAGGTGACGTGATAGGAGTGTGCAAAATTATGCATGAAAAGTTATTCCCCCTCTCTCATAACACTAGAACTTGGGGACATTTCATGAAGCTGAATGTTCAAAAATACAGGACAAAAAACAGAAAGTACTTTTTCATACAGTGCATATCAGAGCTTGGAAGTAATTCGTTACAAGTAACAAATTACTTGTAATTCATTACTTTTTTGAGGAACGAGTGGGTAATTCCTTTACATTTTGACTGTAATGGAACAAGGAGTAATTTTATTGCTATTGTGGAGTAAGTGTAATTACTTTTGGGCATTACTTGGGGGGAAGCAGGTGAAGTCTTCTACTTCTTTGATTTGTGGATGAAAATAATGTGCCTCAAATTGGGCTTTTGTGCACCGTCGCTCTTCCCTCATGCTCTGTGGGTGGGTAGGAGGCGACAAAGGAGGAGGTGGAGAGTGAGATGGGGTGGAATGGAGAAAACAATTGTTTAAAAAATTGGATGGTGGTGGTGAAGAATGGAGTGGAGGGAAAAAGGAGCCGGAGGGCAAGAACATGGATAAAGGAGGAGAAGGAGGCACCAGCAGAATGGAGATAAAGAACTGTGGAGGTGAAAGATGACAACATACGTGTGTGTGTGTGTGTGTGCGCGCGCACGTGTGCGCACAAGTGCAAATACTATGTTTGCACTTGGCACACAAAATGGCCTCTACCACCCTCTCTGGTTACTGTGCTACATTTGCAGTATTTTAACTTTTTTGCATCTCAGGGGAAAAATGTTTGCTCGGGTGAGCATCCCTTATTTGGTGGCAGGGCAGGATCCGGGAGGTGGTTAAGTGAGAGAGATTATGCTTGCTGTCTGAGGGGGGAGTTGCACTTGGTTTGACATGCAAAGATCTGAGTAGTGGCCTCTGCCTCCCTCCCCACCTCCCTTACCAGAGGAGAGACCACCATTACTATCTTATGGATAAAAGAAATTATTCTACTACCTCTGTATGTGTGTGTTTATTTTTAATGTTGTTTTAGGCTACTTAGATGTGCAGCAGCCAAGGCCAGCACCTTGTGGCCATTTTTTAAAAAAAGTAACTGAAATTTAATTGTAGTGATTACTTTTGAGAAACAGTAATCAGTTATTGTCCCTCTGTGGCGCAGAGAGGTAAGCGGAGGTAACACAGCCGAAGCTCTGCTCAAGGCCAGAGTTCAATTCCAACGAAAGAAGGAAGTCGAATCTCTGGTAAAAGGGGTCAAGGTGCACTCAGCCTTCCATCTATCTGTGGTCGGTAAAATGAGTACCCGGCATAAGCTAGGGGGTAAAGAAAGGCCGGGGAAGGAACTGGCAATCCCACCCCATATATATGGTCTGCCTAGTAAATGTCGCAAGATGTCACCCTAAGAGTCGGAAAAGACTCGCACTATAAGTGCGGGGACACTTTTACCTTTACCTTTAAAGTAATCAGTTACTTTCCGAGCCATTGTAATTGTAATGGTAATTGCTACTTTTGGGGCCATGCAATTGTAACTGTAGTTTATTACTTATTAAAAGTAATCTTCCAAGCTCTGGTGCATATGGCTACCAAATTGGATGGCTTTAAAAGAAGGTTAACAAAAGAAGAAGAGAACAAATTTATGGAGGATAAGGCTATCCATGGCTACTAACCCTGATAGTTATGTTCTACCTCTACTGTCAGAGGCAGTGTGCTTCTGAATACCACTTTCTGGGAATCACAAATGGGGGAAGTGCTATTGCACCAAGGTCCTGCTTGCATGCTACCCATAGGTTGCTGGTTGGCCACTGGAACAGCAGGATGCTGGACTAGATGAGGTATTGGCCTGATCCAACAGGCTGTTCTTGTGCTCTTACGTTGTAATGGTTGTGTGATTCACACTGGTACTACTGTTGTTTCACTGCAGCATTTGAACACACCACAAGCAAGTGCCAAGTGGAGCAATAACCAAGAGAGATGTTAATACAACAGAGCTGTGTGTGCCACACAGCCTGCCATATGCCCCTTAGCCTAGCTATTGTGCTCCAGGGCAGTGGGATTATATCCAATAGGACTGTATCCTATTTGAACTAAGATTCAACTGCCAGTCCAGATAGCTTCCATATGTGGAATGGTATAATGGGGGTGGGGGTAATCCTGTCCTTTGTCTCCATGACCGCCTCAAACAGCAAAATGTCTTGGGCCAGCCTTGTTAAAATATTAATGGCTAGCAAGCTGGCATACTATAATGCCAACCAGAGCTCCTTTGGGAGCAAGAGTAGGATATAAATGTAACAAATAAATACATTTCAAATAGTTCAGCATTTTCTACTTTTTTTTTACTTCTTAGACTCTTTTCCAGATCTCTCTGCCGAACTGTTTTCCTGAATATTGTCATTCATTTAAGAGGAGTGACCATATGACATACAGAAAAATTACCTGATAGAAAATAGTAGAAATGATATAGAATTTGAAAATATGTTAAGTATCCTTAAGCAAGACTGATGTATATCCTATGCCAGGAACCCTAGCACTTCTTGTAACCGTAACCCTAAATTTTGTCCTGCTTATGAAAACAACAGTTCATCTGTCATGAGGGTGGCCCCTAGTGATGTCAGTAAACATTACATTCAGCATCATAAGAACATAAGAACATAAGAAGAGCCTGCTGGATCAGGCCAGTGGCCCATCTAGTCCAGCATCCTGTTCTCACAGTGGCCAACCAGGTGCCTGGGGGAAGCCCGCAAGCAGGACCCGAGTGCAAGAACACTCTCCCCTCCTGAGGCTTCCGGCAACTGGTTTTCAGAAGCATGCTGCCTCTGACTAGGGTGGCAGAGCACAGCCATCATGGCTAGTAGCCATTGATAGCCTTGTCCTCCATGAATTTGTCTAATCTTCTTTTAAAGCCATCCAAGCTGGTGGCCATTACTGCATCTTGTGGGAGCAAATTCTATAGTTTAACTATGCGCTGAGTAAAGAAGTACTTCCTTTTGTCAACCACAGTTGCTTGAAGCATACAATTCAACCAACATTTTTCTGATTGGAAATTAAGATAGAAATCTTAGGTAAAATATGGTGTTCCCAGGTCCAGCTGAAGTGATGGAATCATTCCTTCTCACCTGCTTAGGGAGCCTGAGTAGGGAACATGTAATCTAGCCTACTTGCATCTGGCAGGAAGGGTTTAAGTGCCCTCACAGTCACCAGGCCAGACACCAGAAGGCAATTGTAGGAAGAAAGGAGCCTAGTGAGGTGGAGATGTTAGATGGGAGCACTCTGGAGTAAAGATGGATGGCCCTGAAGGTTTTAATTTGAAACACACTTACTAAGGGCCTAAGCCTCATAGAACTCAACAGGACTTACTTCTGAGTAGATATGGTTTGGACTGTGCTGTTGGTAAGGCTTGACTAGAGATCCTCTGCAAACATATCCATATCCAAGCAGGGTTGGCAACCCCCTGCCTGGAATGCCATGCCCCTGCATTTTAACATGGCTACTTCATACTTCTTTACAGACTTGATCCTTTACTTCAGAAAGAGGTCTGAGAAATGAGTAAGAGTTAAGATTATCTACCCTTTTCTGCTTATCCTGTGAGCTGCTATAAACTCACTTTTGACAGCCTATCCAATTCCAGTGAGTAATAATTGACAGAGAAAAAAACACACATAGTTTGGTCTAGCTTCACGGGCAGTAGATTACAAACAATAACAATTGCAGCTACACTTCCCAGTATGTGAATTCTCTTTTACAACAAGAAACAAGAAACAAACTGTCATGCAAACAACAAGGTACATCATCAGTGGGTTTAAGGGGGTTGAGTGCATCAAACCACTGTTGTTGCGTCTATGCATGTAAGAAAGTTAGGTTAAAGGTAAATGAAATGCAAATAGAAAAACAAAAGACAGTGATGATCTCCTAAATGCAATACCATACCAACCACAACAAGATTCCTATGAGAAAGGTAGAAAACCTAGCATTCCACAACCAGTCAGAATTCCTAACCAAAACTAAAAAAATCCTGGCAGCCAGTCAGCCAAGGTCACTAAAATCCCTATACAGCACAACCTGACCCTGCGGCTGCAGTTAGTGGAGAATGCTGTGGCATGACTGCTGACATGAGTGAGACCCTGTCAGCACATAATACCTCTGCTCTGAAATCTGCACTGGTTGCCGATATGCTACCAGGCCAAGCTCAAGGTGTGTTTTCCTAAGTACAGGAAGTAATGTACTTTAAATGCAAGTTGGATGTTCTTTAAATGTGCTGATCTACTTCATAAACTTTGCCTGAAAATTGTTTTAATTCATTTTTTAAAATAGGAATAGCTATGAAGTTTACTGGGTGACCATGGGCTACTCACTAACTCTCAGCCTAATCTGCCCCTCAGGGTGAAAACAACAGAGGGGAACCATGACCACCCAAAGAAGAACAACACATTTAAAATATGAAGGAAGTAATAATGTACAACCATAGTCTGAAATCATATATATCTTCATACTATGTCTCAATAAGCATGAATGTCCAAGATGTTTATTATTTACACAACCCGTAAAGATATTTATAGTGCAATCCTATGATTGTTTACTCAGAAGCAAGTGCCAATGTATTCAATGGGGCTGACTCAAACAGGGAAGTGTAAACCGATCTGCAACCTCAAGTAACAAGGAACTTCACTTACCCAAACCAAAATTCAGGATCAGCTGTTTTGCAACTATTTCATGCTTGTTTTATGGTTATCGGATTTTAAATTGATTTATTTCTCATTATGAGCTGCCTTGGTTTCCAATCAGCAACCCTACCTCACAGGGGTATTAGAAACTCTCAATACATACACACTGGAGATTTAAGATGCATATACCCCATATAGTTACTTATTGTCAAAACCAGTTGGTCATCGCCAAACATTTCTTTTAAAAAAAATCAGTATGAGTTTCCTACATAATAAAAGCAGTGACCCCTAAGTAAGCTCTGCCTAATTGCTTTAAAAATAGGATTGGAGGGGGAAAGAAAAACTTGCAACGCAAACACAATCCTTCACTCAAAATTCCCATTAAGTTACAGCAGAATCCTAGCCAAATCTACTCAAAATTAAGTCCTATTGAATTCAATGGTGTTTATTCTGGGTATGTGGGATTAGCATTACAGCTTTACTCCCAGAAAAGTGAGGTTTTCAAAACAGACTATGAATTAGACAAATGAACTGCCCTCTTCCAACAGCCCAGGAAAATTTAAACTTGTTTGACTCCTCATAATTAGAAAAGCATAACACATTGTAATGGCATTTAGTTCTCCTGTACACAAAAGAGAAAGACTTTTGCTATTCCTGAAAGCTAAACACTTACTCAGTTTATGACATTTTCAGACAAGCAGGAGAAGTAACAGTTTTCTGGCCTAACAATGGGTTCTAGCTATTGCCTGAAGGTCAAAAAATCCCTTCTCAATCACAACCCTGACTTTGCTTATTGGCTACAAACCTGAAAGGATAAGGTTAGAGCAGCCAGCTACGAGCTCATTTAACAGACATTGTGGGGTGGCGGCGGCTGATGTTTTGGTATATATCTCTTGAACCAGACTACCTAGCAACTTATTTCTTTTAAATAATGAAAGCTAAGCGTCTGGAAATTGGATGACTCACCTGGCGATCCAGAGAGGACTCAAACATTCGGAGCCTCTAGGCGAAAACCGGAGACCTGATAACCCATGTATATATTCACAGTAAGAGGTGCATCCAAATGACAGAATTATTATAACACAATTTGATTATAATTTTATTTATTTATTTAATTAATTAATTGTATCCCGCCCTTCCTCCCAGCAGGAGCCCAGGGCGGAAAACAAAGCACCAAAAAACTTTAAAATTTCATAAAAACAGATCTTAAAATACATTAATACAAAACAGCATTAAAAACAATTTAAAAAACAACCTTAAAAAGGTTAAAAACATTATTAAAAAACATATGAAACAATTCTGACACAGATGTAGACTGGGATAGGTCTCAACTTAAAAGGCTTGTTGAAAGAGGAAAGTCTTCAAAAGGTGCCAAAAAGATAGCAGAGATGGCGCCTGCCTAATATTCAAAGGGAGGGAATTCACAGGGTAGGTGCCGCCACACTAAAGGTCCGTTTCCTATATGGTGCAGAACGAACCTCCTGATAAGATGGTATCTGCAGGAGGCCCTCACCAGCAGAGTGCAGTGATTGACTAGGCATATAAGGGGTGAGACAGTCTTTCAGGTATCCTGGTCCCAAGCCGTATAGGGCTTTGTATGCCAAAACTAGAACCTTGAACTTGGCCCGGTAGCAAATGGGCAGCCAGCGCAATTCCTTCAGCAGTAGGATGGCATGTCAGCAATACCCTGCTCCAGTGAGCAGAGCTTCCGGACCAACCTGAAGGGCAGCCCCACATAGAGCGCATTACTGTAATCCAGCCTAGATGTTACCAGTGCATGGACAACAGTAGTCAGGCTATCCCGGTCCAGAAACAGCCGCAGCTGTCTCACCAGCCGAAGCTGGTAAAAGGCACTCTTACTCGCTGAGGTCACGTGGGCCTCTAGCAACAAAGATGGATCCAGGAGCACCCCCAGGCTACGGACCTGCTCTTTCAGAGGGAGTATGACCCCATCCAAAGCAGACAACTGACCAATTATCCGAACTCGGGAACCACCAACCCACAGCGCCTCCGTCTTGCTAGGATTCAGACTCAGTTTATTGGCCCTCATCCAGCCCACCACCGAGTCTAGGCAGCGGTCCAGGGCTTGCACGGCCTCTCCCGATTCAGAAGTTACGGAGAAATAGAGCTGGGTATCATCAGCATACTGCTGACACCTCGTCCCAAATATCCTGATGACTGCTCCCAAGGGCTTCATATAGATGTTAAACAGCATGGGGGACAAGATGGTACCCTGTGGCACCCCAGAGCACAGCTGCAAGGGGGCCGAAAGAAAGTCACCTAATGCTATTCTCTGAGAACGACCCTGGAGATAGGATCGGAACCACTGTAAAACAGTGCCTCCAATACCCATCTCACCAAGTAGGCCCAGAAGGATACCATGGTCAATGGTATCAAAAGCCGCTGAGAGATCAAGTAAGAACAACAGGGTTGCACTCCTCCTGTCCTTCTCCCAATAAAGGTCATCCATCAGGGTGACCAACGCCGATTCAGTCCCATAACCAGGCCTCAACCCAGACTGGGATGGGTCAAGATAAGCTGCTTCATCCAAGAGTACTTGCAGCTGCTGCGCCACAACCCCCTCAATCACCTTCCCTAAAAAGGGGGTATTTGCAACCAGTTGGTAGTTGTCACAAACCAATGGGTCCAGGGTGGGCTTTTTCAGGAGTGGTCGAATCACCGCCTCTTTCACGGCTGCTGGAACCACTCTCTCTCGCAATGATGCGTTGACCACACCCTGGATCCACTCGGTCAGACCCCCTAGGCAAGCTTTAATAAGCCAAGAAGGGCAAGGGACGAGAGGACATGTTGCTGACCGCATCATCGCAAGCACCTTGTCCACATCATCAGGCTGCATCAGCTGAAACCTTTCCCAACAAGTTACAGCAGACGTTCCACTGGTCACCTCATTGGAGACTACAGTAGATGTGGATGGGGCATCAAGACTGCTATGGAGGCAAGCACCTTTACCCTCAAAGTGCCTTGCAAACAATTCACAGTGGGTCTCCGAAGGGTCTAAGACTCCATTTCCTGGAGTTGATGTCAACAGACCCCTGACAATACGGAAAAGCTCCACCGGACGCTTACTGGAGAATGAGATGGAGGCACAGAAGTGGGTCTTCTTCGCCGCTCTCACCGCCACACTGTAGGCACGGTTATGATGTTTTACTCGTGCTCAATCAGCCTCACAGCATGTCTTTTGCCACTTGCGTTCTAGCTGTCGCCCAGCCTGTTTCATTGCCCTTAGCTCACTGGTGTACCAAGGTGCAAGCCGGGCTCCACAGTGCCAGACAGGGTGCTCGGGGGCAACCGTGTCGAGAGCCCAACGCGCCTCACTGTTCCACAGCGTGACAAGGGCTTCAACAGGGCCACCTACTCTATCTACTGGGAACTCCCCCAGGGCATTCAGGAATCCAGTGGATTCCATTAGGCTCCGGGGGCGGACCATCTTAATCTGTCCACCACCCCTGCAAGCAAAGATCAGAGCCATAAGTCTAAACTTCACCAGGAAGTGATCTGACCATGAAAATAGGGTGACATCCACCCCTGCTATCTCCAGACCACCCCTTCCTCTATCTGGAGCAAAAACGAAGTCGAGGGTGTGCCCTGCCCTATGTGTTGGGCCAGTAACAACTTGAGACAGCCCCATGATCGTCATGGAGGCCATTAAGTCCCAAGCCGGAACACTAGAGGCAGCCTCAGCATGGGCAATGAAATCACCCAGCACTATCGTTCTGGGCTCCTCCAACACCACAGCCAAGATGGCCTCTATCAGCTCAGTCAGAGAAGCTGCCAGGCAGCAGGGTGGACGGTACACCAGCAGCAACCCTAGTTTACTGTCTCCTCGGCCCGACACCAGATGCAGGCCCTCACAGCCAGCTCCAAGACAGAGTGGTTTCCTGGTACACAGAGATGGAAGTTCTATATACCACAGCAACTCCTCCCCCCCCCGTCCCTGCAGCCTGTTATTGAGAAAACAAGCAGAATAATACGCAAAACTCAATTACTCTGGCTGTTTTAACTGGCAGCAACTGTGACTTCTGTTCCCCTAAGCCCATCTAAAATGAATGTAGCATAGTAAGCCTCACTTATCAGTTGAGTATAGTGGTTTCTACATTGCTTTTCCAAGTCTTTTCCTTTCTTAAAAGCATAGTGCTGCTTATATTATTTTTCTCTTTCCAAACGAAATGAAACTAGTCCAGCCTTATGTAAACCTGGGCCATGTTACCTTATCTGAAAGGACAGCCAAATTCATCACTTTGCTATGTTAAGTTGTTTATGACTCTCTTATTTTTTTCATATATAAAAGACATGTAGCACAAGCCTATGTGTACTCAAAAGAAGGCTCCAAATAAGTGTTACAGGATTACAGAAGCTGCTTTTCAAAATCAAATTATGTATGTTTTCATTTCAATTTTTTCTTCTATTCCTTTTTATTTCATTAAATCTGCAAGAGAGAGAAAAAGGACTAAAAGGTTCAGTCACTTACATTCCTTTAAGCTAGAGACAGACAAAATTATATAGAATGGAGAGTTATATTCTCCTTAATGTTCTGTTTTATTCTTAAGAATTTTCTTTTGTTCTCAATGCAAATGGTCATTGGTTCATCTTCTCTCACCCGGGACAGTTATGTCACATCAGTTGACTAATATGCATGCATTTGCCACTAAAAGACATTTTAACTGAGAGCTGTCACATCCGTCATCTCCACTCGGGCTGGTTAAAATTTTTATCTGCCGTCTTGAATTAATTTCAATTCGCTGGAGCGCAGCAGGGGACTTTAGAGTGGTTTAGTTAAATTCTTCATTTTAAAAGAGAATTATAGTAAGCCTATTTAGTTTTTTTTTAAAATCTTACTGCCTTTAATTTTTGCACCACATTATTGAAACAATGAGGTAATTATACATTCAGTGAAGAGGAAAAAATGGAGGAGGGAAAGAGCCTCAATTTTGACATTTTATCAGACACACACTTTCGTGCTTGCTTGCTTTAACAAGCTTCTCCACTAGTTTGCAAATTAGTTCTGCCCCTGGTTAAGTGTATCAGACTAATATAAAATATACAATATGTAAACTGCGAATTAGAAAGGGCACCGGCAGTCAAAATAGAAAGGTCAGGGAGGGGGAAGAAGAATCAAACAAAAAAACAGTTACCAACATGTTTTATACAGATTGCATTTGTAACAATACTGAGTGTTACCAAACCAATAATCTTTATACAACTTAAAAAGAATTCTCAATTTGCCTTTATAAGAAGTGTGTGTTTGTGTATGTAATCTATATATATTTATATACAACCACGTTCACAGCTTTTATACCAGTTTCATTTATTTTATATATATTAGAGGTTAGTAAGGGATGCCAAGCTATGCAATGGATGATAGGGCTGTTGGATGCCAAGCGGTCTGAACACATAACACCTGTTCTGGCTCGCTTGCACTGGCTACCAATACGCTTCCGGGCCAGATTCAAAGTGTTGGTTTTAACCTATAAAGCCTTATACGGTGCGGGACCACAGTACCTGCTGGATCGCCTCTCCCGATACGAATCTGCCCGTACACTGCGTTCTACATCGAAGGCCCTCCTCCGAGTTCCGACTCACAGAGAGACTCGGAGGGTGGTAACAAGAACTAGGGCCTTCTCAGTGGTGGCCCCCGAACTGTGGAATAGTCTTCCCGATGAGGTGCGCTTGGCGCTGACATTGCTATCTTTTCGGCGCCAAGTTAAAACCTTCCTCTTTTCTATGGCATTTTAATCTAACTTTAAATTTGTTTTAAGTCTGCTGTAACTGATTTTAGATTTCTTATTCTTTTATGTTTCTGTTGTATCATATTATGGAATTTTATTGTATATATTTGTATTCTTTGTTGTACACCGCCCAGAGAGCTATGCTAGTGGGGCGGTATAAAAATCTAACAAATAAATAAATAAATAAATATTAGCATTAGGCAGGCGTGAAATTAATTTATATTGTGTTTATTCTTGTTAAGAAAATCTCTTGTGGCTGATGCAGCAAACAAACAGTAGTATCTAGAAAATATGAGTTTGGCCCACTAACTGTCATGACCCTGGGGTCAGACCTTTCTTTCTCAGGTGATGAGGCTGGGGATTTGGAATGGGAGAGGAAATTCCCCTTAGGGCCAACTCCAGAAGTACATACCAAACCAGAGGAACTTACACAAGAGGAGCCTGTCCTACCAGTACATATCTGGTCCAAGAGTTAGAGTTGACCTCCTTTGACTCTGAGGACCCCACTGCAAAAGCTGCTACATCAGAGTCAATGACTCGTAAAACAAGCTGAGTACCTTTAAATATAGGAGGCTCCTCTTACAGCAAGTGGAATTAGTATCAACACTGAGCTACAGCTCCTACTGAAGTCTCATTTTGAGGATGACTTTCACTAAAACAACATTCGAACTCTGCTCTTATGGAACCTCCAACCTGAGCACTGCACAGAGCTGACACTAAAGCCTTGTTTGTCTTGCCTTTACACTGGTGAGTCTGTCACTCAAAACACAACACTGACTTTCAAAGCCAACTGTCCCGAAACAGATTTGTCATACATAAGATGTGGAATTATTCTGTCCATTTGACTGTTATACACAGAACTGCTCAATTAATGATTCAAGGAAACTGGCTCTAGATGGAAAACAAGATTTTAAAGAAAAGAATTTTAACAATGCACTTTTCTTATCAAATCTCTGGGATCTAAAACTTTTTCAGTGGCAGCTAGTATTGGAAGAAAGAGAATTTAATTTTAAATCTATGATTGCCAAGTGTTGACAACACAGTACATGATTGTTCATCATGATTGGGCTTAAGCAGCTGATGCTGCATATGAGAAAGCAGGAAGTCTAAATAATGTTTATGATCTATAAACTTTAATTATTAATCAGTCCAGACATCTGGAATTTTTACAGTTATTACATGTCCTCATTTCAATAATTAGATATGCTTCTGACATTAAATTAGCCACAGAATGACCTGTGAATGTGTTGTCTTCTGTTTAGCCTCAGAACTCCACTCACAAAGTTCAATTCTGTTCACTTGTTCAACCTGCATGGGGTAGAGAATGGCAACAACTGGTTCTCTTCATCTCTAACATTTTCAGCTTCAGTAACTACTTTTTATATCACAGGATAGATCAAAACTTTTAGCACAGGACAGCGTCAAGGTACATGTTACCCAAAATTCATAGTTTGGAAGCATGCCTGGGTTTTTCTTTCTTTAATTACAGGCATGCAGAGGCATCCCTCCCCAGCCATAATTCCATTTAAGATTCCCACATAGTGCAATTAACATGGGGGGGTCCATTTGGTGACCACATGATCCCCCTTTACATGCTTTCATCCTGTCTCATGCCAGCTTCAGAGTTCCCCATTATGTTTGAAAAAAAAGGAACATGGATCAATGTCAGTTTACTAATTAACATTTTAATCCAAGATCAACCAATAGTTTAAAATTCTGGTTAGTAAACTGACGTTAAGTGAGAGTTTCCTGCTTTAGACATAATAGGGAATTCTGGATCACAGCAACAAAACTGGCAAGTGATGAGAGAAGGGGAGGGTGAGAAGCATGGGGTCCGACACTCCCGACAAATTCCTAACTTGTTAAACATGAAAGAAGCCAATGTGTTCGTAATTACTGGTCTGTCTTTGTATAATGCTGTTTCAACCTATCTGCAACTTTTTTATTCTCCTTGTGGTACTTATAATTTGATAATGGTTTATCTTCTGATGTAACTTTATTAAGTACACATTGATTCTCTAATTAAGATTTCCCATTCTTTTGTTATGTTATCTTTATAATATTTATGTATTTCAGCCATTTTTAACACTGTAGTCTCTAAGCAGAATACAATAAGGTTACAAAAATATACAACAAAGATAAAATCAGTTAAAATATTATCACTTATTCCATACAGAACTATATAAATTAGTTATATGCTTGAGCTTGCTTTTGCTTTCCCCCTCCCATTTTTTCCCCTCATCTGTCATGTCTTTTTAGATTGTGAGCCTGAGGGCAGGAATCATCTTAGTACTGAATGCCACTCCGAGCACCTCTTTGGTTAATGGGCACAGTGTAAGTGCCCTAAATAAATTATTTATTTATTCGATTTATATCCCACCCTTTCTCCCAGTAGGAGCCCAGCGCGGCAAACAAAAGCACTAAAAACTCTTTAAAAATAATAAAAACAGACTTTAAAAAATAGCATATAACCATTGAAAACACATTAAAACAAAACTTCTTTAAAAACATTTTTTAAAAAGCTTTAAACATATTAAAAAGAAGGGTTAAAAATATATTAAAAAGCAGTTCCAACACAGATGCAGACTGGGATAAGGTCTCTACTTAAAAGGCTTCTTGAAAGAACAAGGTCTTCAGTAGGTGCCAGAAAGTTAAAAGAGATGGTGCCTGTCTAATATTTTGTTGTTGTTATGTGCCTCCAAGTCGACTACGACTTATGGCAACCCTATGAATCAGTGACCTCCAAGAGCATCTGTCATGAACCACCCTGTTCAGATCTTGTAAGTTCAGATCTGTGGCTTCCTTTATGGAATCAATCCATCTCTTGTTTGGCCTTCCTCTTTTTCTACTTCCTTCTGTTTTTCCAAGCGTTATTATCTTTTCTAATGATTCATGTCTTCTCATTATGTGTCTAAAGTATGATAACCTCATTTTATTTCATCATTTTAGCTTCTAGTGATAGTTTAAGGGGAGGGAATTCCAAAAGGTTGGTGCCACTACACTAAAGGTCTGTTTCCTATGTTGTGCAGAATAGACCTCCTGATAAGATGGTATCTGCAGGAGGCCCTCACCTGCAGAGCACAGTGATCGACTGGGTATATAATGAAATAAATATATATCTCACCTCTCCAAGGAGGTCAGAGTAGTGTTCTCTCCCTTAATGTATCCTCACAACAGTCCTGTAAGCTAAATAGGGATTTTAAGCTGGGTCTCTCCAATCCTAGTTCAACACAAACCACTACACAGCTGAGACATTCCCTGCTATGCTGGGGCCTGTCACCAAGTCAGTCATTCAGCTATTTCAAGAAGTCCATACTTCCCTCTTGCCACCATCTCCTGACTTATAGGGAACAGTAGTACCCTCCCTTTAAATTCTTACTCAAGGACATCTACACAAGACACATGGGTTGAGATTTATTTACCTTGGAATCCACTTGAGGCAGGACACAGATCATAAATATATTTACTGAAGAAACATAACATCCAGAACAAGTAGCCATTGTATACATTGTATACAGAACACTCATAGTTCTACTATCCTATCCTAACATAACTAACTCTTCTTAGCAATGCTAACGCTTCTACATATGCTTTCAATATCTGACTGAATGTATTTATTTATTTATTTATTACACTTATACACCACCTTCCTTTTTATGATAGAAACCCAAGGCAGCTTACATATGGTTTCCAGGCGGTCTCCCATCCAGGCACTGACCAGACCTGACTCTGACCCATAAATAAACTGAACATAAGAATACAGTCCATCATAGTTGGTATAGCATTGAGTTCTACAGGCCCATATTCCATTTGTAGGGTGCAATTTGAAGAACCTCCCTCCTAGATCAAATGGAATCAGATTGAATTAAATCACCCACTGACCACTCTCACAGCTGCAGCTCTTTTTAAGGCAATCTATTTCCTTTTCCTCTCCTAATTTGATGACAATTTCTCTACAAGGTTTTGTAAGCCCCAACCCTCATTCGAGCTACTGAGTATTTCCATTTTATTGAAAGAAAACCAGTTTTTCTATTATGTCACAAGAGACAGAATGCATCACAAGTTATTTTTCTAGGCTAAAGAGTTGTTGTTTTTTGAATTCTTGCTGATAATAAAGAAAGGCATACCCCTTACTTGCCTCAGACGTTCTTCAACAGCTGCAAAAAGAAAGGGTGTTCCTTTCTTTATAGTACAGGAAAAAGTTTTCTATGGCTTAAGAAACTGTGTTTTCCTCTTTAGTATGAATCCCTTCTCTGTGCTCTTCTTCCTTACTGGCAATTGTATGGCCATTTTGTCCACACTTTAAGGAAGCCCAAAGAATGGTGTAACTGTAAGGTCAGCTAGCCTGTATCCATGAAGGAACTACCCCATATAAAAATATACACAACGTCAAAACAAAACACTACATACATTGTTATGTTAAAACTGCCCCAAGTGAGATTAAAATAAACCCTGTAGATCAGTCACATTAGATTTGTTCTCTTATGCTGATTCACACTTCACTCAGTCATGAAAGAAACAGTGACTCACCATGTTAAGTGCCTAGAAATTCAATCTGAAGTTATGAAATCTTCATCAAAGAGAGGAAGGCTTCATATGTAAGCAAGAAGGAGTAAATGCAGTCTTTTAAAAAACAAACACTTCATTTATTAATACACTATGATTAACTGATTAACTGTCACATCTGTTCCCATTTTACAGTACACTCAAGGGCTCTGCAAAGGGCTCTCTTGCCTCTTACAGCTTCAGACTATTTTTCTTCCTCTTTACTTGGTAATGGAGAACTACTGACAGCGATTTCTCTGTCTTCCTCCTACCCCCTGCCTAGCTTGTTGGATTCAAACATGCACAGCTCATGCATAAGCAAACAGGTGCAAGGAAACAGGATCTGCCAAACCCTGAGCAAGCATGAGGTACATGTATCTTGCTGATTGTGGCACGCTACTGATAGCAGAAGACAAGGCCAGACAATAGGTAGGGTCAGTAGGTGCCTCTTTGATTTTTCTGGCTCACGAAACAGCAGCCACATGGGAGTTTGCAGACTGGGGGATGGGTGGGATGTTGTCCATTCCACCCTGGAACATTAAAGCACTGGAATAGATAGCAGCTTGGGATGCATCTGAGATACCGAGTCTGTTTTTCTTACTAATAACTTACAAAGAAAGGCACATGCAACCGTCATATATTTACCCTACTTCCTCTGTTCCTTTGAAAATAAGAAAATGATTAGCCAGAAGAAGTTCATAATAAAATACACAGGCTTTTTCTTTTCTTTCATGTGAGTATTTCAAGCTTCTCTTCTAGAATAATGAGAACCTTTAATAAGAAAAACATATATTTAGATGAGGAGTACATGAAACCCTTTCAACCATGACAAAAAGGGTGTATGATCACATTTCCTCTGGGCCCTTTCTCCCCATTGTAGTCATCAAATTATAAAACTTTTCAATCCAACCCCATGCAATAAAAATGAAGGTTTATAGAAAATGCCTTATAAAGCATGGGCAGCCTAGTTACACCAGCAGCCTACTGGCTACACAACAGCACTGAATTCATTTCAGTTTGTATGGAAAACACAAAAGCTAGTCAAGTGAAGAATAAGCATAACGGAGAGATGTCTGATGGAGAAGCACCTTTTTGAGATTTGAGATACCAACTATCGATAAATGAAAAACCAGCCCCAAGATTTCCATGAGAGCAAGCTGGTGAGTTACCTGCAGAGACCCAAGATTTTTCTCACACCCATTGTCCTTTCTGTGACAACACACTTCTTTCTAGATGGATAGTTATTATGGTAAGAAGCAACTGTTTTAAAAAAATCACTCTATCCACATAAGAAAACTCCAACGGCACTGTCTGGGAGCACAATATGTAGCCATCTGAACTGAAGCTAAGCAGGTCTAGGTCTAGACAGAGTCTGAATGGGATATGCTCTGAGATCCCCATGTATGTTACATGATGGAAGAAAGGTGGAATATAAATGTACTAAATGAATAAAGCAAATACTCATCTTTTCTGCCCCATCTGCCTTTGCCAAATAAAAGGCAACCGGGAATTTCTGTCAGAATCTGAACCTTATATAAAAAGGATGCTTTTTGAACATGGCTTACTTCTCCCTTAGGCCCCACTGTTTTCACAAAATAGCTCTTAGTCTGTAGAACAGACACATGCATATTATACACAAGCAATATCTATGTAATTTCTCCCACTCATGAACTTGAGAGAACTCAGTCCCATTTGGACAATCTGTATTACCTTAATGTATGCATTTTCTATACTTAAAGAAAGGCATGAAGACATCTGTTCCCAATTTGTCAGTAAGAAGTGATGATCACTCAGTATCAGAAAGTAAACGTCAAAGGATTGAATCCACAGGTACATTTCCTGAGCAAGTTTTATTGTGGTAAATGGCATTTATAAAAGCCAGGTAATTTATTTTTTTTAGCAATACCCTTTCATTTCACCAAATCTACTGCTCCAGTGTGTTTTAAAGTATTCATAGCCAGCTAAATACTGTTCATTTTGATCATCATGCTCCACCGCAGCAGAGCATGAACAAACATTGTACAATGTCTCACAAATATTGCAAAACTGTAGATATTACTCAAAAATAAATCAGCCCAGTTCTATCATTTTGTTCTCAAAATGAGAAATTCACTGATGGAATGAAACACAAAGGGCTAATTTAGATATATAGAAAACTAGAAATGTAGGTCACCAGCTACTACTCTAACCACATAACCAATTCATAAATACAGCATTTGATTTTCATTGTGCTTTTGCTAAATTAGAAATAATGAATCTCTTATGCTTAAAGATGTAAAAGGGAGATATGTTACAAGGAAGTACAGCTTACTCAAATGATACACTCCCCCCTTTTTTTTACTTTCATCCTCTTGAATTTGCCACATTAGAACTCGCATGTCTGGCACTACTAAGAAAAAGCTTTTAACTCTGATATTTTTGTCACCCAAGAATTCCCACCACCGTCAGTCCAAACCTGGCATGGCTTCAAAACCCATACTTTGGCGTGATGTGGCCACGCGGGGGCGGAGCAGGGTGGCTATTTAAGCCCTGCTCCGTCTTCCCCTGGCCTCTTTTCAGCCTCACACAACATTCACCCATCCTCCCTTCAGGGCAGTACAAGTGAAACTGGTTGCTTCAGGGCCGGGTAGGAATTTTTAGCTCGCGAACCTTCATTTGTTGGCAAATTTTTTGCCTACCCTGTGCTGCTCTCCTAATTCGGCTGATTTGCTCAATTTTATTTGGCTTAATTTGATTTGGCTGATTTGTCGCCTGCCCTGTTAGTTTAATCTGTAAATAGGTTAATTGGTCACGTTAGGCAGATTGGGTGGAATTTCACAAGGTAGGGTTTGGTGACCACCCTTAGGCACCCTTTAAGGTGATCGGTGGGTTCTGAGGCCTGCCTTCCAGGTTGTGCGGCCGGTTGGCAGGATAAGGCTCACCTTTGGGGCTAACCTGTAACACCCACTCATGCTGCCCTGAGAGGGGGTGGATCTGGAAGGCTTCCCTAACCACCCTGCGGGGATGGGACCCAGAAGAGGGGACCGGGCTTGGCCCACCCCCTTTTCACATGGCAGGGTGCCCTCACCCAATGGGGAAGAGATAAGTTCCACACTTGGCTCTGCAGATCATTCTACCGTGCAATCAAGCACGTAATTGGCTTTATTCAAATAAACGTGGCCCTTGATTTACCCACACCTCATCTTGTCTTGCCTCTTCATTTCCCGGCTTTGCGCTGCAAATAGCACTGCTGGGAACTACAACCTTTTAATTGTCATATGTGGAATTTAGGGTCTAGATGATTGTCTGGATTCTCATTTATCCTAAACACTGTTCTAGTAGTACTTAAAAAACGTAAATGGAGTACAAATTACACCTAAGTCCATTTAAAGCTATTCAATACTGCCAGAATAGTGTAAATAGGTCTAGGTATAAATGAGAATCAGATATTATAGATGTCTGTCCAGTACTGTTTTGTCAGCCGTAACAGTGCAATTTGGCATAGCTTTATTTTCCTTATCAACTACAACTTTTGCTTCCTTTTCTTCTGAAAAGGAAAAATCAAATTAAAGGAAGGGGGATAAAAAGTGAAAAGATACTTCATGCTTTTTATCTTCAACATACTTAACTGAATTCAAAGTTATGACCACCATTACAAATCGTTTTGTATTTTGAATAGTATTTCCCTTCTTCCAGGCTCCTCTACCTGTTACCTGATGCCTAGCCTCTTTTATGTGGACTTCACAAACAAATTCTCCTTCACCTTAACCCATTTATATACTTTTTAGAATAAGAAGAAATGGATCAAGATAACTAACATTTCAGCTCAGGAATTCCTTAATATAAATCTTTTCTCTTGTTTGCAGCCACACAAATGACAGCAAATAGGTTTTTCCTGTAATCACTGGGATAAAATGTGTTTATAATATGCAGAAATTCAAAATTTTATTTATTTATTTATTATTTGATTTATATCCCACCCTTCCTCCCAGCAGGAGCCCAGAGAGGCAAACAGAAGTGCTAAAAACACAACGAAACATCTTAAAAACACCCTAAATGCCCTTAAAGAATCACCCAGGTGCCCATCAGTGTGAGGCTACATTAACATCACAGTTTTCAGTAAGTAATGCATACAGAGGAAAATATGGCATGGTTGGCACCACTAGTGCAATAGTTTTTACCCCAGGATGCAATGGAAATGAACAATCATTCAGCAATTGGCTTTACATTTATCATGGCTTACATCTCTTGCCTGCCAGCAAAACCAAATTCATATGTTATTGTCCCAAACCTGTCACTTTCTGGACTGCTTTTAATCTTCCACACAGAATTACATTCAGAAAGGTCACTGCTATCCAATTAGAACCTTATCAAAGATGCACATGCAGCCTGGATTCATGCTTATCAAGAATGGGTCATAAATCCAGAAATTGCATATCACAAAGTACCATTAACATAATGAATAACTGAAGGGGGGCAAGGGAAAAAGTGAAAAAATAACTGTATGTTTGCCAAGCAAGCCACTGATTCCTTCTTCTCTGTTCTTTGTAGCAGGTGTATAACTGAAATGGTATGTTAGGAAGATAAATATAGATGGAAATAGAAGAAAATCAAGGAAAGTTTAAAAAGTTAATTCATTTCTTATTTAGATAAAATTGTTCAAGCACTGTTCTTGGACCACACCATATTTTATTTCTTGAAACAAAATTTTATTTATTATTTCAACAGTACTAATGAGTGCAGTATAGTGGATGTCTATACGAAAAAAAATCATTCAGGTCTCTGTAAGCTGCTAAGACACAAGTAGAAATACCACTAAATTCATTAACAATATATTTTGTATTCTGAATAGAGTTTGGTTATGATAGCTGAATCAAAGTAAAATATTTTATCTACATTCAAATAGGAAGTAAAAAATTTTAGCTGTAGGATATTAATGAAATACATGTTGCCACAAGATATGGACACCTTTCATAAAGTTAAAATTATGCTTTAGAGCAGTGGTTTCCCAACCTGGAGGCCATGACCCCCGGGGGGGGCGGCGCAAAGTGATCCACGGGGGTCATCAACAGTAAAGAAATTTATTTATTTATTTATTTATTAAAAGTCATCACTCCCTGAATGCTTTCTGAACCTCACTACTGCTACAGATGACACTTGCCCCTTGCTCCAAACGAGAGAGGAGGACATTTGCTGAAGCTGCAGAGCATCTTTCAGGTGTGCGGAGGGCAGGCATCTGCCTATAAAGCACGTGGCAGATGCCAAAGCAGGCTGAGGGTGGAGCTACCAGGAAGAAGAGGGGATTGCTGCTGCTGCTGTCAGAATGATCTCCTTGCTCAGAACTAGAGGAGAGGGCTTTTCATGAAGCAAAAAGACGCAAGGCTGCAAGGAAAGGCTGCTTTCCCCCTTTCTTCCTGCCAACCAGCCAGCCTGCCTTTCTTGGCTCCTGCTTTGCTCCCACCTCCTTTTACAAATTATTCCTATTTGTGACGCTGCCCAGATCTCGCCTTCGGCCCAGGCAGAGCCAAGGAGCAGTAAGGAAGCTCAGGACTTGCTTGCCCCCATCTCTGAGATTAAGTGTGCATGCCAGCATCCCCCCTTTCTTCCACCTACACTCCGTCCCCCCAACCTCTCTCTCCAAGACGCTGCAGCAGTTCAGGGTTTTCCTCCCTCCCACATTCCCTAATGCATGCATGCTTGCAGATGCTTGCAGCAGGGGCAGGTGTGTTTGTGTGTGTGCGTGCACTGATCTGTCTTCTGCTCCGCTCTCATTCCCCAAAAGCACGCTAACCAAATCATCAGTTCTGATATCATCCAAGGCCTAAAAGCACTAACCTCCTCACCAGTCTATCCACCCTGTTGTCTGCAGTGCACAACCTAGCATCTTCATCACCACCACATAGCTGCTTCTTGATTATTTAAAAAAAAAAAAAAAGCTCAGCAGCTTGGCTGAGGCTGGGGTCCTGGCATTGCAGCAGAAATGTATTTATTTATTATTTAATTATTTATATCCCACTTTTCCTCCAAGGAGCTCAAAGTGGTACACACAGTTCCCTCCCCTTTCCATTTTATCCTTACACCAACCCTGTGAGGCAGGTTAGGCTGAGAGACTGATGGGTCCAAGATCACCTAGTAGGCTTCATGGCTGAGTGAGGATCTGAACCTGGGTCTTAGTCCAGCACCGTAACCTACTGGTGTTGGGAGACAGGACTGTACATCTTCAGACTATGTTTGTGTGTGTGTGGAGGAGGATAACAATTTGATTGAACCACTGCATTGAAAAAAGAAAGCAACACCTCCCTGCAAATTGAAGATTAGCACATCAGGGAGTTTCTAATGCAGTTAACGATTCTGAGTTTCTGTCTACAGGGAGATTTTAATGGAAAGGGACATTTGGAGATGTGATTTTGCCATATACCATCTGAAGGACTTAACTCAATTTCTACCACTTCAGAACTGAACATAAGAATAAAATCATAGTAGAAAACATAAGAAAGACTAAAGAAGAAGGCTCAGCAAATGTAGGATGACTTCAGGAAAAGGCAAGACTGAAAATCAAAAGTGCTAGGAAGTCAAAAGAAGGAAGATAGTCAAGTACAGAGGTGAAAGCACTAAACTCCCTCCTCAATCCATCCGCCCTTTCGTCTTCATAATCTAGTATCCCCACCACTACCACGTTGTTCCTTCTTGATTATTTTTTTTAAAAAAAGCTCTGCAGGTTGGCTGAAGTTGGGGTCCACGCACTGCAGCTGAAATGTATTTATTTAATTATTATTGCATTTATATCTCACCTTTCCTCCAAGGTGGTGAACATTGTTCCTCCCCCCCCTTTCCATTTTATCCTGTGGTGCAGAGAGGTAAGCGGCGGTAATGCAGCCGAAGCTCTGCTCAAGGCCAGAGTTCGATTCCAACGAAAGGAGGAAGTCAAATCTCCGGTAAAAGGGGTCGAGGTCCACTCAGCCTTCCATCCATCCGTGGTCAGTAAAATGAGTACCCGGCATATGCTAGGGGGTAAAGAAAGGCCGGGGACGGAACTGGCAATCCCACCCCATATATATGGTCTGCCTAGTAAATGTCGCAAGACATCACCCTAAGAGTCAGAAACGACTCGCACTACAAGTGCGGGGACACCCTTACCTTTAACCCTGTGAGATATGTCAGGCTGAGAGACTGCCTCTGGTCCAAGGTCACCCAGTGCTCTTCATGACTGGGGAGTTGAACCTCGATCTTAGTCCAACACTGTGAGCCAGTGGTGCTGGGAGACAGGACTGTACATATCCAGACTTGGGGGGGGGGATACCAATTGGATTGGACCTCTGCATTAAGAAAAAAAGAAACACCTCCCTGTCTGCATAATAAAAAGGGATATTTGGAGATATCATGCCATGCACCGTTTTCTCAACTAACAGAGACTAAAATTACAATGGGGGGGAGGATGTCACAAAATGTTTTGCACTTACAAAGGGCGTCCCATACTCATAAAGGTTGGGAACCACTGCTTTAGAATTTTATTGTGGTTTTATTGTTTTTAGATGTTTAACAGTTTTAAAATGTTTTAATTTTTTATAGAAAACTGTTGTATCTTTAATTATATTTGTTTGCCACTCTCAGCTCATTTGGGAGGAAGAGCTAGATATCAATTTAATTAAAACAATAATAAAATTAAGTTGAATAAGACTTCCCCCCCTTTTCTTTTTCAGTGTGTTATTGTTCCAAAGCACTGTGTGGTCACAAATGTCAAAACATGTGAATCATTTCAACAGCAAGGAGCAATGATAGGATGAAAACTGTTTCAGCATTTCCAGGTGGCCAACTTTTGGAGGCCACTCTCATACAACTGTATTATTTTGCTGCAGACTTCATCTTAGTACAAAGCATTCCAACCTCAATTAATATAGATTTGGGCAGAATGGAATAATAGTAAGAACATAATAGGGTTTCTTGTTCTTTTTTTCCCCTTCTTTTTTTTACAAATTTATTGTATTTAGGTTTCCATTTGTGAAATGAAAGTGACCTTTCTAAAGATTAATTTCTGCATGCAAACTTATTTCCTTTGAATGTATCAACCCACACAACCAGCTCTTGGGCATGTCTGAGTAAAAACATAATCAATGCCTTAAGGTCATGTCATGTCCCGTCGCTGACATATATATGACACTCTGTCTCAGTACAAATTCTTGTAGAACTTCAACTGGTTTATATTCATGGAAATTAAACAAGATAGCCCAGTGGTATACTGGGTGCTAGGCTACTTGCCTACCAAAGGAATCATATTCTGAAAAATGGGGATGGGACAAGAACATATATGCCTCTAGAAGGAACAAGCAGCACACCACTGAAAAATTCAAGCCTACATTTCTAGAATTTTAGTTACCTCAACAGGAAGCCCACTTTTTAAGAAAATGGCAAGACAGTCCAACAGTTAAGGACACAGGCGAATTTTATGTTTTTCCCCACAGGGGCAGGATTTGAGAACATGCATGGCAGAGCAAGAAACACATCAACTGTATAACTGAATGTTTCCTGTACTGAAATAGTTCTGCATTATAAGAATATTTAACCCCATTAAAATAGCCTCATGTTTGCACATAAGTCTTCTTACTTAGCTTTCAGAAGGTACCTATTTCTCTTCATTGCTACATTCTGGCCAGGAATACTCTATACGCATGGAGGCATGTAGAGGAAGGCAAATAGATCTTTTTTCTAGAGTTCAACACTATTTCCATGCATTATGAAAATATACATTTTACACTCCTTTATTTCCATACATAAATTTGAAATGATTTTAATTTTAAATTCTATTTTTAACAGCAATAAAGAAAAAAATCATACTAACTAAAAACTTTACGAAATAATTTCTAAACATCTGTGCTGTACTGATGGACAAAAGGGAAACTGATCTCCATTTTTTAGCCAGGAAAATGGTCAATAACAACTTCCAAACTCCAATATCCCAACTATCTCTGAGCTACTGTCTGTTAGAAATTATACTTTAAGAATATTTAAAACATCTTCAGTGGTGCAGTCATGTGCTGGTAAAATCTGAGGCAAAGGCTTTGCCTACAATATAACAAATCCAGTAAATGCAACCACCACAAAAATAGTGAAGACATGACACATTTAGGGCTAACATTTCGTTACAGATGAAATATTTTTATAAATGAAAAAAGAATCAAGGCAAGCCAATCAAATAACACAGAGAGAGAGAGACAAATAAACACACATACATCTTTAAGTCTCTTGTTCAAGATGAAAAGAACATTGACCTTCATTAATGGTTCTCCTGATATATGCTATCCACTGAAAGGGAACAGACTATGATTTAAAAATGAAATTATATGGGATAGATTATCATTATTTAGAAGGCAATTTACTTAGCAATAGGAAAGTCTAGCATTTAAGAGGTTTCTAGATAGCCCCCTCAATACGATTTAATGCAAGCCTGTACAACTTGTTACTCACTGAAGTGAACTGAACACAGCCTGTAAGTAATGTATTATTGCTTGCCTGCAAGGTTCTTGCCAAGACCCCCTATTCTGCAGTACTCCCTGGCAGGCAGCAAAAAGATGCCTAGTGGGCCACATCTGATGTGCAGGCCTGACAGGAGATAGGGTATTACTGGCCCTCAGGAAAGATTTAAGAACCTAAGAACACCCTGCTGGATCAGGCCAGTGGCCCACCTAGTCTCGCATCCTTTTCTCACAATGGCCAACCAGATGCCTATGGGAAGCCTGAAAGCAGGATCTGAATACAACAGCTCTCTCCCTTTCACTGATTACCAGCAACTTGTATTCAGAGACATACTGCCTCTAACAGTGGAGGTATAACACAGACATTGTGGCTTAGTAGCCATTGATAGCCTTATCCACCATGAATTTGTTTAATACTCTTTTAAAGCTATCCAAGTTGGTGGCCATCACTGCCTCTTGTGGAGCAAACTCCAAAGTTTAACCATGCATTGCGTGAAGTACTTTCTTTTGTCTGTCATGAATCTTCCAACATTTATTTAATTTTATTTATTTATTTAATTTAATTTATATACCGCCCTAAGCCCGGAGGCTCTCTGGGCGGTGTACAAAAAGATAAAAACCAGCACAATATATAAATACAATAAATACAATAAATCAAGAAACAAAACAAACAAACAACAAAAGAACCAAACAACGTCCAAAATACAGAAATGCTGTTAAAATACACTTTAAAATGCCTGGGAGTATAAAAAGGTTTTCACCTGACACCGAAAAGATAGTAGCGTCGGCGCCAGGTGCACCTCATCAGGTAGACTGTTCCACAGTTCGGGGGCCACCACTGAAAAGGCCCTAGCTCTAGTCACCACCCTCCGAGCTTCTCGATGGGATGGTACTCGGAGGAGGGCCTTAGATGTTGAGCGCAGTGTACGGGTAGGTTCATATTGGGAGAGGCATTCCACCAGGTATTGCGGTCCCATGCCGTGTAGGGCTTTATAGGTCAAAACCAGCACTTTGAATCTAGCCCAGAAACAAATAGGAAGCCAGTGCAGACGGGCCAGAACAGGTGTTATATGAGCGGACCTTCTGGTCCGCGTCAACAATCAATCATTCAGTTTCATTGAACGTCCATGAATTCTAGTGATTTGTTTTTGTTGTTTCAGTATTATCTCCAAAAAGATGTTCGTTCACATGCACTCTGCACTGACTTACTGTTTTCTTGTCTGAACTACAACTAATGTCCACATGCTAGCAAACTTGATATCAGCAAATGATAAAGTGAAATCAGAGAATCAGAAATATAATTTCAGAAAATTGTCTATATAAATGAAACTGTTTTTCTCTGAGTTAAATAGAAGAGGTTCAACAAACGTTATAGATAGAGGTGTGAAATCCTAGAAAGAAACAGGGAAAATATTCCTTGCTGGATTTACCTTCTTGAATTAAAGATGCTAACACTGGAGGATGTGTAATGCTACAGTGTGTTCAAGCTGCAACCAAATATTGAACAAAGATGCTTTCAGGATATATAGTTTTCAGCCCTCCAAAGTGGTAGTAAAAATCTTTAAAACAACTTCAAGAACACTTTAAAATATAGTAAACAGAAACCAATCCACTATACAGCCATCATACAAAAATATACATGAGTTTTTATAACTACATAGATTGTCAAACTTTAACTTACAATCAGGCACTAAGGCCTCATATACCAACTAATAAGCATGGGCCACACCAATCACAGTTGAAACCCTGCATCTGCCTTGATTTGACCATCCATTTGGTTTGACCAGTGCAATTCAATTTTCGGAGACTTCTGAAAACCATCTTGTTACAGACAGCCTTTGGGAGGGTCTGAAGGCAGACCCTGAAACTGATTTTACATCTTCTATCATACTTTGGACACATCATGAGAAGACATAATTCACTAGAAAAGACAATAATGCTGGGAAAAACAGAAGGGAGTAGAAAAAGAGGAAGGCCAAAGAAGAGATGGATTGATTCCATAAAGGAAGTCACAGACCTGAACTTACAAGATCTGAACAGGGTGGTTCATGACAGATGCTCTTGGAGGTCACCGATTCATAGTAAGTCGTAGTCAACTTGAAGGCACATAACAATTTTAATTTTACCTCTTTAGTCCCTTCAGTACCACTCCTCTATATATGTGTGTGTGTGTTGTATTTTACGTATTTTAATTGATTTTAATGTTTTTGTGACCTTTATTGTGTACAATTTTATTATGTATGTGTTCGATTTTACTGTAAGCTGCCCTGAGTGCCCTATTACAGGGTAGAAGGGTGGGATAGAAATATTTTAAATAAATAAATAAATAAATTCAGCAGTTGATCACATGAGGAATACAAAATTCTGGCACTGCATTTGTATCACCAGTCAAACCAGAGGGTTATGCCAGTGTAATAATGTGGGTCAATGGCATTTTAACAGCAACAGCCTACATCATCAGAAATTCTGATTTACAAAACTGAATTAGGAATGGGTGGGAGGAAGCTGAGGGTATGCACCTTTCTAAGAATTTACACCTTGGCCTTTTGTCTCCTTCTGCTCACATTTCTTATTATCTAACAACTGCTGTCAGCTGGCCACCACACCACTACTGTTGCAGCTTGTCCAACTAGCTGCAATTACAAATTACTACCCCATAGTTTCCCACATTTAAGGCTGTCACTGTAGTTGTCAAAGTGTGTGTAATTGCTGCACAGTACCCTCACAATCGGCTGCTGCACTGATCTATAGAGCCACTCAATTCTGCAACTGTCAGAGTGCTGACACCAACTGCAGTTAATGATACCGCGTCATCTCCCCAGCTCATTTACCTGCCGGCCTGCAAACAAATGGACACTGGCAGGAAAGAAAGAAAATGAGCATGAGATACAATATTTATCATAATCAATATGATCCATGATGGAGGAAAATCAATTTCTCTTAATCGAGTAGAGTGACTTATTAAGGTTTATGAGTCCTGGCTAGGTGGCTGTACTGATTTGATTACAGTGGAAGAGAAATTAGCAACAAGGGTCCTAGACTGTCTCTCTAATCTCTGTCTTCTGGCTCCAGATTGTTGTTATTACCTTATGAGAGTCTTAGTAAGCAGGTCCTGCTTTGATCAGGGAGATCGCTAGGAAACAGAGTGCTAAAAAGATTTCAGAATTGTTGACAGGTAAAGATGTAAACGGTCACAATTTGCCCACTACAGCATTTTTTTCATTTGTAATTGAAAGAGCAGAACTATGGCACATCACTGATGTAAACACAATATCTTCCTGTAAGATTTTTAGAAGGTACTGACTCAATTCTTCCCTTCACTTCCCAGATTTGAAAAAATAGGGCATATAAAACCAATAACTGCAGTCACTGAGGGCACTATGCAATGTGGCTGTATATTAAAGCTGCAAGGATTTTGTGGGAAATTATCTTTTTTTAAAAAAGGTATCTTTTGATATTTAAACCATAATGCAGGTTTAAGTCAATGAGAAAAATCAGTATTTAAAATTTTAATTTTGAGGCTCATGAACCTTGTGAAAGAAACACATGAAGCATTATTACTTGTGACTATTCTGTGGCAATCATAGTCAACAAAAATTGCTAAATCAAACTTCCTTTTTTGCTTTTTCAGTATTTGGGGAAAATTGAGAAATCAGGGTAAAATCCACTGGGGAATTCTTATGTGCAAGCTATGATTTTAGCCAAACACCAGTTAATTTCATGGGACCTTGCACAGAAGAATGTTCTCTTGTTTGGCACTTCCACCTTAAGTTTCAAATAAAGAATGTGTCAAATTGATAATTACTGTTTGGAAGTTGCAATAATTGCAAAGGACAGGTGAAAGGGGAACATAAAAGGAAGTGCATAGATTATGAGACAACCTATAAAGCGATTCTTCAGGGTACAGTGAAGTTTAATCTGGGAGTGATAACTTCTTGTGTTTTCTAGTTAGGATCGCCTATCTGCTGGATATCCACACACTTGCAGAACTGAATCTTATGTGATACTATCTATCTTCTTTAGAAACTTAGTTTGCTTTTCAAGCATCATAATTCATGCCCTAATGTTTGGCTTCCAAGGGTTGAAAAACTAAAAGGGAAGAGCTGGAAAGCTCATCCACTGGCAAACGAAAAGAGTCTCTGAATGCAGGATGGCTCCTTTTCTACCTGCCATTCTTGCGTCTCCAATCTATATTATTTGGCAAATCCAACACTTTAAAAAAACCAATATTTTTATGCAAACTGATTTAGTTCAGCAAGGTTAGGTATTGTGTAAGAGTTAATTTAACTATGTGAATGGTAAAGTCCCTTTCTAATTTCTTGGTCTTTAAACTTCTGGGGTCTAGGAATCCTTCAGAAATCTTGATAACCTGCCAAGTACTTACTTCAGATGCAGACTACTCAAAACCTCTACTTTGTTGTTACAATAGAAACCTCAAATTGTGAAATGTGTCAAAGTGTAGTGATTGGCTGTTATAAATATGTATCATATATCAGAATAATTCTTTTAAATATGCCAGCCAAGCGTAAGATCCTTCACAGTACCCTAAGTTGGATGTCAGTGTAAGAGCTTTGGTTAAATCACAAGCACACAAACCTCTACATTTCCTGAGATTTGCAGTCCCAAACAGCAGACTAGGCAATTTGCCTTGGTATACATTGGACTCTACCAATACAATTCCTTCCATAAAACCTCTAAATGTATAATAATACTCTCAACGGCTGGTCCTTATAACACTCCCTTTTATACCATCAATGAAGTTTAAAAATTCAGTGGAATTCAAACCATGTTCCAGATTCCTGGAACCATATCAAGGGTTCCTCACTTAATTTCAATTCATGCAGAAGTCTGAGAAAGCTCAATAGGCTTGACTTCACATGAACCAAGTGTATGATTCTTTACAAACCTTTCTAATGCACTTGAGTTCCTCAACAGACAAGTTTATGTAGAAAGGGTAGGGGGAAAGTTTCAAAACAACTGATACAAAAATATAATATGCACTTATTCCCATTTAAGGAACCTCCTCTGACGGTAAAATCATAGCAAGCATCTAAAAGTCATTTCCTCCCAAGAAATTTAATGTTGTCATATTAACTCTGAATGATAACTCAAAATAGAGGTCCTCTACCTTTTTGCGCTCATGGAAACATTTGGAAATCTAAGAAACTGTTGTGGGCACCACAAAATACCTATTACACAGACAAAAAACAGACTATACCCAGAACCACCCCCACAAAGGCAAAAAACCTACAAATACCACAAAACAAATTAGTACACAGAATTAACTAGTATCCTAAGAAAGGATCCAGACAGTTTCACCAGTGCTTGACTTAATTATATGGCACCTACCCAATATCCCCATTATGTAGAAATGCTATGGACGACAAGATGTTGAAAAATAGCATACCTGTGACCAGACTTCTCCAGTTCTTGCAGTAGCTTCTAAGAAGAACAAATAATGTGACTTAACACTGTTACACTGCATTTTTTTCCTATCTCTAGCAGTAAAACATAGAGCAAACTCACCCAGGAGTATTTCCATTTCTGGTGGCATTTCTGTAGCCCACATAAGCATTTAGCCCAGCTCTTAAGATATTGGAATAATCATATATTTCCCCCTCATTTTTCCTGAGAAACCCATTTTACTTTCTGCTTCATAATTTGTCTAGACAATTGCTTACAATTCCTACAGATAGGTTTACAATTTTCTTATAAAACTTTATGCTTTAATACTGTGAGTGCACCAGTTGTGTCAAACCCTTACATGCAAGAAGCTGCTCGTGTGTGTGGGGGGGGGGGGTTCTTTGTAAATAATCACGCATAACACAGAGTAGTTGAAGGAAGGAGAGTCAAAGGAGGAGCAAGAAGCACAGCCCTACTCCAGCTTAAACACAGCCCTGCTCTATGCCTTAAATGTGTGTATTGCGTGAATAGGGCTTATATCTCCTTCTATACTAAGAAAAAATAAATTACTTTCACCAAAATGTTATCCATCACATTCCAAAGATATAATAACTGCAGGCAAAAATCTGAAGATAATAGACAAAAGGTTAAAGAAAATCTTTTCTTTTTTTGCTTTAGCATCTCTAGAGATACCAAGAACAGTAAGATAAAGTTAGATTTATGCAACTATTAACTGAAAACATGAGCAAAAAACAAAATATCTGTGATTTTCCAGAGATTTTGTGTTTAGCTGCAGCAAAAATAACAGAGTCTTGTGGCACCTTAAAGACTAACAAATTTATTATAATTTTTGAGGGCTCAAGACAAGAAACTTTTTACTGGATTATTTTATTTTAAGACAATATTTACTAGTACATCTCTTTTAAAATAATAATTTATAACATAGTACTTGGTTTTAACAATGCAAACCTGGATTTGTAAATTTAAGTTGCAAGGGAGAAATTAACTGACCAGAGGTGAGTTCTGCTATGTTATTTTCATGTTTTAATGTTAACCACCTCTAGCTAGGCAGCTGCAAACTTCAATTTAATGACCACATGCCTGCCTTTAAATCATCTTCTGAATGCATTTCAGAGAATGGACCATGACAATGGTTTGAAGCTTTATTCTCCTCTGCAGCTACAAGTCCTCACAATGCCTCATCTAATCAGGTTACTCTGCATCTGCCTGTCCCAAATAACCTAGTAACAACTAAATGGATTGCCATAAATCTTTCAATTAGAATGCATAACTTTATTAGCACAATATTTTTGAACTGACTGCATTACTTTAAATAACAGCTTTTATTTTACTCTGTCATTTGGGGGTCAAATGTGCACACTGGATAGAAGCTGTATAAATACAAGATTTGAATCTGGTTATCTCAGCCACCTCCTCTCGTATTTTACAATGCAAGCAAATTACCCAGCTGTCAAGATGTTTTGGGTAATGTTAGTAAAAGTGAACTGACAGCAAATACAATGAGTTCCACATCTATATTAATCTTTTTGTCCTTCTCTACCACTCTAAGAACTATTGTTTGTTTAATAATTCATTTTTCTATGTTACTTTTAACTACTTCTTAAGACCAAACTACATGTTACATGCAAACATGTCTAATTGTAGACTGATGCCCCTTTCTGAAAAGCTGATCTGGAGGGTATGGGTAGTAATGAAAGGAGGAACATTTAACTCATTCCCTTCCTACTCCCTACTTACAGTGTTTTTTCAACTCACAAACTTTTAAATGTAACATGATTTGGGAGAGGCTATACAAGCCCTGGACCAGTGTGTGCACTCAGTGGTGGGCTGAATGAGGGCCAATAAAGTGAGCCTGAATCCTAACAAGATGTAGGTGCTGTGGGTTGGTGGTTCCCAAGTCCAGATAACTGGTCAACTGCCTGCGTTGGATCGAGTCATACCCACTCTGGAAGAGTAGGTTCGTAGTCTGGGGGTGCTCCTGGATCCATCATTGCTGCTAGAGACCCAAGTGTCCTCAGAGGCTAGCAGTGCCTTTTACCAAGCTTGGCTGGTAAGACACCTGCGGCTGTTTCTGGACCAGGATAGCCTGACCACTATTGTCCATGCATTGGTAACCTCCAAGCTGGATTACTGTAATGCACTCTATGTGGCGCTACCCTTGAAATTGATCTAGAAGTTGCAGCTGATGTAAAATGCAGCAGTGTGACTGCCCAGTGGGGCAGGTTATTGCCAACATGTTACCCTGCTGCTGAAAGAATTGCACTGGCTGCCCATTAGCTGCTGGCCCAAGTTCAAGGTGCTGGTTTTAATAATAATAATAAATTAATAAATAATAAATTTAATTTCTGTGTCGCCCATCTGGCCAATGGCCACTCTAGGCGACGTACAAACAGTTAAAACACAATAAGATAAAATACAATGGTACAATATAAAAACAGTAGAAAAACAATACAGCAGCAGACAATGATATTAAAACAGGGTAGGAGGCAATTCAATCTAGTAATTAACCCTCCCCGGAAATCCCAAAGGCCTGTTGAAAGAGCCAGGTCTTTAAGGCTTTACGAAATGTATTTAGATCTTGTGGGAGGAAGTTCCAGAGGGTGGGGGCTGCCACTGAGAATGCCCTCTCTCTAGTACCCGCCAATCTGGCTGTTTTTGTCGGCGGGATTGAGAGAAGGCCCTGTGTGGCTGATCTTGTCGAGCGGCATAATTGGTGGCGTTGAAGGCGCTCCGTAAGATAAACTGGGCCGAGACCGTATAGGGATTTAAAGGTTAATACCAACACCTTGAATTGGGCCCGGAAAACAACTGGAAGCCAGTGTAGATCGAACAACACTGGTGTGATGTGATCCCGGCGGCAACTATTCGTAAGTAGTCGAGCCGCCGCATTTTGTATAAGTTGTAGTTTCCGGACCATTTTCAAGGGTAACCCCACGTAGAGCGCATTACAGTAATCCAAACGACGGGTGACCAGGGCGTGTACTACCAGTGGGAGCTGATGAACAGGAAGGTAGGGTTGCAGCCTTCGTATGAGGTGTAGTTGATACCAGGCTGCCCGGCTCACTACCGAAATCTGAGCCTCCATGGACAGCCTGGAATCAAGTACAACCCCAAGGCTGCGGACCTGGTCCTTCAGGGGTAAACTCACCCCATTGAACTTCAAGTCAACTTCTCCCAGTCTTCTTTTGTTCCCCACAAGCAGCACCTCGGTCTTATCAGGGTTCAGCTTCAGCCTGTTCCTTCCCATCCATCCACTCACGGTTTTGGTGTATAAAGCCCTATACAGCTTGGTATCAGGATACCCGAAAGACCATTTTACCTCTTATATACCCAGTCAATCACTGTGTTCTGCAGGCAAGGGCCTCCTGCAGATACCATCTTATCAGGAGGTCCATTCCACACAACATAGGACATGGACCTTTAATGTAGTGGCACTTACCATCCAGAATTCCCTCCCCATATGTATGTATGTATGTATGTATGAAGGGAGGGAGGGAGATATAATAGTGTTGTCTCTTGCATTTCATATTGCCCTTTCCAAGTAGCTCTTCCTCCAAGTCATTTCAAATACAAGAAAAAGTTCCATCTGGGGGCCAATGTGAAGTGGAGACCAGGTGGGCAAGCAAAGGATTATCTACCACCATCAGCCCAGAGGCTTTTCAGTTGTTGTTTTAAAGGCCTGTTGGCTACAAGTAGTGGCAGATGGTGGCCACTGTACCTGGCAGGACTGGTAGGAAGTCATGGGAATGTGGTCACAGGAACATGGCCAGTTCTGGTTTTCTCCCCATCGTCCTCCCTTGTAAAGATACTATGGACGCTTAAGAATTTCAGTTGTACAAATACTTACCACCTAACTCAACTGAACAGTGTCTTACTTTGGTTTAGGAGTCCCTGCTGTCACAGTTGCTTTTCTGCTTGGAGAAAAGTTGAGGGACCTCAGCCTGTTCAGATTCTCTCCCTATCCTCCTCCTTTGCAAAGAAACAATGGACACTTACAATGCAGTTGTATTAATACTTAATACCCAATGAAGTGTTTTACCTTGGTTCAAAATTGATGTCACAATTTCTAGTATGGGTTCATTCCAAAGTAACTGTATGCTGCTCAGAAGGAAGCCTCATTCAATTATATGGGAATTGCTCCCTGACAAATATGTGCAGGAGCACAGCCTAAATTGGTTAGTCTTAAAGGTGCCACACAGGACTGTTAACATGGACCCTCATAACCTTCCAAATCTATGGGAAGAGATTATTCCCCTCCCGTAGCTTCAATTCATTTCTACATCTTATTTCCAGAATATTGAATAAGCTGGAGGAATATTAAACAGACTAGGACCTATGATATCAGGGTTAAAATCACCACTCAGCCATAAGGTTCACTGTGTGACTTAGAGCCAGTCACTGTCTCTCACTCTAACCCAGCCTTTCCCAACCAGTGTGCCTCCAGATGTTGTTGGACCACAACTCCCATCAGCCTCAGCCAGGATTGCCAATGGTCAGGAAGATGGGAGTTGTGGTCCAACAACATCTGGAGGCACACTGGTTGGGAAAGGCTGCTCTAACCTATCTCACAGGGTTGCTGCAAGAGTTATACAGTGAAAAGGAGAATATATGTGAGTGTGTGTGCACGTGTGATAATGTTTTTTCTGCCTGGAGACAAGTGGAAGGGGCCTCCTGGCTATAGCAATAATTTTGGACTGGGAATGGCTGAGCACACACTCATTTTGCTTTTCATTTGAACTTAGGGGGACTCCTGGAGTTATTTCTGTCATTTTGAGATTCTTGTGAATTTGGGGTAACCATTTAATTTTTGTTGCTTGCAGCTCCTGTTGGTTGGGCAGTGTCCTGGTTTGTCCTAATGGGCCTGCCTCTGCTAGCTACAAGTACATATGTTTGTCTATACCTGTAGTCTGCCAAAGACATTTGAAGCTGAAGACAGAAATACTAAAAAAAATTGGAGTATTCCTCAACTGCAATGATGGAGATTTCAACTTCCACTTATAAAGTATTATTCGTAATGCAAATATTGTTGGAATATTTAGGCCTGTTAAAGCCTTGCGTGTACCAGCGCTCCACAGCAAGAACCCAGTTCAGAAAGAAAAGAGAGGCAGAACGCTTTGATCTGTTTAAGATGAATCCTTTACTGATTCAATAGTTCAGAATAACAAGCTCTAACATTAACACTTCCAACACCTCGTAATACACCCCCCACACTCCAGATATGTTCCTCTAAGTTTATATAGCCTTGGCAGTAAATCTGCCAGCTGCAGCCTTCGGCTTTGCATGGCCTTGGGCTCCTCTGTGTGGATTAACTCCTTCCATGTCTTTCTGGAACCTGTTGTACAGTACAGCATTCAACATTCCCCCACCTTCCAGATAGACATTTTTACAGTCTTTGAATACATATATATATATACATACATTTCTTCATGTGTTACAGTTTACATAGTTCAGCATACACATTCCCATTTTTTTCAGTCAGTTTGTTATGCATTTCATCATGTCAGATATATTATTTCATTTTTATTCCACATATTTTGTGGTGTCTCTGCACATTGTGTATGTTCTTTTGTTATGGTACTCACTGTAAATCTGACAGGTGGTTTCCCTATATTAGCTTTTCCAGATCTTCTTAATGTGACTTCTGTTTTTGGGCTGCTGAGAGTTTCCTGACTATCTAACGTTTGTTCCTCATCTTCTTCCTGTTTCACAGTTTGCTTATTCTGTTCATTGTGTGTCTGAACACGTTCCAGCTCAACTGATACAGTGTCCTCCCAGTCGTGTTCCTGAGCTCACACACTCCTGCTTAACACCACCCTTCTTTCATGTGGCAACCATACACGATAATATACATTCTGATAGCCCATAACAAGGCCCTTTTGTGCCCTAGGGGCCAATTTTCCACTGCGTTTCCCTTTAGGGACATGAACCCAACACTTGGCTCCAAATCTAAGAATGTGTTGTAGTCTGGGCTTTTTACCATATAATTTTTCATATGGTGTCATGCCTATTGTACTGTGCACCAATCTATTTTGGATGTGGGTAGCATACAATATGCATTCTCCCCAAAAAGCATTAGTGAGATTAGCATCCTTTATCATTGCTCTCGTTGCGTCCTCCAAGGACCTGTTTTTTCTTTCAGCAACACCATTCTGGTACGGGGGAAAAGGGGCTGTTAACGCATGCTTTATCCCATGTTTTTCCAAATATTGTTCTAACGACTTGCTGGTGAACTCCCCTCCCTGGTCTGATCTAATTTGTTGTATCTGCGTGTCATGCTGCACTTTCACCCTTTGTATAACTGTTTAAGTTTCCCCTCTGCTTCGTTTTTGGAATGCAGTAGGTACACTGTGCAATATTTTGAGAAATCATCAACGATAACAAAGAAATATCTTGCACCTCCTTGTGACCTTTGAAAGGGTCCCGCTATATCTATGTATGGTATATCTGGTATGGTTTGCTTGTGTGGCTTTCTGCTTCCCTATTCTTTGGAGCTACTGTTGCCTTTGTTTGTCTGCATACCTCACACTCTATGTATTTATCACATTTCTTTAATGATATATCTTCACAATATCCTGGCATTTGGCTAATCAACTCATAATTAGCATGTCCCAGCCTCCTGTGCCAGAGGTGTATGCAATTATCATGTGGTTTCTTATTAGCTAGCATCATTACATTGTCATTTAAGCCTAGAGCAAGATGAAACAGTGAATCCTTTAGGAAGTCTTTTAAGCATGTAGTTTCTCCTTTCCTTATTTCACACATTTTGTTTCTAAATATAACTGTAAACCCCATGGCATTTAATTTGGTTACAGACAATATATTACATTGTACATCAGGTGCATATAGAACATCTGTCATTACCGTGTTTAGCTCCTTTATCTGCACCGTCCCTCTGCCAATAATCTGTTTACAAGTGCCGTCCGCCAACACCACTCCTTCCTTAGTTGTTGGAACCATGGTTCTAAACAATGTCCTTTCTTTAATTAAGCTGTGGGATGCTCCCGAATCAATAATCCAATCATATTTATTACTGCTGTCCATGTTTACACAGTCTGTACTTTTCCCATCTCCTTTTTCTGCTTTGATCAGCTGCACTTGTGACGGCTTTCTCCTTTGTTTATACTGCCGCATATCACAGTCTCTTTGAAGATGTTTGACTGACCCACATTTATAGCATGCTTTAGTCCCAAAAGACCTAGCATTTACCTCAGTCCTGTCAGTCTTTCTCTCTGTTTTATCTCTCTTTTCCTGTTCAATGGAATCCTGGCGTCCCATTCTTGCTTCAATTTGTCAGGTACATACGGAACTGTCAAGGATTCGTCAGGTAGAGCTTCAAGAGATTCGATTAGATTATCCCATGAAGAATTCAGCGTGGATAAGATGATATATACCTTTTGTTGTTGCGTATGAATTATGTCCTGCTCCTGTAATTCTGCAAATATCTTAGAAATGTTCAACAAATGTTCCGACATAGTTACTGCATCCGTCAGCCTTAATTGATAAAGTTTCCTGGCCAGATGAATTCTGTTGCTCGCTGTCTTACGGATATGAGCTTCATGCAATGCTCTCCAAGCAAGTTTGGCAGTTTATCCTGGACGTGAAGTAATTGAGAGTCATATACTGCCAGTATAATATACGATCTCGCTCTTTCATCCAGCCTCACCCACTGTGCCGGTGGGGGATCCTTTGGCTTTGCATGGCCTTGGGCTCCTCTGTGTGGATTAATTCCTTCCATGTCTTTCTGGAACCTGTTGTACAGTACAGCATTCAACAAATATATACATTTCCTAGTTAGCTATATACCAGTCTTTACCAACCTGATGCCCTTCAGCTCTTTTCAGCTATGGTCCCCCATCAGCCTCAACCAGCACAGCCATTCTACTGGAGCTGGAGGACACCAGACTCTGGAAGGCTGCTGCTAACTTCTATGTTTACTAAAGTTCATAGATTTATAATATACAAATTTAATTTCTGATAGATATTTCTGAGATAATTGTCCTAAATCAACAGTAGTTCAATGAATTCTGCACTCCAGTTTTAATGAGTCTCCACAACACCTTTTCAAACTATGTTAATGGAAATCTTACTACTGATTTTAACATGGCTCCAGAATTTCCTATTGTGACCTAAGGCTTGGGTTTTCCAGCTTCTCTTTCCAAACATAACTATTTTATGGCAAGAATCAAGGTCCTTGAATGAGTGGTGGCAGGCCAGCTCCAGACACTCTTGGATGAGACCGATTATCTGGATCCATTTCAGTCGGGTTTTAGGCCTGGTTTTGGCATGGAAACAGCCTTGGTCACCTCTGTCGGGAGAGAGACAGGGGGAGTGTGACTCTGTTGATTCTCCTTGATCTCTCAGCAGCTTTCGATACCATCAGTCATGGTATCCTTCTGGGAAGACTGGCTGAGTTGGGAGTGGGAGGGACTGCATGGCAGTGGTTCTGCTCCTACTTGGCAGGTCAGCTCCAGAAGGTGGTACTTGGGGAACACTGCTCGGCACCCTGGACTCTCCAGTATGGGGTTCCGCAGGAGTCAGTTCTGTCCCCCATGCTGTTCAACATCTACATGAAACCGTTGGGTGCAGTCATCCGGAGCTTTGGAGTGTGTTGCCATCAGTATGCTGATGACACACAGCTCTATTTCTCCTTCTCATCTTCTTCAGGTGAGGCTGCCAATGTGCTGAACCGGTGCCTGGCTGCAACAATGAAGTGGATGAAGGATAATAAACTGAGGCTCAATCCAGACAAGACTGAGATGCTGCTAGTGGGTGGTGGATGTCCAACCTGTCCTGGATGGGGTTGCACTCCCCCTGAAGGAGCAGGTTCGTAGACTGGGGGTTCTCCTAGAACCATCTCTGTCACTTGAGGCTCAGGTAGCCTCGGTGACATGGAGCGCCTTCTACCAACTTCACTTGGTGGCCCAGCTACGCCCCTATCTGGACAGGGATCACCTGGTTTCACTTGTCCATGCTCTGGTAACCTCCAAGCTAGAATACTGCAATGCACTCCACGTGGGGCTGCCTTTGAAGACGGTTCGGAAACTGCAGCTTGTGCAAAATGCAGCGGCCAGATTGATAATAGGGACAAGACAGTTCAAACATATAGAACCGATTCTGGCCCACTTGCATTGGCTGCCTTTATATTTCCAAGCTTGATTCAAGGTGCTGGTTTTAACCTAAAAAGCCTAACACGGCTTAGGACCACAATACCTGATGGAATGCCTCTCCCGACACGAACCCACCCATACATTACACTCAACATCCAAGGCCCTCCTCTGGGTGCCTACTCTGCGGGAAGCTGGGAGGCTGGCAACAAGGGAGAGGGCCTTCTCAGTGGGGGCCCCCAAATTATGGAATGATTTCTTTGATGAGGTGCGCCTGGCGCCACACTGTTATCTTTTTGGCGCCACGTCAAGACTCCTCTTCTCCCAGGCATTTTAGCATATGTTTTTAAATTGCTTTTTTAAAATGTGTTTTGAAACACCAGACTAAGATGCATCCAAACTCAGAGGAAGGCAATGGTAAACCACCTCTGAATATCTCTTACCACGAAAACTCTATGAACAGAGTATCCAAAATGCAACACGAGATAGTGCTGGAAGATGAGACCCCCCAGGTCAGAAGGCACTCACTGAGCTACTAGGGAATAACAAAGGACAAGTACGTGTAGTGCTGTGACTAATGACGCAGCTGGGTCAAAGCCAAAAGGAAGCCCAGAGGCTGATGCGCACAGATGCAAAAGGAGAGTCCGGAGTTGTACGACACATACAATAGGAACATGGAATGTGAGAAGCATGAACCAGGGAAAGTTAGAAATTGTCAAGCAAGAAATGGAATGCATCAACATTACAATACTTGGTGTGAGCGAACTAAAATGGATGGGAATGGGACATTTTCAATCAGGCAACTACAAAATATTTTATGTAGGAAATGAGCAATTAAGAAGAAATGGGGTTGCTTTAATAGTGAGAAATGATGTAGCAAGAACAATTAGAAGCTACAACGCAAGGTCTGAACGAGTGATATCAATGAGATTAAATGGGAAACCTATCAACACAACCATCATCCAAGTCTATGCTCCAATGGCAAACGCAGAAGAAGAAGAATTGGAGAGATTTTACGCAGAAGTACAGGAAGAAATTGATCACACACCAAAACAAGATGTGCTGATAATCATGGGGGACTGGAATGCAAAAGTAGGGAACAGAGAAGAATTAGGAATTGTGGGGAAATGGGGCCTAGGAGACAGAAATGAAGCAGGTGAAAGACTTATTGAATTCTGTGAAGCCAATAATTTGTTTCTTGCAAACACATTTTTTGAGCAACCGAAAAGAATGTACACATGGACATCACCAAATGGTCAATATAGGAATCAAATTGATTATATAATTGGAAACAGAAGATGGAGAAGTTCCATATTTTCTGTGAAAGCAAGACCAGGAGCAGACTGCAGTACAGATCATGAACTGGTTGTATCGAAAATAAAAGTAAAGCTAATGAAGAAGAACAAAGCATGCATAATGCCAAAATACAATTTAAATAACATCCCAGAAGCATGTAAAGATCAGATAAGGAACAGGTTTGAGGCTTTAAGCTTAGTTGACAGAGAACCAGAAGAACTATGGAATGAAGAGATGTTATCAGGGAAGAATGCAAAAAGGCAATACCTCTAGTTAAAAAGAGAGAAAGACCTCAATGGATGACTGAAGAAACTCTTCAAATGGTTAAAGAGAGAAGGACAGCAAAACCAAAAGGAGATAGAAACACGGTCAGAACCCTAAATGCAACAATACAATGACTAGTATGTAGGGAGAAAGAACTATTATAATAGTTACTGTATAGAAATAGAAGAGGGCAACAAAAAGGGTAGAACAAGAGCCCTGTTCCAAAAGATTAGAGAAATGAAAGGGAAATTTAAACCAAGAGTAAGCATGTTGAACAATCAACAGGGGAACACACTGACTGACTGAGATGAAATAAAAGGAAGATGGAAGCAATACACTGAAGAACTCTATAAAAGAGATGCCAGGATGACAGATTCATTCACGGAGGAACTGTATGATGAAGAACCAGAAATTTTAGAATGTGAGGTGAAAGCTGCTCTTAAAATACTTGGAAGAAACGAATCACCAGGAATAGATGGCATACCAATAGAGTTGCTACAAGCTACTGAGACTGAATCTGTCCAAATTTTGACTAAAATCTGTCAAGAAATATGGAAAACGAAACAATGGCCCACAGACTGGAAGCATTCCATATACATCCCAATTCCAAAGAAAGGGGATCCCAGGGAATGCAGTAATTAGAGAACTATTGCCTTAATATTCCATGCAAGTAAAGTAATGTTCAAGATTCTACAACAAAGGCTCTTACCATATATGGAGTGAGAAATGCCAGATGTCTAAGCTGGGTTTAGAAAGGGAAGAGGCACCAGAGATCATATTGCAAACATACGTTGGATAATTGAATGGACGGAGAAATTTCAGAAGAAAATCACCCTGTGCTTTATAGTTTACAGCAAAGCCCTTGACTGTGTAGATCATGAAAAGCTATGGAATGCCTTAAAAAAGGGGGTGCCACAGCATCAGATTGTCCTGATGCGCAACCTATACTCTGGACAAGAGGCTACTGTAATGACAGCATATGGAAAAACCGACTGGTTCCCCATCGGAAAGGGTGTGAGACAGGGGTGTATTTTATCACCCTATTTATTTAATCTATATGCAGAACATATCATACGGAAAGCGGGATTGGACCAAGATGAAGGAGGTGTGAAAATTGGAGGGAGAAATATCAATAATTGAAGATATGCAGATGATACCATACTACTAGCAGAAATCAGTAATGATTTTAAATGAATGCTGATGAAAGTTAAAGAGGAAAGCACAAAAGCAGGACGATAGCTGAACGTCAAAAAGACTAAAGTAATGACAACAGCAGATTTATGTAACTTTACAGGTGACAATGAGGACATTGAACTTGTCAAGGATTATCAATACTTTGGCACACCCATTAATCAAAATGGAGAAAATAGTCAAGAAATCAGAAGAAGGCTAGGACTGGGGAGGGCCGCTATGAGAGAACTAGAAAAGGTCCTCAAATGCAAAGATGTATCACTGAACACTAAAAGTCAGGATCATTCAGACCATGGTATTTCCGATCTCTATGTATGGATGTGACAGTTGGACAGTGAGAAAAGCGGGTAAGAGAAAAATAAACTCATTTGAAATGTGGTGTTGGAGGAGAGGTTTGCGGATATCATACAAATGCAATAAATAAATAATAAATAAATATAGGAAATAGGTTTAAACGTATTGCAGAGGCTAAGCTTAATCAACCTTATTTGATTCAGGAACAACGCCGTACAGCAGCAAGGTAATTATGGAGCTTATATTAAAGATTCTTGTTCCATACTTTGCCCATTGTGTTCAGAACTCTATAGTAGATCTGAAATCATGATTCCTGTAGCATCTTAAATTTACCATTTTACCTCTCTTACAAGCTGCTCCACAGGGCCCATAAAATCAAATGGTTAAATTTCTTTTAAAATTGTCAATTATAAATATAGGCCAATTTATTCATTAACAAACTGCTCAGAGTTTAGATTCTTGATTCAGCACTTAATCTTTTGCTACTGATTCCGACACAATCTGTTTTATAACAACAAGCAGCAAATTTCTGAATGAGCAATTTCCTCTTGATACAAGTAGCTTCCATAACAGTCTGTGGCATGGCTATAGAATGCAAAATAGAAAGGATAACATTGGGTGAAGGGCTAGGAACTTGAAGAGGAAAATGCAACCCTGTCTACATTCAATTTTACATTCATGACCCGGTTTCTAACAAGACATCATTTAACTATTTTGTCAGACTATGGCTGCTATCTTAACCATGCCTTTTCAAAAATAAGTCTGAGTAAACTCAATGGGGCTTACTTCCATTGATTTGGGTTAGAAGTGCATCGTAAACAACCTAGAGATGCCAGGGAAGCTTACTGTGTTTGGGCCTGGATATGAGCTTTGGATGTTTGCAATCCTTTCTTCAAAGGAGAAATGAGCATTACAAGTCTTTCTGAGTTTTGTTGCTTCTGATTAAAATCCAAGCTGCAGAAGAATTTCTCTCCCTCCCAGCCACCCACCCAGGCAGTTCCCAGTCTCCAAGATTCCTGAACTTCCCTTGTAATAGCACTTGCAGGACCAGCAGTAATAATAGCAGCAGCACTACTATGTCAGCAGTCCTTGTGAAAACTACATTTTCCACGGCTCGGCTTTTACGTGAAGCTAGCCATTTCCAAGAAAGGGAAAGGCACCATCACAAAAAAAAGAACATAAGAAAAATATCTTAACACATGAATAATGTCAAACTGTACATAGTTAAGTAAAGTACATGGTAATAAGTAGTGTGTATTTTTTCTTGCAGCTCAAAAAGTAATTGAGCTTTTGAAGTATAATATAACGTAAACAGAAAATATTAATATTTTTAATAATTGTACTCTGGAAGAAAAGCTAGGTGACATATTGGTTCATGTTTCACAGTGTTTGTCAGTAAATTATACCTCCTGTGAGTACCTAGAAGGCTAGACCAAAGGGAAAGGTGCCAACAGCAGCTTCTGGACTGAAAGCTGGGGGAAGGTTCAAATGCAGCCCTCCTAGCCAGTGTATAGGAAATGAGACAGCAATTTCAGTCCTGGAAGCAGCAACTGGAAAAGGCAAGCTGTTATACCTCCCAAGCCTGAATCAAGTTTCAAGAAGCAGTAGATATGTCAGTTGCAATTCATTAAATGATTTAAAAGACAAGATTCACAGCAGCCTTGTGAAGAGGCAAAGCGAAATGGATAGCAGAGAAGACCCCAAAGGCACAAACAAAGAGGAACAAGTGAATAAGGAGGACATCTCAGACTTTGCCATCAATCTGCTAAACTTCTTTTGTCATCCCAAGTGTTAGCATCTTTGTCTCCTAATCCCCATGGCAAGCATAACAATTGCTGCTACTACTACTACTACTACTGTATAACAGTATTTTAAAGAGAGACTTAAGAACATGAAGCTGAACAGACAGGAAATGCTTGGAGTATTGAAAAACATTTTCACATTGATCTGTATTATATTTATTCACTGAAATGGAAGACTGAGAATATTAATACTGTAAGTTTGACATTGTAACAATTGATGCAAATTCTAGTATCTAATGATAATCCTTACATGCTTCTATCAATGAGAGAGCAGAACTATTGTCCCCTCTAAGTGTATGTGCATTTTTGCTTCCCTGCATTTTCATAGCACGGACAAAAGAATTAGAGTGCACTTTCAGTCTAATTTACATGCATGTCAATTGTAAGACATTTTCTAAAAATTCTGATGAAATAATTAGAATGATTACAGGTTAGAGATCAAAAGGACAATTCCCTATCCAGGTAAAATTAATTTAATTTTTTTTTATTTATTTATTTTATTAAGCTTATATACCGCCCGACTAGCAACAGCTCTCTGGGCGGTGAACATTAAAAATACAATAAAAATAACACAATACAGTATATCACAATACAAAACTGTACAAAAAACTGTACAGTCTAAAATCAAAATATAATAATTTAGAATTAACAGGAATTAAAATGCCTCAGAGAAGAGAAAGGTTTTAACCTGGTGCTGAAAAGATGATAGTGTCGGCGCCAGGCGCACCTCCTCGGATAAACCATTCCATAGTTCGGGGGCCACCACTGAGAAGGCCCTAGATCTTGTCACCACTCTCCGGGCTTCCCTATGAGTCGGAACCCGGAGGAGGGCCTTCGTAGTAGACCGTAGTGTACGGGCCGGTTCATATCGGGAGAGGCGTTCCGACAGATATCGTGGTCCCGCACCGTATAAGGCTTTATAGGTAAGTACCAACACTTTGAATCTGGCCCGGAAGCATATTGGAAGCCAGTGCAAACGGGCTAGCACAGGTGTTATATGCTCAGACCGCTTAGTTCTTGTTAGCAGTCTGGCCGCCGCATTTTGCACTATCAACACTTCTGAGTTCCTCCATATGATTCTTCTAGCTGTCATTTTCTTCTACTACAATCAACTAGGAAATGTTCTGCAAAACTCAACTCTGTTCCATTACTATGATTGTCACCCCTTCCTAAAGCTGCAGTAGTTTCCTGTCTCTTTCCGCATCAACTTTAAATGTCATAGTCTTCTATTTAACAGATTAGAAAGAAGATCCTTATCTCCTTTCTCATCATATCATTTCCTGTTGTCACCATTCGTTTATCTCCTACCCATCCTTTTCATTCCCTTTCTCCAATTGCTCCTTTCTGCTTTCCAACATTGTGTTCCTTATGCTTTAAACAGTCACTATTCCATACGATGTGGTGACAGCTACCATTGCAGATGGCTGTTAGATGAATTCATGGAGGATAGTCTTTCAATGGCTATCTGCTGCAGTACCAGGCATAGCTTGAGGGGCAGGTTGCATGTGGAGTGGCCACAGTCCATAAGCACAATTACCACCCTGAGTACCTTATCCAGTAGTCAACAAGTTCTGAGTGCCTGTACCTAGTGTTCATAACTCACAACAGCATAGGGATTCTGTAGGGTACCACTTACCTCACTACCTTAGAGTCTCTCTACCCGAGCTGATGGAGGTGGTCTCACAGATGTTACTTAGTAACTCAAGACTCTTGGACTTAGGGGACTGGAGTTGAGGGAATGGGAGAAGGAAAGGAGGCAGCCCAGCCCAGCCCACAAGAGGAGCCGGTGCTGTTGCCCGTGCCAGTCCCCAGTTCCCTGACCCTGACGGAGCTGCCCAAGGAGCTGCTGGAGTTCATCATGTGCTGCGGCTTGCTGAGCGTCACCGATGTGGGCCGCCTAGCTTGCACCTGCCGCTGCCTGAGAGAGGCCTGCCAGCCCCATGGAAAGGTCTGTGGGAAGGTCTGCCGAGAGAAGTTCTGACTCAGGCCTGCCCAATGTCTTCATGCCTCCTCTGCCCTGCCTCTCGCCACTGCCCGGGTCCTTGCTGGGTCCTCGTTGCACTCTTCCCTGGGAAACAAGACTCACCACGCCAGCACATCCCCATGGGAGCCTCGCCGAAGAAGAGAAGCCCTGACGGAGCTCAGGACTGCAAGCAGTACCCGCCCAGCTACCACTTCACTGCCCAGGAGCTCCACGCCGTCAATTACGGGTCCATTCAAGGCATGAGGCAGCAGTGCGCCACCTGGGGAGTTGGACATCCTACCCACAATCTGGGCAGGTGTACCAGCTCACCAGCAACAAGGGCCGTGTGGAGGTGGAGAGGGGCAACTTGGCCGACAACATTAGGTGCCTCTGAGAAAAGAAGGAATTTCTCTCCTAAGACCATATCTGCTGTGGTAATTGTGTGCCCAGCATAAAATATACCATTCTTGATCAAGGTAGTGGCATCTCGATTCCTGACAATTTTGGAGGGAAGTGGTTATTTAAATTTGTTTCAAGCTGGTTTCTGACCTGGATATAGGGCAGAAACAGCCTTTGTTGCCCTGATGGATGAGTTACGCTGGGGAATGAATGGAGGAATGTGACCCTGTGGATTCTCCTGGACCTATTAGAAACTTTCAGTGCCATCCTCCTGGTATTCTTGCAGTGGGGAAGGGGTGTAGCTCAGCGGTAGAACATTTGATTTGAATACAGAAGGTCCCAGGTTCAATGCTCAGTATCTGCAGGTAGGTCAGGAAGCATCTCCTATCTGAAACCCTGAATGCAGTCAATACCGAGCTAGATGGGCCAATGGCCTACTTGGGACAAAGCAGCATTCTATGTTTATGTGGGATGCCTTTGAAAATGGTTCAGAAGCTTTAGCTGGTTCAGAATGCAGCAGCCCGGACAGTAACAGACAATATACATCTAGATCAAGTCTGTTTCAACTGCACTGACCATCTCTTTATTTCCATCTCCAATTCAAAATCCTTATTTTGTCATTTAAAGGCTTTAATGCTTTGGGACCAAGTTACTTAAGGTGTCATCTACAGCCATTTGAATCTGCCAAAGCATTCAGATCAGATATATTATTTGAATCATTATTTGATTACCTGAATGTTATTTGATTACCTGAATTATGATTTCATATTTTGTTTTTCCATTTCAGATATGACTAATTGTTCAAGAATAAAAGTTGGAAAAACATGCTTAATATTTTTCCTAAAGTAGAAATTCACACTCAGTAGAGCATCCATTATACTTCCAGATCTAAATGTAATCCTTATTGCTCCAGACATATATGTTTTTTGTTTCAGTTATAGCACAAGCCTATGCATATATCTATGCAGAAGTAAGTCCCACTTACTTCCTCCCATGGAAGTGAGTAAAAGATTGCAGTCTACTATTTTAAAATGTTGTAAATATGAATTAATGTGGACATAAAACATTTTTGATAAGCAATTTTGTTTCTATTCCAAGTTCTTACCAGAATGGGAAAGAATCTAAATCTGAAATTAATATTCATAGACTCTGAATATATTAAAGTTTGGCACCTAAAGGCCAGATTCAATCTCAAATGCAACAGTTCTTTGAAATTTCTAAAAAGTATTTTAGAACTATAAATGCTGATAAGATTCTAATTTCTGTGAAATCTGTCCTATTAATTGAAAATGTTTCCAATATCCAGATCTATGATCACACAGGTAACTGAGCATGTTATTGTCCTAGCATATGTGTTATGAATTCAGAGATGATGGACTATGCCAAGGCCAGACGTCAGAGATGCTGAAACTGATAATCCATCAGTAATTTTCTATCTGTCAGAAAAGCTCTGACCCACTGAACTAAATAAATATGTTTAATCATCGACTGGTCAACTTATCAAAAACAGCCATGGGGTAAATGGAAGGTCTTGTCAAACAGAGGGCAGACATTACCTGCACTATAACCGAACACAGAAGCCTGACAGAGTACCTTATCTTAATATCTTTACTTTCCAAAATATACAGATAAAAATATCATATTAGAAAATCTTGCATTAATTATAAGGGACGTAACCCAAACAGCATAGATGAATTTCTGTAAAGTTTTCCCTATATTGGAAAAAAATCAGTAACATTTTCTTCCCAAATCTTTAACAAGCACAAATCAAGCAAGATGTATATGCCTTGAGGTTAATATGAATTACCAAGTACTGTTACTAGAAGACGCAGGTTCTCCGCACTTGTCTGGATCAAATCTTGAATGATGTTACCTGTTACAGTATGAAATGTGACACATGCATGAATAAAAATTAATGTTAGCCAAGTCCCACAGCTACCTCAACTATCTTCCATACACTATTGAAGTACTGTGATGAAAACAGTGAAAAAGTAGTTTATTCTCCAAGATAACACACCAATAATCCTGCAGTTCTGAGATATTAATGTGTCACTTTAATGCTGTCCTGTGTTGGCAGCCATGACAGAAAGCTCTTGAACTTGTTTATTCACACTTGTTTAATCCTGTTTCCATACAGTGCCTCACAGCCTGTGGGGCTAAGAAGATGGATGAGGAGAGCTAAGGCCACAAGGGGTCGGGGTCACAGTGTCACTGGATCTCATTAACTACATCACTCACCACACCAAACACTTCAGAGGTCAACTCAACTGAGGACTCTAGGATAGGTGATGAAGGAATGAATAGCTGACATACGCACTGATTTTTCTTTATTTCTACTGTTGATACCACATATATTGAAATAAGAGCATTCCCTCAGCTTGCCCTTAACTTCCCCAATATTTTGGTTCATTTTGACACAGATTGTTTTATAGCAAACATCGTTGCCACTTGCCAAAGGAAAATTCCTTAGCTGAAAAGAAAAAAAGATACAAAGCAGCATTTTGTATGATTTTCCAACGTTTTCCAAACCAATTCTGGTAAAGGGTATGTTTGAAATCAGATGTACTTTAAAGAAAACTTTTTTCTGGATAATATATCCCATTTAAATTGTATCTGGAAATATAGCCCTATTTAAATCTGTAGTAAATCAACCATAATGAGTTTATAGCAAAGAAGCACCATTGTGATTAAAAAATGTTACTTGAACTCCAGTATAATGAAGGTAAATATAAGAGAACCTCTAAACATATTAACAATCATTAATGATGTAACAGTAGAACACTGTAAAAAGATATGCATGATGTAAAATAGTTTGGTCATTGTATAATGTAAATGTGTTACTTATTTCATGGTTTTTGCAAATAAAAGATTTCCCAATTTTGAATAATTTTCTGGCATGATGTATTGCACAAATAGCAATACAATATCATTTGTGTTAACTTATGGGTCTTACATCTGTGATAGAATTCTGTGATTCCCAGGCTGTCAATAGTTTTGCAGTATTCATGCATGGATGTCACAGCTGGAACCAAAATATGCAGCTGGGGACAGGAACAGCTTCAACTACTCTGTTTGTTGATAAGGCCATCAGAGTTGTGGCCATCATTCACTTTTTTGTAACCTTTGAGGTAGTCAAGCCTACTGCAGGAATGAGGAATCTTTTTCCTAGGACAGGCCATTGAGTCATGGGAAAGCTCTGTCAGGGGAATAAGTCTAATCTCAGCACGCTTTACAAACTACACTTCCCAGGATTCTTTGGGGAAGCCATAACTGTCTAAAGTAAAATAAGGGTCTGGTGTGGATGTGGTCCCCTGATTAGGCAAACCCAGAAGCTGTGAGTCTGGCTTTTAGAACACTGACAGTTGGTTCTTACTGAGCATGCCCGGCCTTATCATTGAGTTCAATGCTAAATTTCTTAAATTAATTAAAAATCAGCTAGGCATTTTTTTTAACTTTTAAACTGCAGAAGATGAAGGTCAGAGTATGGGGCAAGGTCAGTAATAGGATTACAGGTACTCTGTGAACATGGCTGAGTTTTAATTACTTTCAACAAATTATGAGAACTCTGACAGAAAAAAGTCCAAAAGGGGCCTGGTTTTTCTCTCTCTGTTTTTACACTTTGAACTCTCAATTCTCTCTGACTGTTTTATGTATCACCATGAAAATTGAGAGGGTTATTAAGCAAGTGTACCTGAGTTCAGGACTATAAATTTTGTAAGGTTTTGTTTTGAAATGAGCTTATGGGAAGTAGCAGTATGGCACGGGGGTATTTTCAATTTAACATTGTGGAATGTGAAAAATTCATGCTGGCTATAATATAAAGCCACTCTCATGGTTGCATAATAAATGTGTTTCAGTAAGATAGAAAATAGGGGGGGCAATAAATTGATGCAAGATAATATAATAGGAAAAACTGCTTTAAAGGTTCAAACTGCCCAAAATACTCTCATACTCGATATCAGACTCTTGGAGATAGGTAAGTCCTGGTTTCTTTTTTAAGTGTGACATTTTAACATGTACATTGGTTTCCATCTCAATCAGAGGGAAACGAAAAGGAATGACAAAATCCTTAATTAGACCAGTGACTACTTCTTTTTGTTGCACCTCCTAAATCTGTTCTGGGGGTTCCCCTAACCCTCCAAAGCAGATTTGGGGACAATGTAGGGCATGCACAGGGGGAGGAGGGGGGCAAAATCACCTTGTACTAGTTGAAGTTGTTCCACTAGCTGAAGAGTTTAGTTGAATAATGCCCAAAATTCAAAAGTAGCATTTGGTAATTCATAATTATTGGTTTGATAGCCACCTCTACAAAGTTTGCATTGGCAGGTAAAATTGAAACTTTCAAATCTGAATTTCCACCTTTCAATTTTGTTCACCATGAAGTTCTATTCATCCTGAGGGAAGCTTTAGGGATGAGATAATTCAATATAGTAAATCATTCACATGATCCCGAGATTTTTGTATTTCATGACTCCTCAGCAAGTCAGGCTTAAATTTTCAACATATTAACTATGTTCAGACTCAGACATACTGGTAAATAACAAAAAATGGTTTCTTTAACCCAGGGCCTGGCCAAGAAAAAAATGGATGTGGCCAAAGTGGGCTTCCGGATATATAAACTACGCACATCAAGGATACAATAATATTCACTCTTTCCGTCGCCCCAACAATTAGATTTCAAAAAGCATTTCAAGCCTATTTGCAGGAAGGGAATGATCTTGTTAAAGATTGCAGTTTGAGGGGAAGGATTAACCCCTCCTCAACTGCACTTGTCAGGATCTATAAGAATTAGACAAAAAAAGTCTACTTGAGCCAATAGATGGCTTTTTTTCAAGCATAATTGTAGTGTGCGGGGTGGTTGGGAGGGGAGGCACAGTGCTAGGAGTGGAGAATTGTAACCCACCCCTTTGTACATAGCAACGCACATGCCCAAATATCTGCTACATGGCAATTAGGCTTAAAATAATAATAATAATAATAATAATAATAATAATAATAATAATAATAATAATAATAAAATCCCTTCTACTGAAGCTAATCCAGAGAACTATTTTTGGCAGGAAGTGCACAGCGTCTTGGAAGGTTAACCCTTCCTTCCCCAGCTGCTATTGCCTAACATAACACCCCTCTTTTCAGGCTTGAGGGAAAATATTGACTCTAATAGAAGTTTTTTTGATGCTTAACTGCAGCAGGGGAGAGTCAGGGGTGGGGAGAAGGCATAGTGGAGACCAGATGGGTAGGTCCCAGCAGCCAATGGTTTCCTGCTTCGAATGTGAAGCCAAGATTTGTCCTTGACTTCCCATTCGTGATTTTATTTTTTACTGAAACAATCCATGAGTGCTGCTACAGATGTAATGCTAAGCCAGCTGGTCCATGGTTTCCTGCTTTTCTCTCTGTCTCTCAATATATATTACTGGTGGCTTAGCCTTACATCCAAACACAGCCATTCATTATTAAACAGTATTGCAAACATTGCAAGCTTACAGCTTTATTGTCTGATGGCACCAGAATCGACCAAAAAACTAAAGGTTAAGCCTGACAAGACATAGGTTCTGTTGGTAGACAGCTTGTCTGTCTAAGGAGGTGTCGTCCAGTCTGTTTGAGATAGACCCATGGTCTAGGGGTGCTGACTGATCCAGCTTTAACACTGGAAGTTTAAGCGCCCTCCACACACACAGCAACATAGCTTAGGTTCTGCATAAACTGCAGATTCTAATGGACAGAGACAGGCAGACCACTGATATCCATGCCAACCTCGCAGATTAGATAACTATCATATGCTATATAAAAGGAGTTCCCAAAACTGTGGTCTGCAGACCACCAGTGAATTTTCATTCAGGTGGTCCACAAGTTTCATTCAGGTTCTCCATAGCATGTCTGTAACAATACAATTAAAAATCATAAAACATCTGGCACAGTTCATTACAATTGTTACAACAGGCAAAAAAATTATTATGTGGTCCACCAAGACCCTCAGCAATTTTCAAGTGGTCCGGTGGAAGAGGGAATTTGGGAACCACTATTATATAGTCTCTGAAATATGTCATCATTTTCATTTGTTCCACATCTGCATGGGGTGATATTTGGTGCTTTTCTCTAGACACATCAACATTTCTATACTTCAAAAGGTAATATGGTAAAGTTGTTAAAAGCAAACCAGATTTAACCACCTTTTTGAATTCAATAGGACAGTCATCACATTAGTCCCGATGACTTTAATGCTGCTATTTTTCTCTGTGTTCATTACACCCAAAGAAGAAGAAGAAAATATCCAAGCAAGATGAGGGCAGAATTTATTATGAATAGTTGTTAATGTACCAAGACCATTGTTTCTACTTGGACATGCCAGTACCAGAGCATTTAGAGACAAAAATATAAGAAACCAGCAATTCTACCCATTTAAGAGAATACTGTCAAAGATATCTATAAAAGTCATGGTAACAGCACCAATGCTTTTTATAACTCAGGTATCTGCCTGCTACTTACTAAACTGAAACCATTGTCTCATATCACTCTAAATTCTGAACAGGCACCAGATATTTCATTATTCAGCCTCAAATATTACAAAGTGACTCCCTTCAACAGAAAAGAAGTTTTAATCTCTTGATTAAAAAAAGGGACAGAATTTTCCTTTCTCTAAACAAAACGAACTACTAATAATGCAGTCCCATTAATGTCACCAACTTTACCCCAATGGTTTCTGATAACTAGGAGTCCAATGTGCTTTGTTAGTATTTAGATAATGCAGCATTTGTAAATGATCTGGAGTGCTGCTTCAAATTATTTATTTAATCTCATCTGCCATCACAAATTGTACAACATATCTGAAACACATGCCAACAACAGCCAGCATTTTAATTAATATTCAAATAGCACTTGCAGGTTTCTATACAGAAAGAACAAAGGTGTGGAAATGCAAATATGTTAAATAATATGATGTGCTATCTTGATCGGCTATGCTATTTTCTCAGCTGAGTAAAATTAGAAAAATATTGAGCATGCCAGGAGTACAAGTAACAGAAATCAACAGAAATTAACCTTTGCAAAATAGAAGACTAATAGAACAAAAATGATATATAGCGCACTGGATGATGCGTAGCTTTTAATACTTTCACAAGTGGAATACATATATATTAATAGATTTCCAATTGTATAAAAGTAGAATTCCACACAGCATGTCAACCATATCTTTTCTACAAAGTGTGAAGAGGATATGTCTGCATGTGTGTCTCCTGCCTTCAAATATTACAGAAAATTACATCGTTACCTAGATATAACAGTCTTTGCTGTAATGTGCAACATGGTTAAACATAAAAAAATCCAAAATATGTAGTGGAGTAAAGATTCTTTTTAACTAAATATCAGTGACATAGAATGGGACCAATTTAAGCCCACTGATGAAAAATAGTTTATTAAGAGGATAAATTACTAATTATCATTATCATCAGGGTATCAAAGCATGGCTTCACTTTACTGAAGAAGTATGGCAGCTATGGAAAATTTCTCCCAAGGTTCAAGTCTACTTGCATGGTAATATGTGAAGCTCTAATATAGCATGTTTTCAAGAAACATTCTTTTATTATTATTTATTATTTATTTATTATTTATTTATTAAATTTATATCCCACGCTTTCTTCCAGAAGAAGCCCAGGGTGGCAAATAAAACACTAAAAACACTCTAAAACATTTTAAAAACAGACTTTAAAATATATTAAAACCAAACATCTTTAAAAACTTTTAAAAGCTTTAGAAACATCTTAAAATGCAATTCCAACAGATGCAAACTGGGATAAGGTCTCTACTTAAAAGGCTTGATGAAAGAGAAAAGTCTTCAATAGGTGCTGAAAAGTTAACACAGATGGTGCCTGTGTAATATTTAAGCGGAGGGAATTCCAAAGGGTAGGTGCCTCAGCACTAACAGTCCGCTTCCTATGTTGTGCAGAACAGACCTCCTGATAAGATGATAAGATGCCTTTGAAGACGGTCCGGAAGCTACAGCTAGTGCAAAATGCAGCGGCCAGAATGTTAACAGGGACTCGGAGGTCCGATCATATAACACTGATTCTGGCCCGCTTGCACTGGCTGCCTATATGCTTCCGGGCTCGATTCAAGGTGCTGGTTTTAACCTATAAAGCCTTACACGGCCTGGGACCACAATACCTGTTGGAACGCCTCTCTCGATACGAACCTACCCGTACGCTGCAATAAACATCAAAGGCCCTCCTCCGGGTGCCGACCCAGAGAGAAGCCCGGAAGGTGACAACAAGAAAAAGGGCCTTTTCAGTGGTGGCCCCCGAACTATGGAATTCTCTCCCTGATGAGGTACGCCTGGTGCCAACGTTACTATCTTTTCGGCGTCAGGTAAAAACCTTCCTCTTCTCCCAGGCATTTTAACATTTTAACATTTTAACATTTAATATATAATTATTTTAATATTTAACATCTTCACATCTTCACATCTTAACCAGTTTAATACTTTTTTAACAGTTAATATTTTAGTATTGAGTTTTGTACTCATCTATGTGTTTAATTATGTTTGGGTTTTTGGTATAATTTTTCTGCATTTTTAGTTGTTTTAATAATGTTTTAATTGTTTGGATGTTTACATGTTGTGAACCGCCCAGAGAGCTTCGGCTATGGGGCGGTATAAAAATCTAATAAATAAATAAATAAATAAAATGATATCTGCAGGAGGCCCTCACCTGCAGAGCACAGTGATCAACAGGGTACATAAGGGATAAGACAATCTTTCAGGTATCCTGGTCCAAAGCTGTATAGGGCGTTGTACACCAATACCAGAATCTTGAACTTGGCCCGGTAGCTAATATAATATAAAGCAAGTCAAGAGCCTACTCAACATTAGGCCGCACGATTTTACATTCACTCAGTGGGTAATAATGGATGTTCAGAAATAGGAAATCTGGCCTCCAAAGTACAAGGGAAGTACGACTATATATCTGATGTCTCACCTGAAGCCAAATCACAATTCTTTGGGGGGTTTATTGTTTGTTTTTGTTGTCCGTATGAGGCTAGGAGTACATTCTTACTTTTGGAAGTCACTACAGAATGGTTTTTTTTATCAGCATAAGATATTCAATAAAACTATACCAGTATAAAATATATAAAATATATTAAAATATCCACCCATTCCACAGAGGATGAGCACCACTTTGCTCATTTGGCATAATATTGTCTACTCTGACTGGCAGTGGCTCTCCAAGATACCAGGGCAGAGTTCTTTCATATCATATCCAAAGTACTGGTGATTCCTTTTAAACCCATATATGGCTTAGGGCCAGTGGTGTGCTGGAGCCGGCTCGTACTGGCTCGCAAGAGCCGATTGTTAAACTTTGGGGAATTTTGCAAGCCGGTTGTTAAGAGGACGGATCCTGCCTGTTAGTAAGCTGAGAGAGAGAGAGAGAGAGAGAGAGAGAGAGAGAGAGAGAGAGAGAGAGAGAGAGAGAGAGAGAGAGAGAGAGAGAGAGAGAGAGAGAGAGAGAGAGAGAGAGAGAGAGAGAGAGAGAGAGAGAGAGAGAGAGAGAGAGAGAGAGAGAGAGAGAGAGAGAGAGAGAGAGAGAGAGAGAGAGAGAGAGAGAGAGAGAGAGAGAGAGAGAGAGAGAGAGAGAGAGAGAGAGAGAGAGAGAGAGAGAGAGAGAGAGAGAGAGAGAGAGAGAGAGAGAGAGAGAGAGAGAGAGAGAGAGAGAGAGAGAGAGAGAGAGAGAGAGAGAGAGAGAGAGAGAGAGAGAGAGAGAGAGAGATTGGGCGGTCTCTCGGATCCGCCCCCTCAGCCACAGGACAGTGTGACAGACCCGCTGCAAGGGAAGCTCAGAGGCGGCGTCAACAGCCGTTCCCTGTTGCTGTCGTTAGCGGCGCATTGCATCCGGGCCTCTCCCGCCTCCCCCTGCACCCTATCTCCCCTCGTGTCAGGGGTCGGGAGCATCGAGCGCCGCCGCCGCCGCAACCGCCCTCCCCCGGCCATAGTCCCCTGCCTGTCGCCTTGGAAGCAGGAAGAGTTGGGGCGGCGGCTGCCATTGCCAGAGGGGGCTCCAACGAGGCGGCTCTGAAGGGATGGACGCAGACAAGATGACCATCCACGGGCAGAACTTCCCCAGCCAAGTGCAGGAGTACACAGTGAGTAGCCACCTCTTTTTCTTTCTCTCGTCCTTGCAAGCAGCGCCAAGTGTGGTTGTTTTACACCTTGCGTTTTACACCAGCAGTTTTTAAAAAAACGTTCCTTGTCATAAGTTCGCCTCAGTGCTCCCCCTCCCACAAACTTAAGAAAACTGGTTCACTTTTTTTGCTTATTTTGTGTACCTGCTCTTTGCAGTCACAGCTGAGGCTGCAATCCAATACATACTTACCTGAGAGTAAGTCCCATTGAACCCAATGGAGCTTACTTCTGAGTAGATGTTTACTGGATTGCAGCCTTAGTGACAAAACCCAATCTTTTAAGCACTGTGTTGTTGTGAAGGCAAAAAAATAAAGGTAATAAAATCATTAACCAGGTTGCACTTCTCCAGTGTTAGTGACTGGAAGTGTGTGGTCAGAGTCTCCATCTCCAAGGAGGACTGACCTAAGATGTTTCTGTACCTGAGCCAGAGAATCTAATTCTCTTTCTCTTGCTTCAAGGCAAATGAGATTTAACAATAAATACCAGTTTACTACCTTTGTAATAGTATCACTCTTCCTAATAGTTGGACCAGATTGTCTCTAGAGGGGAATTCTGCGTTCTGCTTAGCCCAGGTATTGTTATGTGCCTCCGAGTCGACTACGACTTATGGTGACCCTATGAATCAGCAACCTCCAAGAGCATCTGTCATGAACCACCCTGTTCAGATCTTGTAAGTTCAGGTCTGTGGCTTCCTTTATGGAATCAATCCATCTCTTGTTTGATCTTCCTCTTTTTCTACTTCCTTCTGTTTTTCGCAGCATTATTATCTTTTCTAATGAATCATGTCTTCTCATTATGTGTCCAAAGTATGATAACCTCAGTTTCATCATTTTAGCTTTGTGAAGGGATTAGGAATTTCCTAACAACTCTCAGCACCCTTCACAAACTACAGTTCCAGCATACTTTGGGGGAAGTCATGTTTAAAGTGGAACAATAGTGGAATGAATGTACAGTGTGAATGAATGCAGCCCTGGACTAGTTCTCAGTACTTGACATGTGTTTGTTTGGACTGTGCTGTATCTGCAACTCTGCCCACATTGCTGTTGCAGCCATTTGTGTTCTGTCACATCCCCATGACAGCCATTTTATGACTGGCGCCCATAACTCTTTCTCCAAAATTCCAAATGTGCCCACTGGCTCAAAAAAAGTCTATGGGTACCACCATGAACAGTTTGGGTGAGGCCTGCACAGAGATGAAGCGGGAGTACGACCAGTGCTTCAACCGCTGGTTTGCCGAGAAGTTCCTGAAGGGTGGCGACAGCAGTGGAGGCAAGCCCTGCACCCAGCTCTTCAAGCGCTACCAACTGTGCACCCAGAAAGCTATTAAGGAGAAAGACATACCCATTGAAGGGCTGGAATTCATGGGCCGCAGCAGAGGAACATCTTCCTGACCATGACGACAACAGAAAAATTATTTTGAACATTAAAAAAAAGCCAAATTCTAAATCTTGTTGCCATCTGTGCAGATGGTGCAATTCAAGGACTGTTCTCCACAGCAGCATCTGCCTCATGGAGCCAGAAGCCAGTTTCATATCTACTGACAACTGGGTGTGGCTTTTTTATCATCTGTGTATGTGTGTGGTGGGACTCTCCGTTTTACAGCTGAATGTATTTCTAACAAAGGAAGTAGGGAGAAGTGTATTCCTGGTTTATGATCAGCTGATTCTTTTTATTTAGCTAACCTTAACTGTAAATGTTAAAATGAATGTTACTGTAAACCGCCCAGAGAGCTTCAGCTATGGGGCGGTATAGAAATACAATAAATAAATAAATAAAATATGCTCTTTTTCTGGAGAGCCTGTTGTTAAACATTTACCAGCACACCACTGCTTAGGGCCCACATAACTGAAAAAACCCTGCTACCACACCAATCTACCTATGTATTGACATCATTTTCAGAGGCTCTTTTCCAGGTGCCTCCACTGTCTAAGGAAGGATAGATGGTGGCCAGAGAGAGAAAGAGAACCTTCTCAGTGGTAGTGCCCCATTTTCGGAATTCTCTTTTCCAGGCTGGCCAACCTGGTGCTAATATTGTTATCGGCATTACTTCCTTTCAGGCAAAGTCATTTTTATTGTCCAAGTTTTGTATACTTATATTGTATTTTAATATATTTCTTCTGTTAACACATTTTAGTATATACAGGCATACCCCACTTAACGTCGCTTCACTTAATGTTGCCTCGCTATAACGTACATGCTCCATACTCCACCATACCGCACTTTAGAGTACGTGCTTCGCAATAACGGACACTGACGGAACTTGCGTGCCGCGTGCCACGTGCGTTGCGAAGCGTCGTCTTCTTAGCGATCTGAGTGAGCGGAGCGATCTGAGTGAGCGGAGCGATCTAGCAATCTGAGCGGCTGCTGCCTTGGAGACTGTAATCATTTACATTTTATTTTACATTTAAGTACAGTACTGTAAAGAGCGATTGGAGCTCTGCCTGCCCCAGCCTAGGCCGGTGGTGGCTGTGTGTGTGTGGGGGGGGGGGGGACCTCGTGCTCTTTAGATCCCCCTGATTTCATTTTAGATCCCCCTGATTTCATTTTACTGTCCCATTTTATACCTCTCCCTCTGCATTGTCCCATCTGCTTTACTGTAATTGTTTGTGATAAAAAAATAAAATAATAAATAATAAATAAAAATTCTTTAGATCACCCTGATTTCATTTTATACCTCTCCATTGTCCCATTTTATACCTCTCCATTGTCCCATCTTCCTTTCCTGCTTTTTTCCTCTGTCTCTGCCCATCATTGGTTCTGGCTTTTGCCACTGCTGGCTTGTGACTCCCAATAGTGTGTGTTCGTGGGGTGTGTGTATTGGTATTGTTTTCCCCTGCCTTCAGTACTGTACAGTATTACAGTACAGTACATAATGGCAGATACAAAGAAAAGTCGTAAATCTATCACCTTAGATATGAAGCTTAAAATGATTAAACTGTCTGATGAAGGTGTTTCTCAAGCTGAGACAGGCCGAAGGCTAGGCTTCACTTGAAAGACAGTTAGCACAGTCATGAGAAGCAAAGAAATTTTTTTATGGAAGTTAAGAGTGCTACGCCAGTGAACACAACAAAAATTAGAAAAAGGGATAGCCTAGTTGCAGATATGGAGAGACTCTTAATACTTTGGATAGAAAATCAGACTGCACGCCAGGTTCCTGTAAGCCAGGCAATGATTCAAAGTAAGGCCTTAAACCTATTCAATGACCTGAAGGCTAAGAAAGATGAGGCAGCGATGGATGCCGAATTTGTTGCAAGTCGTGGATGGTTTGACAGGTTCAAGAAGAGGTCTAACCTACATAAATAACATCAGAGTGCAAGGAGAGGCAGCTGCTGCAGATACTGAGGCTGCAGAAAGCTATCCACGCAACCTTGCCAAAATTATTGAAGAGGGAGGCTACTCCAAAGAACAAATTTTTAATGTGGATGAGACTGGGCTGTTCTGGAAAAAGATGCCTGCAAGAACCTTCATCGCCAGAAAGGAGAAAACATTGCCAGGCTACAAGCCAGCTAAAGAAAGAATAACCCTTCTGTTAGGTGGCAATGCCTCTGGTACCTTGAAACTAAAGCCTATGCGAATTTATCGTTGGGAAAACCCTAGAGCTTTAAAGAAATACTTTAAAACTAGACTTCCAGTGCACTGGAGGTCTAATAGAAAAGCATGGGTGACTGCAGCTGTTTTTGAAGATTGGTTTGACACCTGCTTTGTACCAGAGGTGAAAGCCTATTGCAGGGACAACAATATCCCTTTTAAAATTTTGCTTCTTGTAGACAATGCTCCTGGCCACCCTTGAACGTTAGATGAACTGAACCCTAACATTCGAGTAGAATTCCTACCACCGAATACCACCTCACTCCTGCAGCCCATGGATCAATGTGTCATAGCCACCTTCAAGCTGAACTACTTGAAAAGAACCTTCAGCAAGTATATTGCAGCAATAGAAAATGAAGAGGGGACAGGGCAAGAAGTTCTAAAGAAATTATGGAAAAGCTACAACATCTTGGATCGCATCAAAACTATAAGAGATGCTTGGAATGACATCAAGGAAACAACAATGAAAGGGGCCTGGAAAAAATTATGCCCACAGTTATTTGATGATGTCGAAGCCTTTGAAGATCCTGTAGCTGATGTTACTGAAAATATTGTAGAGATGGCAAGGCAGTTAGAGCTGGAAGTGGAGGCAGAAGATGTTGCTGAACTTATGGTGTCCCATACTGAACCCTTCATTCCCATACTGAATGAAGATCTTCTTGAACTTGAAGAGGAGACAGAGGAAGAAAATGTGCTGGATGAGGATGAGACCATGGAACAGCCTGAAGGTCTAACTTCAAAAGTTCTCTTGGAAGCTTTCCATCATCTTGATAGCGCCATGGCTCTTTTTGAAAAGCATGATAGGGACTTTGAAAGAAGTTCCAAAGTCAATGCAAACATTTCGGGGGCTTATGCCTGTTACAAAAATCTACAGGGAAAAGAAAAGAGCTACAGTTCAAACCTCCATAGACACCTACTTTCTCAAAAGGCCAGCAGCAGCACCCAGTCAATCTCCCAGACCATCAACATCAGCCCCAAGCCCTACTCCTACTTCAGGTAGTCCATCCAAGTCGCCAGCAAGAAAGCGTCTAGCCCTTGATGACTCGACTTATGAAGTAGAAGATATGCCCTCTCCTTCATCCTTCCTGCAATACATGTAGATTTTCATTCATCCATTTCGCATCTGTCAGCTGACATTAAAGGTAAGCTTACTTTATTTTATTTTATGTTTATTTTAGTTATAAATGCGTTATTTACATCAGTTATGCCCATATATGACTATTGCAGTGCAGTACATGCAACGATAAGTGAAAAAAAAGTAGTGCTTCACTTTAAGTACATTTTTACTTTACATACACGCTCCGGTCCCATTGCATATGTTAAAGCGGGGTATGCCTGTATTTGCATACTGTCCTGAAAGATGGTATATAAATCTTTTTAAATATTTTAAATGAAAATATAAAAATGAAATAAAACACCTGATTCCTAGAGATGCTAGCAGAAACTGAATCTAGGTCTTCCTGCAAGCAAAGCATGTGCTCTGCCACTGAACTGTTTCCTCCCCAAAGCATTGCAATAATGTAACTTCAGATTATGGCATTAGGATTCTTACTCACTGAGTAAATAAAATGGTGGCCATGTAAAAAGGGATAATAAAAACAGACCCCAAAGCAGTTTTTCTAACCATATCATATTCTCTATCCCCACAAATTTATTAGATCTACCATTTTCCCTACACTAGAAACTTCAAAGAGTTTACCCGGCTGACTCCCTAGAGGCATATCTCTGTCACCCTGGGCTCCTTTGGGGGGAAGAGCAGGATATAAACTTATTATTATTATTATTATTAGTAGTAGTAGTAGTAGTAGTAGTAATCATTATCATCATCCACCCTCACCCCTGTTCTGCTTCACTTCCCATGCTTCTTCACCTCCAGCTAGGGTTGCCAGGCTCAGGGCCTGAGACTGATCCTGTATCTTTAGGAGAAGAGAAAGTCAGCCAAGTACAGGTGTTCTTGCAACTCTGTAATGGGAAAAACCACAAGGTGGAATTTTCCCTTCCCCTGCACAACCTTTAAAGATACAGAAGACCTCTTGGTTGCCAGGCCCGGCCTGTAAGAAGTCTTTTGTATCTTTAAAAGTTGTGCAGGAGGAAGGGAGAATTCCACCTAGTGGTTTTTCCCATTACAGTGTTGCAAGAACACCTGCAGCTGGCTGACTTTCTCTTCTCCTAAAGATACAGGATCAGTCTCAGGCCCTGAACCTGGCAACCCTACAGCTTGCATAAAGAAGAATCTTGTGAAATCACTGCTTCCTTCTACAATTCCTGTTCTAACTTACACTTTTGAAACCTTAAACTTTGATAGGTCTTTTTTCAATTACAGATGTAAAATTGTCTACATCTAGGCAGCTAGTATCCAATATACCCCAGTCTGATAAACACACACTGGAATTGGTTTTGTCACATAATAACAATAAAATTATACTAATTATTCTACTAGTACTAGTACTACAGTAGTAGTAATAACAAAAACAACTAATAATAATAATAATAATAATAATAATATGATTTTTATATACTCTTGATCAAATTAAATTTTATCAGGTCTCTTAGAGGATGGTTAGTCAGTATATGACTTAGTATGTCTTTCCATCTAATGTTTATATTGTTACATGAACATGAAACAAGATTAGATATATTGTGTGAAAAGATTTGGCTTATGTTTTAGTGATGCTCTTGTTAAATTCAGTAAAGTGCTGTAATCTATTTTTCTGACACACAAAACATCAATTTACTTTTAGGTTTTAAAGCAACAGGATCATTTTGTTTGGACAGGGGTCCAGAGCCTGCTATTTCAGTAATCTGTGATCGAGAACTAACGAAATCAGTTCAAGCAGGCATCCTGAAAGATGGTGGCCAAAATTCAGTCTTCAGCTATATAATTCAATCTCTGCCTAATTTAAAAATAAAGTTATGTTCATTATTTGTGTCAGTATCAACCCTCTTTTTTCTGGAAAAGGTGAACATGTATACAGTACACTGATGCTGTTTATTTTAATATATAGAAAAAGAAAAAAAATAATGAAGCCCAGGTAATAAGTGACTTGTGTTTTCTTTCAGAAGCAAGATTGGGGAGAAATGATCCATTTCTTCATGACTTTTGACCTTTGAACCACAACCTTCTTGCTGCTAAAGCATTCAACACCTCATTTAATCTCTTCTCACTACACTAGCCTAGCACTGAAAAAGGAAAAGGAAAAAATAATCTGGGGACTTCATCAATTTTTTCATGAATTTTCATTTAGGCCAGAGCCCACTCTTACAGTGGTCGATAGATCAAGCGACTGTATCATATTTAACACCTGGGGCCACAGCTGCTATCTCTAGTGCTGCAACCAACTACACATGGAACAGAGAGATTCTCAGCCAGCACTATGACATACATATTCTCTCTACTCTTTTCAAGTGCAGGCCTAAAATCCTACCTGTGCACCTTCTTCAAAATGTGCCATATGACTGTTTCTACTGGATTTCAGCAAATTAGAGGTTCAGGTAGCCTACTAAGGATTATGCAGATTGTTCCTAACCCATTAAAATGGTTGCAGACACGAATGCTATAAATTCCTATAAATCATGGCTAAATAAAAACAATATGTTTTTTCCTAAAAATGAAAGCCATCTTTTAAGTAAGAATTTCTAAAACTGTAAAAGAAAATAAGATCCTAACAAGAATATTTGATCTATCACTGAAAATTTAATTATATCTCACAGTTCTGAGCACTTCATAATGGAATTAGAGAAGGGTGAACTTCCAGTTCTCCTCAGAACCACCCAGAAATGAACAAATTTGTTTCTAAAACAAATTTGAAACAAAACATTTTATTTCTTGAGCCAAACTGAGAAAATGAAAAAGCCACCCTCCTTGCCCAAACGCAGCCCCCAAACCACCCCCTTGACATGATCAATTGCTTTTTTCCATCATTATGCACTGCACAACATGACAGAAGAAAGAAGAAAGGGAAAGAAAGTAAAACTAACTTCCTCCTCCCTGTTCTCCACTATGGCTACCACATGCTTGCAGTGAAGGAGGATAAGTCTGGTGCTTTAGCAGCTGCTGGACAAGAGCAAGGTAATCCAGGAACTTTTCTCCAATTTAGAGATTAATGCAAGCCAAATAAGAACTCACTTCTCTTTTAAGGGGCCCTTTTAAGAGCTTTGGAATCTACTCTCGTGACAGGCTTGGGCAAATTTCCATGACATCACTGTGAAAAGGGAAAGAACACCCAGAATCATTTGCCTGGCTAACATATTGATCCAAACTGAACAAGGGTTCTCTTTTGTCATGCCTTTTAAGAATCCTGGAAGTTTATTCCTGAGCTGGGCTTGGGTGAACGTCTGGAGCATCCCTATTTGTAATTTACCCTGTGGAGGACTGTCATACTTTGGACACATAAATGAGAAGACGTGATTTACTAGAAAAGACAATAATGCTGGGAAAAACAGAAGGGAGTAGAAAAAGAGGAAGGCCAAACAAGAGATGGAGTAGAAAAAGGGGAAGGCCAAACAAGAGATGGATTGATTTCATAAAGGAAACCACAGACCTGAACTTACAAGATCTGAACAGGGTGGTTCATGACAGATGCTCTTGGAGGTTGCTGATTCATAGGGTCACCATAAGTCGTAATCGACTTGAAGGCACATAACAACAACAAACAAGAGATGGATTGATTCCATAAAGGAAACCACAGACCTGAACTTACAAGATCTGAACAGGGTGGTTTATAACAGATGCTCTTGGAGGTCGCTGATTCACAGGGTTGCCATACGTCGTAATCGACTTGAAGGGACATAACAACAACAACAACAACAAGGATTCCTCCATTAAATCGCGTGGACTTGCCCATGCTTGCGCTTTCCTTTCTATTTGATTTTGCCTAGTTGCTAGTTTCTGTATTCTCCAAACTCAAAGCAACTCATACGCTTGCTTTCTTGTTTTTTTACTCTCCAGATTTACTTCAAGTGAATACGCTTAGAACTTGCATGTGTCTGAACAAATTAAAGACAGAGATCTGGCCGATATTACTTTCAAGCTTTTGTGATATCACAAAACACAGCTACAAAAGAATTTTGCAAACTCACAGGTAAATGTCAGCCTACATTTACTGAAGTTTTTTTCTCTCTCTTATATTTCTGTACATACAACTTCCTTTACAGCAACAACTTTTTGTTTCCATCCTGAAATAGGCCAAACTAGTATTTTTCATGTAAATGTTTTACTCATATGAGCAACAATTTAGGTGAGTTTTTCACTTTTCATTAACTGAAAAGTCAGAGATTGTGATTTTATTTTTCAAATCATGGAAGGGGATTGGTAATCTTATCTTACTTTGTTCGTCAGACATTGCACTTTCACATAAATAGGCCACTTCTGGGAGCAACTATTCGCACAAGTGGTTAATATTTTGAAACTAATTCAAAGTAAATATTATTTATTTACTTATTACATTTATATCCCATCTTTTCTACAAGGAGCTCAAGGTGGCATGGTTAGTTCTCTTCCCTCTCCACTTTATCCTCTCAGCAATCCTGCGAGGTAGGTTAGGCTGGGACATTGTGACTAGCCCAAGGTATCCAGCAAGCTTCATGGCTGAGTGGCGATTTGAACCCTGGTCTCCCAGGTCCAAATCTGACACTCTAACCACTATGCCACACTGTACATGTTGAATTCAGCTTATATACTGTTCAGCAGGCTGATACATGTTTAAGAAGAATCCATACCCCAAAAATTATTTTGCAAAGTGTAAAATCAGGCAACTTAAAAATATTTGCTTTTTTTCCTTTTCTTCATGGAACAATGTAATCTGCCCACTGATATATTCTTCAATTGTACAGAAGAAAACATATCTGAAAGCAGCAATTTGAATGGAGTCATGGTACATCTGTTAATTCTATGACTGCCTGTAAATATTCCTCTCCCTAATCCACTAGGTAGTGTTGGTAATTTATATATGGACAAAGAAGTTTATAACACCAAGATCAACCTTGAGACTTGATGGAATTTGCCTTAATGTCTTCCATTAATAGTGATACAGTACAATTCTGAAAGGAGTTCAAAAAAAGTCAGAAGCCCTTGCTGACAACTTTTCTAGTAATATATTATTTATCTAATGCTATCAGTCAATTAAAGAATTTTTTTCCATATTTTGCATTAAGGTTACAGTGCCATGCAGATGTACTTTGCAGCAAGTGCTATTGAGCTCCATCTGGTTTACTTCCAAATATATAAGCAAAGGATTGCACAGCAAGCTTATTCAAAATCAAGCTAAAAGCAAGTCAAAAACACCACATGAATGAGAAAGTTTAAGCAAACTAATTGGCTTCAATTAAAGTAGAATGCAATCAATTAAAAAAAATAAGTTTTTTAAAATTTGTATATTTGTATATTTGTTTTTAATTTTTTTAATTGTTGTAAACCGCCCAGAGAGCTTCAGCTATGGGGCAGTATACACATACATAAATACATAATAATAATAATAACAACAACAACGATAATAATAATGCACCACAAGCCCTCTTTCCTCTTTTTTCATTCATTAGGTAAATTCTTTTTTAGCTAATTGTCTCCAAGGGTTGTATCCAACATAGCCCTAAGGCAGGGTCCTGTCAGCATAAGGACTACCACTAGGGCAACTGGACTTCCCCCCCTCTCCTGTCACTGTGTGCCCCCTAAATCTGTTCTAAAGGTTCCTCCAACCCTCTGGAGCAGATTTAGGGAGCATGGGATGGGGGGAGATGGGAAGACCCATTGTGCTAGCAGTAATCCTTGTGCTGATAGGGTAAGTTAATTGAATTCTGCCATAAGTATCTAGGACAGAAACCAAACTGTCAAGGTGAGGCTGTCAAGGTGCTGAACCGATGCCTGGCTGCAGTAATGGACTGGATGAGAGCGAATAAATTGAAGCTCAATCCAGATAAGACTGAGATGCTGTTAGTGGGTGCTTCCCCTGACCAGATGGGAGAGGCTCAACCTGCTCTGGACGGGGTTGCACTCCCCCTGAAGGAGCAGGTCCATAGTTTGGGAATTCTTTTAGAACCATCCCTGTCAATAGAGGCACAAGTAGCCTCGGTGGCACGGAATGCTTTCTATCAACTTCGGTTGGTGGCCCAACTACGCCCCTATCTGGATAGGGAAAACCTTGCTTCAGTTGTCCATGCACTGGTAACCTCAAAATTGGACTACTGCAATGCACTCTACGTGGGGCTGCCTTTGAAGACAGTTCGGAAGCTGCAGCTCATGCAGAATGCAGCGGCCAGATTGTTAACAGGTACTCGGAGATGTGAACATATAACTCCGATTCTGGCTCGCTTGCACTGGCTGCCTATATGCTTCCGGGCTCAATTCAAAGTGCTGGTTTTGACTTATAAAGCCTTACACGGCTTGGGACCACAATACCTGGTGGAACGCCTCTCCCGATATGAACCTACCCGTACTCTGCGTTCAACATCGAAGGGCCTCCTTCGGGGGCCCACCCAGAGAGAAGCCCAGAAGGTGACAACAAGAAAACGGGCTTTCTCTGTGGTGGCCCCCGAACTATGGAACTCTCTCGCTGATGAGGTACGCCTGGCGCTAACATTGCTGTCCTTCCGGCGCCAGGTAAAAACCTTTTTGTTCTCCCAGGCTTTTTAACAACATTTTAACAATATTTTTAACATCTATTGTAACACCTACATTTGCACTTACGCTCTTAATATTTTAGTACTCTTAATTACTTAACATCTTAACATCTTAATACTTTTAACTGATTTAATATTTTTTAGGCTTGTATTGTAGTTGTTTATATGTTTAATTATGTTTTACTACTTTTGGTACATTGTTGTTAAGTTGTTGATATATGTTTTTATTTGTATATTGGATGTTTTTATGTTGTGCACCGCCCAGAGAGCTACGGCTATTGGGCGGTATAGAAATATAATAAATAAATAAATAAATAAATAAAACTAAGTAACTCTACCTCCAATTATTTTAATTAATTTAATACACTTCTAAATTTTATCTGTACCTATGTAGAGAGTAAATGTGTTGATTTTGTGCTCCTGTGATCACCATACCACGGAGGATCTGTCCCTCAATTCTCAGCTCACATAGTTTGCCTTCCACCTGTCCTAGTCACAAGCTGAGTTGAAACAGTGCAGAGGATCCTGAATGCACCCTGGCCTTTGACACCTGAGATGTGTATTTTTAGGATCCACTTTACTGTTGTGATTGTAATTTGTTTTTAAATTGTTGTATTAATGCTTTATTTTAAATTCTTGTGGCTAGGAGAGGAAGCTGTACAGACTGTTAATTACTACTGCCAAAATCCTGAACTGTTCTAATTAGGATTAACCAGAATAGAAATGTGTCAGGTATAGGAATCCAAGGTGGTTGTCAACATATTTGTAAGGAAAAAAATCCCTTCATTCTTATTTTGGAGGGGTGTTTTTTGTCCAGCAACCAACTTTCCCTGTATGATATCTACTTATTCTAAAATCAGTGGCTTGGTTCTAAATGTGTCTTTTGTGAATGGAAAAGCATTTCTACCCATAGAAGGTTTCTCCCGATTTTCCCACTCCTGATGCAGCCTCTCATGCCACCACATCTGGCACTGTTCTGAAGCATTCTCCAACCGTGCCCCCCAGTGGATTTTTGCAGATGGTGCATGGCATTGCAATGAAGAGGATGGGGGTAAACCCTGTTGCCATCTTTGAATCCAAGCCAAAGTTATTGATAGAAGCACTCTGTTATCCTTATTCTGCACAAAACTGGAAGTTTGTAACTCAATTTCATCAGTCTTAATGGAGTATCTAACACAAACATACCACTGTTTGTCTTAAAGGTTAAGACAAAGAATCTCTCAATTTAAATAGCCTAGGAATCCTCCCTTTAAGACCTAATGAGTTTAACAGGAAATTTTCAACTATGAAACTTCAAAGGTATAAATATGGTAAAATAAACTAATATCAGGTATATTATTCCATTTAAAAAACTCTCTCTATATTTTCAGCCTTGGATTTCATGTCATCTGATCTTTCTTTTAAAAGAAACAATCTATGGTGCAACCTAGTTTTATTTTTTTTTCTCCCTAAGGACTTTTTTTAAAAAAATATGACTGAGTTCATGCATGACCTACCACCAGCTGCAGTGGTTAAGAAGTTAACTTCAGAGACATATTGTAACTGGAGACTCATAGCAGTCACTGGAGAAGAGATCAATTATATTCAATATAATAAAGTACACTTACTTTTTTTAAAAAAACCATTGCTATGATGTGATGATATAGGAAAGGCTAGATCAAAGAGCTAAATAATTCTTCAGTCTATTATTACATGAATTAATTAAATACTGTTTTAACTCCCTCAGAAACTTGTGATTAAATATTCAAATAGTAATATTATTTTCCAGAGATGTATTTTTACAAATATTTGTGTTGGCATCCTTTCATCAAACATCTCTCAATAATGTTTTTTCTTCAGCCCAAATAAAATTTACAACTGGCATTATTTGCTACTTATCTGAGCCATAAATGAAAAGACAACCTACCCGAAGTTACTGTGCAACGCTACATAACTATAATAAGAGAAGTGTATTTCAAGCATTCACACTAAGCTTTTAAGGAATCCTAAGATCTAATGCACAAGAAATAGTGCTTGTGTAGAGACAATACCCCAATCTATGTTGTGCTCCGTTTGTTTGTCTGCAGACCAATGATATGGGGAACAAAGCAGCCCCAACATAGCAAATAGAGCAGTGCAAAACCTGCCCTTTACTTCCATGGATTTCCCCACATTTCTGCCCTACAGTCTGTAATACCCTCAGAAACATTCCACAATGTCCTTGCTTTTAGGAAATGTGGGTATCAATTGGATAAACCTCCAGATGTGGATACTATTCCTCATTTATTTATTTTTATTTAAGGATTTATAATCTGCCCTTTCATAAAGGTACATCAAGGCAGTTTACAACCAGTAAAAACAACACCAGCAAAAAGTAGCCATATAAACATTAAAAACATCAATAAAACGTCAATAAATATTACTATGTTAAAAAGAAAAAAAATCATATTGCAAAGGCCTACCTAAGCAATACAGTTTTCAGAACACATCTGAATGAAAACAGGAATGGTTCCTGCCAAACCTCTACTGGCAGGAAGTTCCACAAGGCAGCACCTGCCACACTAAAAGCTTGGTCCCTAGTGTAACCTCAAAGGCATGGGGAACCACCAGAAGTGCCTCATCAGAGGATTTCAGTTATCAAAGTGGAACATATGGAATCAGATGGTCCTTTGGTAGCCCAAGTTGTTTAGGGCTTTGTGAACAAACACCATGAACCTGGCCTGGTAGCAAATCAGCAACCAGTGCAACTCTCTCAGCAGATGAGTAACATATTTGCTTTCAATGGGATGTCCATCCTTATTCTTATATTCCAGCTGGTTTGTGCAAGAGTACAGAGCTTGGAAGTAACTAGTTACAAGTAACGAATTAAAGAGAGAATAAGAGCATATGTTACATATCTATTACAACCTAAAATCAAATCACCTATAGTGTACAAATAGAATAATTCTGCCTTGATTTGCTTTCTTGCACTGGTTCTCTGTCAATACAATATGTGGCTATCAAAACCTCATAGAAGCCTTCAATGTCAACTTTTCAAAAAGCTATTCCTTATGTCTTGTCACATGCCACTCCCACAATGAATTGACTTTATGGTACATGCATTTGAAGGCTCTGGAGTTTCATGAGCAACCTGGAAGTTGACTGTTCTTTTGGAAATAATAGATGTCTTGATAAAAAGAAATAAATAGGCAGTGTCTCATATATTGAATGATAGAAATATTTTAACATTAGCTACAGCAAAACCAACTTTAGCTGTAATTTCAAAAGTATACTTGAAGGACGTATTAGGCTTCTCCCATGGCAGTGCCAATCATGATTACATGAACCATAAAATAAGTACCTTAGAAGAAATTGTGCATTTATGTGTTGATATTATGCTAAACAGATGTGCATAGAAAGTCAGAGTGATAAACACACTTTCCTTTCAGCATTCCTGTATACTTTATAGGTAATATCAAGTTAAGTATATAGGAATGTCCTTCTCTCTATTGTGAATCAAAGTAACTGCACAACATTAGACAGTGTGGGGGTTACTTACGTGCTACTTCCAGAGAAGCATTACGACTCACAGCTTCCCCTAGATAGTTCCTTGCAACACACACATAACTTCCTTCATCTGGTTTACTCCTGCGTCCATGTACAATTCGTAAGAAAAATAAAGATCCACTAGGGAGCAGCATGCGGTGTGAGCGGGGATCATCTTTGTCAGTCTCCACACGCTCTCCATCTTTATACCACTCAGTAGTGGGAGTTGGCCTTCCTTCAGCCTTGCAGTTCAGAGTTGTTGGCTCTCCTTTAGAAACAATCACATCTGATGGATGCTCTACAATGCGAGGTGGAAAGTCTTCTTGACGAAGACGAGATCCTAGTGACAAAGTGCAAGGAGGGAAATCATCAGCAAATTATTTTTAAAATTTGCTAGTTCTCATTCCAAGGCAAGCATTTCTACAGGAGAAATAAAACAGATGTTACTAACAATATTCAAGGCTGAAAGCCTGCACACACTTTCCTGGGAGTAAGTACCAATGAATTCAACAGGGCTTACTTCTGAATAGATATGTGCAGGACAGTGGCTCACTGGTATAAAGGGGCACAGCTGGCACTGAACAATCAAAATAACACATCTGTATGTATATTTGGGAATAGGAAAAACTAAATACAATGCAAACTGTAAATAGGGGCTCTCACTATTAATTATATAAGCTACAAGACACTTTTCCCAGCAACCTTCTTCTCAGTCTGTTCCCCATCCTTCATAAATATATTTCGTTCAACAACACAACACCCTTCACATATCCCTATAATTCATATGCGATACAAATAAGACATTTAAAGATTATTCTCAGAGGCTCTAAAATAGAAGTATTTGTGCTACTAGCACCAGGACATCAGTACAGCTGCACCTGAAGCCTACTGAAGTCCCAGCCCCTCAAGTACATTGGTCCAAGGCTGTTTAGGGCTGTAAAGGTCAGAACCAGTACTTTGGATTGGGCCCAGAAACAAATTGGGAGCCAGTGGAGTCAATAAAGCACTAGGATGATATGCTCCCTGCGCATATCCAGTTAACTTTCTGGCTGCTGCATTTTGAACCAACTATAATTTCTGAACTGTTTTCAGGAACAGAACACCACATCTTCTCCCTCCCTCCTTTTTTGCAGCTGTGTTGACAATGAGATCTTTTGTTAAGCACCTTCTTCCACGACATAAGATGTGCCTAGCAGCCAATCAGCACGAAAAGGAAATAATCTTCTCAGTGGCTGACTCACATCCTTTCACTCTGATTGGCTCCAATCACCAGAAAAGGACAAGGACGTGTGTTAGAAGACTCTTCTCAGTGGCTAAAACACTCCCCTTTCGTACTGATTGGCTCGTAAGATGCTGGAGAAAGAGACTCAGCTGGGCCTGGCTCCCAAAAAAGTAAGGGGTCTAAGCCCACCCCTCCAAGACTCTGGACGACTACACCCTTGGCTACCGTAGAAAACAAGATTCCATTGACATTATCACTCCTAAGTGCCAACTTCTATAAGCAGAGTCAAATCAGTTCCTTTGTGTTCTGGGGAGCTCAGGACAATATAAAAAGAAGAGAGCTAGAGCAAAAGTGGCAAAAGACTCATAAGGCTCATCCATACTGTGACGTCCTTCCCTGGTTCTCCCTGTCAGGTTCCCACCTGCTTGTGGCTACTGCCTTTCACTAGGCACCACCAGAGATACCACCAGTCCGGACCGTCCTTTATATGGTTTCTCACTCCGCTCTAGCACAGATCTCACTAGATCCCCCTGCTAGGCAACATCACCAGTCACATCCTATAACCAATACTCCCAGAGACTTTGCCTGAGTCTTTCTCTAGCTGGTTACTTTTGTGACTGCGTGCTTATGCTGTTCCCAACCCCCTTGTATCTTTATAGATAACACATACAACTCTGGATTGCTCTGGATACTTGAATTGTTATTATTCCTCCCTTCACTGCTGCCACCATTAGATACTGTTTCTGTTCAGCCTTGGTAATTACCTTGCCCTCCCTTCTGGTCTGTATATTCCCCAGCCAAGGATCAGGCCTTTGGTAAACCAAATAAGTATTTATTAAATATCAGAAATAACAAGATTAGTTTTAGAATGTTTCACAAGCGTATGGTTTCATCGATTCCTGTTTTGTACTTGACTTATTATTAATCAGAACTCCAACTCCCTCTTTCTCCACACTCCTGACCTCCACCCTCAAACACCTCTTTCTCCACACTCCCAACATCCACCCAGACTCAACTGTCATTCTTCCATTTATACTCCCAGCCATTCAAACGCTCAGCCAATCATCCAGCATTCTACTGCTCATGTACTCCCCCCTCCTCTTTCACTCCACTTACCATATGTCTTCTATATAAACAGCACTTAACATATTTACACTATAAGCAGGAACATTACAATACCTACTCACAAAGTCCACATTTTCACTATTCAATTTGCATCTTTGTGTCCATACTATGTATTTTGCTCTCGGATTTGGTTTCTAAAAATCTGAAGTTTTCCCATCCATACCCATGGGCATGGAATTCTTTAAAATTAATTTGCTTTTTTGTCTAGCTCTACCTCTCTGCCCGTCCCTCTAGCTCATCTCATCTGCACAAGTGCATTTATCTATTTTCTATCACATTTTCCTTTCTTGCTCCCCCTGCAAAAGTGCGCAAAATCACAGCTCCAAATTATTGAATGCACACACATGCATCCAATATTTTTTCCATTACATACAGTCATGCAAGGAGAGAGGTACCCCCCCCTTTGCCTCCTGGAAGTGCACAAAATTTGAATTTCATGTTGAGGCACACACCTGCTGAGAGAACCACTGTAATGTTGCTTTGTTCTCCTTTCACAATTTTAAATGTCTGCGATGGAGTATGCAGACTACCTTGATCTGGTTCAACTACATTTAAACTTGCTAATGTCCTGTCTTTAACAACTGAATGACATTTGCAGGAACTATCTGCGGGCTGTAAGAAAAGACTCTGAGAATCAGAGGCACCTAGTTGTTTCTCTAAAATACTATAAAAATAAAGCTGTGGATTCTCTTTTCAAAGTAAACATACATAGGTAAATGAAGCCAGAAAAAAAGAGAATTGTATAGATTGATACAGGTGATTTAAAGTTCTTTCTCCTATAACAGAAGTATCAAGGAGGGATTTTGAAAGGTAACATTTGTGAAGCAATGTGAAGATGTTTAAATCCACATTTAAACGTTTTTGGATCCCCCAAAATTCAAAAAAGTAAAATTTAGTAGGTGCAAAGCCCATTCAAAAATGAAACATGGATGAGGAAAAGTGTCAGTAGTTTTATTTTTATCTACAGAACTGTGCTGTAAGATAAAGCAAAGTGGTGTATTTGAAACCATTTTATTGTTTGATCATAACTTCTCTTTTTTTAAAATACAAAATCGATGATTCAGGTTTTATCGTTAATCACGGAGCATGCAGTGGCCAGAAGGAAGTTGCTGAAATCACTGCCAGAAACACAAATTTGCATGTACAAAGCAAGAAGGGGGCATGGACCAAGGATGGGAGTTATACTCACATTGCAAAAACTGGGGCAAGTCACCCACAGAACCCTATGTAAAACAGTTTATAATTGGTATCAGAAAACTTTTTGGATTTTTGATGGGTAGGGAAATTCTGGATTTAGCTACGAAAAAAATATGCAGTTTGTGGGTAATGTCATATGAATGACAGTGAATTAATCGAGACACAAGGGCCTAACATTACAGATTAAAAGGAGATGTGGATGAGCCTAAAGTGAATCTGATCGAACAAAAGTCTGAGTTCATTATTGCACCTAGTCGGTGGTTGTGATGCAGCAGTTCCTTTCAGACACCTTACAGAGACATCCAGCTGAGCTTTTCCAAGTGGTTTGGGACCTTATGTGATCTGGTCCATCTGGTGATTTAATTCACCCTTGCAGGCACACTGTGCCACATCTGCAAAGCACTTCAAAGACACTGCTCACATCCACCATGATTTGGATGTGACAACTGAATCAGGTTATTCTAGAGAACTATTTAGTGAATTTCAGTTGTTGAGACCTGAGGACATAGAGCAGCCTTTCCCAACTGGTGCGCCTCCAGATGATGTTGGACCACAACTTTCATCAGCCTCAGCCATTGACAACGCTGGCTGAGGCTGATAGGAGTTGTGGTCCAACATCATCTGGAGGCGCACTGGTTGGGAAAGGCGGACATAGAGAAGGTGCTTGGACAAGTGTGTCCTGCTTTGTGTATACTCAACTATTACCCTTTTAAGACACAGATCATGGTGTTTGGACAAGTGTGTTCCATGTTGTGTGAATTCAAACTTTGCTCCTTTCAGCTCCTCTCATCACATCAAAGAAGGAAAGATTAGCTGTATTGGTCCAGAAAGTGTTAAGTGCTTCTTTGAGAAAGGGGATGGTTATTTTCTTTAAAAGAGCCAGTGTTCTGATCACTCTGCACCTAAAAAGACCTTAAACAATTATTGGCTAACATTCCCTTCCTAGGCAAGGTGCTCAAGTTGGTGGTGACAATGTCATTCCAGGCATCTTTGATTATTAGGTTCTTAGATATATTTCCTACAGCATTCAGGCCTGGTTTTGGCAGAGAAACTGCCTTGATAACCCTGATGGATGACATATACCAGGAGAATTAGACAAGAGGTTGACCCTGTTGATTTCCCTAGACATCCAAACAGCTTTTAATACCATTGACCATGGATAGGCTGCCCAGGGTGCAAACTGGAGGCACTGTGTTATAGTAATTCTATTCCTCCCTAAATGGCAAATTCTAGAAGATGGTTCTGGGAGATTACTGCTTCACTCCTTAGCATTTATGCTATGAGGTCTTGTTGCGTTCTATTCCATCCACCATGTTATTTAGCATATGCATAAAAACAATGAGTGAGATCATCTAGATGTATGGGATGAGATATCATCAACACAGAGACACAACCATTTTTGTTTACCCTTTGCTTCAAATTGGAAATGCAAAATCAGCATTTGCCCATGGTAATAGATGAGGGTCAATAAAGTTATGTTTTAATCTGACATTTTGATGCTGATTTATGGCTTTTTAAATTTAGTTTTTGTATATACATTTCAACTTTTATTATTTCTTATAGGTATAAAAATACTTACAAAGAAAATGTTCATGTGCAAAAGATGTCCCACGAATATACACATTTCATTCAAACTTGAATTCATTAATGTAGCAATCCATCAACTAAATGTTAAGTTGCAAATTAAAAGTATTAACCTCTCCGTCCCTGTCCCCATGTAATCCCTTCAACTGACAAAGGCTTTCCACTATGTCTCTTTTCTTCCTGCTCCAAATCTAACAAGAAAGAAACCTAAAAGGATGTCTTCTCCTTTCGTTTTGTATCCAAAGGTAGCAGATGGCTTGCCTTCAGGGTGAAACTACTATGCTTTTCCTTCCAACAATAAAAACCACAGGCAACCAAACGAGAGTTTTCACTTGAAATCAACATCAGCATATTTTTCAAACCTGTCTACTATACATGGTTGGAATTCTGATTGTCTGAAACCAACCTAAGCAACCTAATGAGAAGACTGATGATATTGTGCTGCTAGGTTTGAGGGGATCCTGTGCAAAGTGCCTTCAGGAGAATGCATTCAACATTGCCCTTACCCCTCTGCAGTCCCATTTTCTTCCTGTTCCTCACTGCCCTGATTGTTCCACTCTCTTCCCTTGCACTTACCAGGCAATGTTGGGGAGGAAAGAGGTTCCTTTTTCTTTTCATTTTAAAAACACAGACTTGTAGTGGCAAGCAAACAAGCACTGGCTGGCAGCTACTTGGCTTAGCAGCATGCCTCCTGTCACAGAACTGTTTTATCAAAAGCTAAAAAGAAAGAAAAAGGAACCCTTCCTTTTCTGATGCTACCTAGTAAGAGAGGGGAATGGTGGGCAACTACCAGGGTCACCTCAGTCACTTTGCTCTCCCCCTCAGTGCTTACTAGGTGGCACTGCCAGGAAGATGCTTATTTTAAAACCAGTTATGTTGCAGCAGTTGCGACTACTGCCATCGTGATTTCTCAGAATGCCAGTCTTTTGAAACTCACTCTGGAAAAATGAAGATAGTGGCAGGTGCAACTGCCTCCAGCTCAGCAGGTGGCTCACCACAGAATTGTTTTTTTAAAAAAAACAGACACACAGCTGCCAACTCTTGTTAGTGTTAGGGGTCTATCTGAGGGTGGGCCCTGAAGTCTCCAGCCCCAATGGCACCAGTGAGAGCAGTTGAACTTTAAATAAAATAACTTAAAAATCAGTTGCTTATGCTTAAATAAGTCACACTAGCCAACAGAAAAGTTACCTGAATTGCAAATAAATGGCTTTGTTCAGATTTGCACATTCAAACCTTAATATCATACAAAGTCAATTACCCTATACTTTTTAAGAGATACATTTCACATATCCAGATGAAAGACATTAAATAATGGGTATTCTTCTGGGAAGCAGTCCTAAAGTATCCTGAAATATTGGAAGCAAGCAATGAAACTCAGATTATCTAAGGAACAAGATAGATATAGAGCAGGAATCAACACAGCCAACTCTCTCTTGGGGGAAACTGTGGAAGCATGGGTATTAAATGCTAAGCTGCTGTCATCAAACTATTGGAGGTATAAGCTGAATTTTCCCCCCACAACACTGATAGTCTACTCTGACAGTATTGCATTTTCTAGTGAACAGAACCCAGTGTTGTGTATTAGTATAGGGCTAGGCAGTGCAGTATAAGATGTTAGGTGAAAGGCAGTAGATAGTCCAGGAAGATATGAAGTAGCTTCTGAGTGTTTAACCCAGCTCAGTGATTATAAATATCTTGCATCAACTCTAACATACCTAAACTAGCTCAGATTGTAGAACCTTTCCAATGTTTGGCAGAAAGTGCATCTGATGCGAATTACAAACATTAGCAAGAGATTTTCAGATATGGTCCTTTGTAGAATCCTCTCATGCTTTAAAAATGTAAAGAAAAAAATACGAGTCATATATTTCAGGTGTTCCATAGTCTCCTCTCTCTATATATCTCAATCTGATTTGCTAGGGAGCAGCTGCCTTCACGTCCTGGTCCTGTGCTTTCCAAACGAATATAGTCTGTTACTGTGAGAATCAGGATGTTGGATAAGATTACCTTTAATCTTGTCCAGGACATTATTTCTTATGTTGTTATGATGACAAGCCAATATTGTCATCTTCCTCAGCAGACAGGACCAGGGCTAACAAGTGCTGTATTTTTTTATCCAATCTGGAACACCACCTTTCTTCTCTTTCATAGCCAAGGTGATTTTTTCTTGCTGACGACCCAGCTCCCTTGCATGTTCAATATAAATCCTATTATTTATTCTTTAGGCCTGTAATTCTCAACTCTCTAACACTTCTTTTTGCAGTCAGGATTAAATGGAATGCCCTTGGGCCTGATGACAGAGCGCACACACTGATTCACTATGCCAACTCTTGGCACTTGTTTAGATAGTACTTACTGATTTTTCCTCAGCTCTCCTGCTTCACCGAGTTAAAGTCAAGGTTGGCACATACCAGGAATGTCACTTGTAATAACTTCAGTGTGAAGGCACTAGTACAGTATCTCAATAAGGTTTTTGATTAATGTTCAATGTTACAACTTCTATTTCACTAAGCACGTCAGGTTTCTCTGAAGAATGAAAACAACACTACTTATATATAATATTTCTACTTTTTCTAAGCTTAGAATCTTGTTCATTCTGTGCAAAAGAAAACCCTATCTCCTAAGTCATTATTTTTGTCCTAATATTCTTTACTGGCTTGATATCTTTGCTGTTTCCATTAGCGTATAGCACACTACCATCACAAGCAGAATCTGTATAATGCTTCAGTGTACAGCTATGACAAAGGTTCCTTTAAAAGCTTTTACCCATGGTGTGATTTATTTAATCCATTTTGTTCCACCATGAGCAGCACTGCACAAGGGCACAAGAATGAAAGGTGACAGAATAGGAAAGCAGTCTTCATGTTGTTTAGCACCATGGCAGTAAATCTGTGAATAAGATCTAAAAGTAATAGTAACATGAAAGGGATATGCTGGGAAACAGATGGTACCATTTCAGGTCATAAACATTAATTGACTGCATATTTGCAATAAGCATAATGCCTCTGCCCCCAAATAAAACAACATTTAAACGTTTCACAATTTACATAGGTTGCATGCTGAAGTTAAAAGGATCAGTGCTGATGACAGACCATTGTCTCAAAGAAGGTTAAATGTTCAGGAAATATTTCAGGGATCCTTAATAATATAGGAGCACTTTTGACCTATAAATAATATTAATGTAATTATATATTTTTACACACTGGCTTATCACTGCTCATGCATTATATTACCCAAATACAAGATAAGAGTTTGCACTTCCAAAAAGTAAAATTTCAGATCTAAAAGAAAGCCATATTCCCCACGTTATTCAACTGTGTAATGATAGAGGTATTTTACATCTTAATACTTTTATTCACCTTCCCAAGAGCCTGCTTATGATTTACCACTGAAGGAATCTAGTAAAAGATTATATTTAGAGAATAGCTGCTCAATTTGCATCAACCACATTCCATATGTAATTTCATTATGATATGGGACTAATTAAATATTTATTAATGGGAAAAGGAATGGTTCTTTAAAGTACTTACATTACTCACACACTGTCCTAGTTTGCATGTCACATTAAACTGCAGTTCGTGCATCACATTAAACTATAGCAAAGTCTAGCTTCTCATGTTGTCCAAACCCAGGCTCACAGTCTGTTTTCCCCAAGCAAACCATGATTGGTAAGCCAAGGAAAAACTTGACTACCACTTGAGGTTTACTTGGAGAAAACAAATAGTGACCTTGGGTTTGGACAACATGACAAGCCAGACTCTTGAGTTATTTTGTCTGTGGTACAGCAAGATTGGGGAAGGAGCACCGTAGGAAGTTTGAAAACCATGCACCAGCAGGTTACTCACAGACACTAAACCACTATGCTTTGCCATGCTTGTGTTACACAAGAATAGCCTGGTAGACCTTTGGTATATTCCACCAATTGTTACATGCAGTGTGAGTGGGAACATTTTCTAACCATTCATGCCACTAAATAATGCTGCTCTTTTCAGCAAACTATTTTAGTTTGTAGAAAACTACAAGCAGAAAACTAGCAAGTATTTGTCCCTTAGTATATTCCTTAGATGAAAGAATAAAAAAATCGGAAAATAAGAAAAGCAGAAATTCAGCTACATTGAAGTCCTACTCTACAGAATTAGGGCAGACCAGTGCAAACATCAGTCATGAATTTCAGGTGCAGTAAATCCGACTCTCTCCAACAGTGTGTGCATGCACATGGACAAATCTTTCTTGCTTCCTCCCTTAGGGAAGAACCTGCTTCTCATCATTAATCTGATTGCTACATCTTGCCCATAAACCAATATTATTCAACTATATACAGTAGAGTATGAGTATATACAGTACCTTATTAAAATGGTGGAAAGAGGGGTTATTACTAGTAGCGGGGAATTGATGTGCTTTAGGGATCAAGACAAGACTTCAAATAACTACGCAGCTGGATTTATGAAGAGAAATTTATTGCAAAACAAAGCCTAGTAAATTTCCTCTGTGCCAAAGCAGCTACACGCTTGAAGAAAACTACATGGATCTAACATAAGAGTCAACAGTAGCTAGCTCAGCTAGAGAGAGGTTCCTGTTTCCTGGCACAATTAAAAATCCTCAAGCAGAGAGGGGCTAGGGGTGAGATTTTTTTCCTCTGTAAGTAACTTAATGAATGAAGTACTAATTAACATTATGGCATTGATAAATGAAGAGAGAGATTAGGGATGTACTGGATAGTCAGTGCCTTCCCAGATGGACTGTCAAAGCGACATTAATTCCTATCTCATTGGAGCATCTGCTTCTCCCATAATCCACTGCCCCTTGGTACGAAGAACACAAACTGTTGTGACTCAATTCAATTTATATCAATCTAATTTCCTTTAATCCAATTTGTATTCCAATCTACTACCTTCTAATCACTTAAATCTTCATCCTCCATCTGGTAAATTTTCTCTCAAAATTAACTGAGCAGATGCCTCTACAATTGTCTTCTACAGTCAGGCTAATCATGGCCTAGCAGTGGCCTACAGAACATTCTCAATAGAACGTGACTTCCACTGTTGCCCTTCTTATTACGAACATGGTGATGCATGAAGGCCATTTTGTCCATCACTAATTGACTACCTACATAATATTTCTATATAAAAATAACTGAAATTTAAAAAGATAAAAGGAAAAATATGAAAGGGTGCGACAATCCTTTCATATAAAAATATTGGAAGATATTTACATGGCTTTACATTGTTTCTATCACTGAACTAGTTCTGATTAATATTACTGAGGGAGAGTCAATATTTTCCTTAAAAAGATTATATTACACAATCACATCACATCAACAGGAAAGCATACACAAATGTTGTCCAGAAAGGAATGGAGCCATCATAACACAGTGCCCCCAAGTCCCATCCCAGCAAGGCAGTCCAGAAGGATACTATGGTCGATGGTATCGAAAGCCGCTGAGAGGTCCAGCAGAGCTAACAGGGACACACTCCCCCGTCCAGCTCTCTGCGAAGGTCATCCACCAAGGCGACCAAAGCTGTCTCTGTCCCATAACCAGGCCTGAAACCAGACTGAAATGGATCCAGATAATCCATTTCATCCAAGAATCTCTGGAGCTGGGCGGCCACCACATGCTCTATTAAAAATGGAATGTTGGAGACTGGCCGATAATTTCCCATTATGGAGGGATCCAGGGAGGGCTTTTTCAACAAAGGCCATACAACTGCCTCTTTTAGGCACAATGGAATTCTGCCTTGTTGTAAAGAGACATTAACTACTCCCCTCACCCACTCGGCCAGTCCCCCTCTGGCACTTTTGATGAGCCAGGAAGGGCAAGGATCCAGCAGACATGTGGTGGCTCTCACCTCTCCAAGGATCTTGTCCACATCCTCAGGCTGTACAAATTGAAAGGAATCCATTATTATTGGACAAGCAGGAGCCAAAGTTACATCACCTGAGACTGTATCAATTTTAGCGTCCAAGTCGGAGTGAATCTGAGCGACTTTATCTGCAAAGTGCAGTGCAAATTCTTGACAGCGGGCTGTTGAGTGGTCTATATTACGATCCTGGGGGACAGAGTTTAAAAGACCCCTGACCACTCGAAATAGCTCCTCTGGACGGCTCCCAGCAGATGCAATGGTGGCAGAACAGTTTCTTCTTAGCCCACACTGCCACGGAGTAGGCCTTCAGATAGGCTCTAGCCCGTGTTCAGTCAGACTCGCACCGAGACTTCCACCAATGTCCCTCAAGTCCCCATCTTATTCGTTTCATCGCCGCCAGCTCCCTGGTAAACCAGGGAGCTGGTTTGGCTCCACTTCATAAGAGGGAACGCTCAGTAGCAATTGTGTCCACCACCCTGGTCATTTCCCCATTCCAGAGGTCAACCAGTACTTCGACAGAATCACCTGCCGCGGTGACAGGAAAATCCCCAAGAGCCATCAGAAAACCATCCGGATCCATCAGCCTCCTGGGGCGGACCATCCTAATCGGTCCCCCACCCCTGCAGAGGTTCTGAGTCCCAGTGAGTCTAAACCCAACCAGGTAGTGATCTGTCCATGACAACGGAACTATAGAAAGTTCCTCCACACCAAGGTCACCATCATCCCATCCAACACAGAAAACAAGGTCCAAAGTGTGACCAGTGACATGAGTGGGGCCAGATAATACTTGGGACAGACCCATGGTTGCCATGGAGGCCATGAAATCCTGAACCACTCCCAACAGAGCAGTCTCGGCATGGATGTTGAAGTCACCCAATACCACAAGCCGAGGGGACTCCAACACCAACCCCGAGACTACCCCAGCTAGCTCAGGAACCAAGTAATCCACAGAAATCAATACTGTGAAACTAAATTGGACTACTGCAATGCATTCTACGTGGGGCTGCCTTTGAAGACGGTTCGGAAGCTACAGCTCGTGCAAAATGCAGCGGCCAGATTGTTAACAGGGACTCGGAGATCCGAATATATAACACCAATTCTGGCCCGCTTGCACTGGCTGCCTATATGCTTCCGGGCTCAATTCAAGGTACTGGTTTTAACTTATAAAGCCTTACACGGCTTGGGACCACAATACCTGATGGAACGCCTCTCCCAATATGAACCTACCCGTACGCTGCATTCAACATCAAAGGCCCTCCTTTGGGGGCCTACTCAGAGAGAAGCCCGGAAGGTGACAACGAGAAAACGGGCTTTCTCAGTGGTGGCTCCCGAATTATGGAATTCTCTCCCTGATGAGGTACGCCTGGCGCCAACATTGTTATCTTTTCGTTGCCAGGTAAAAACCTTCCTCTTCTCCCAGGCATTTCAACATTTAACCAATTTAACATTTAACCAATTTAACATTTAACCAATTTAACATTTAACCAATTTAACATTTAACCAATTTAATACTTTTTTAATATTTAATATTTTAGTGTTGAGTTTTGTAGCTGCTTATGTGTTTAATTATGTTTAGGTTTCTGGTATAATTACTTTATTTTTAAGTTGTTTAATATATATTTTAATTGTATATTGTATGAGGTCCGCCTGGCGCCTACACTTCTATCTTTTCGGCGCCAGGTGAAAACCTTTTTATTCTCCCAGGCATTTTAATCTACCTTTTAAGCTTTTAATGTATATGAGGTTATTTGTTGTTTATATTTATGTTCTATTGTTCTTGTGATGTTATTGTATTTTATCCTATGCTGTACACCGCCCTGAGAGCCTTCGGGCTGTGGGCGGTATATAAATTGAACAAAATAAATAAATAAATAAATAAATATTGGATGTTTATGTTGTGAACCGCCCAGAGAGCTTCGGCTATGGGGCGGTATATAAATCTAATTAATAAATAAAATAAATAAATAATAACTTGCAAGAAAATGTTCAGGAGGAGAGACCAACACCAAGCTTTTGGAGAAAAATAAATACAGATCTGATTACATAAAGTCCTGCATTTAGATAGACAGAAAAATCAGTAACGCCAACCCAATCTTCAATATGTTTTGTATGTTCAGCAGTTATATACCTAGTGGACATATTACTCTTTTCTGTCACACAGCTATAATATAACACAGCACTTGAATTCCCTAATGAAACGTACACATTTTTACTCATTCCAATATTGTACACGTTTTCCATTAAAAATAATTACTCTAAACATTTGTTTACTTCATCTGATTCCTCTGTACATATATATATATATATATATTATCAGATTAAATATCAATATTAGGCAAGAGAAAATGTCATAGCTTTAAGGAATGAATACTTCCTAACAAGCAGAACAATTCTACATATTTCCAAAGCAAAGGATTGTATCCAACGCTGTGCAAATAAAGTTCTGCTCATGCAACAGGACTTTCCCTTTCACTCCTCTCCCTGCGCACCCCAAAAATCTGCTGCAGAGGGCTGCAAAACAGAGCAGAGGGGAGGAAGTTCCATTGCACAAGTGGAAGTCTGCTGTGCAAGCAGAATAGCAGCACTGGATACATTTGCTGGTTCTTTCTGTTGAAACATTCATTGCAATGCACATTGAATGTGCAGTTTTACTCACATGGAAAAGAATCATGCACACCATTCCACAGACAAATACATGCATAAATGTGCTCCAATGCATACAAGCACAAAATCAATGCTGAACAGATTATTCAGCACTTTGCATAATTCCTGTGGGCGTCTACATGTGCTTATTCCTCTTTTTCACTTGTGGAAGGCTAGATTGTGATCCTTGCTTTGAGCAATTTTTTAAATGACACTTGTTATCCTAGTGCACTTGAAAACTTATTTACTATTTCTGATATTCAAATGCACAATAAATACTTTTCAATTTTTAACACACACCTTTTTGGCAATGATAAATGCCTAAAGTAATGTGCCAAAAGCAGGATATCATTTTCTGTAGCAATGAGTGGAATGACTGCATTTATGCTCTATTACTGCTTTCCTATCATGAGTTGTCAAATTCTTCTGGGCTTTCCCCAATCACTACTTGCTCTGTATGCGTGCAATGACAGGTGGTCTAGACTTTTCACTTAGAGAATCTGGTCACCCTATGTTTGTAACATCTCTCTGCTTAGTGTCATCTGTGAATTTAATTAACACTTGGTTTACTTGCTTGTGAAGATTATTAATGAAGATGTTAAATAAAACAGACACTCAACAAAATCACTGCATCAAACTGACATCTTTCTCCAAATCTGTACTTTACTGCCTATCATTACCCTCTATTTATAGCTTTCAGCCAGCCACTTATCAGTCCATGTAATAATGCACAGATCTAAGCCAATTTGCATGAATTATTCAAGTGTCATTGTACGGTACGAATGTTGCATCAAGTTGTGGGAGGAACAGTACCTAGCTTCTTCATGTCCCTTAAAAAAATTATAACCCAGACAAATCTCTTACATTTAGTGCCATTTAAGTCTTACCCTTCTTGATTCTTTGGTTCCACTCATTTTCCACCAGAAAATACAATGTAGTCAACCTCACTGCTGAACAAGATTATGAAAATACCACATCACCACCATCACGTATTAGTAGTGACACAGAAGAGAAAATTGTTAGATAAAGCAAGACAGGGATAGATTTAATGTACTTAACAGTTGTATAAATGGGTTTTGAAATGAAGCATTAGGAACAGAAGGCAATGGCTGAGCGGAACAGAACAGTAATGATATTTTTTACTCATTAGATTCAACAGTGCAGCAACTTTATCCCAACAAAAGGCATAATTTTTATCTTTGCCTATTACATCAGTATATATACTTTAAATATTCACTCACCAAGGGTCATTTCACATTCTAATTTTTAGACACAGAATCTCAGTGCTAGTAGCGTATGGCACATCAGTCATTCAGCATGTGCGTCATTGGATGTAAAACACTTCTATCATATGACACAGAATAAGAATTAACAAGCATTATGTAGTATTGGCCCTCCAGGCTTGCCATACCAGGAACTGCTGAGTCAGCTCCAGGCTGTGGCAGTTTCAGTTTCAAGGCCTGCCTTCCAAGCAGCACCATGTTGTGGGCCTTGTTCTCTGTAAATAACTATATAGAAAAGTTCTTGTTATTGTTAGATCCTCTGTGCGGCCTCTTCCTTCATGATACTTTTCACATTATGTTTTATCTCTGTGGTAAAATTGTAGCCTGTAAAGCTGCCCTCAAATTAGGCATTTCATAGAATTAAAACTCATTTCATTTCACTTCAAACCATTGTCTTAAAAAATGACGACGCTGAAGTTGGTTCCTAGTCCCAGTTCCCAGTTCCTTATTTGCTTGAAAGTTCAAAACACTAAAAAAGAAAAGTTGGCAGCTACAGCAACTTCAAGCCAAAATTAACATGTATCTGCACTCCAAAATATATGTTGGGGTACCCTGTATGATATATCAGTGTGATCGGAGGACTCTCCCCGTCAAGAATGACAATACATTTATGCAATCAAAATCATCAGGCTTCTGATATCATAAATACATAATGACACAGCTGTTCATCTGACACACCTTTAATCATCTTTAGTGTTGTCTGACGACGAGGCCCTTTAGTTTGAAATAGAAGGGCTTTGGCATTAGTACCTTGCTGTACTGTGTGTGGGAGTGTGTGGATGTGCTTGTCTATGAATGAAGTTTGAATGTATTTTTATCTTATTTTACTCTTATTTTTACTTTATTTTCATTATTTTATTTCATTTTACTTTTATCTTTATTTACAGCATTAGTACCTGCTGTACTGTGTGTGGGAGTGTGTGGATGTGCTTGTCTATGAATGAAGTTTGAATGTATTTTTATTTTATTCTTATTTTTATTTTATTTTTATTTTTACTTTATTTTCATTATTTTATTTCATTTTACTTTTATCTTTATTTACTGTTACCGAAGGAGAAGGCCTGCCTGTCGGCGTACCGGAGGGAGCTATGTGTAAATCAGAGGGGGTTCGTGTGGAGGGGGTGGGGGGCCACAATATTGAAAGGCTAGGTGGCAGATTCTGTAAGGGCGTGGGTAGCAGGCCAAGCCGGCATCGGGGAACTAGGGATAGATGCTTAATATCCATCCCTTGTTCCGGGCCTGTTTACCACCAGAAGATAACTGGGGGAAGCAGAACTCCATCCAATCTTCGATTGCTGTTGTGTAACGCCAGGTCTGTGGTACAGAAAACATCACTCATCCAGGATATGATCCTGGATGAGGACGCAGACCTAGTATGTATTACGGAGACATGGCTGGATGAGGCCTCAGCTCCTATACTTGAGGCCATGTGTCCAGCCGGTTTCCGATATGCACAGCAGCCGAGGATTGGTAGGCGGGGAGGGGGAGTGGCAGTTATCTACTGGGAATCTTTGTGTTTCGCCAGACCCCCTCTCCACGAGACCAAGTTTGTTGATTGCATGTACTGGAGGTTGGGCCCAAAGGGCAGTTTAGGGATTCTGCTTGTGTACCGCCCACCCCGCTGCGCAGCAGAATCCCTGACTGAGGTGCTCGAGGTAGTCTCGGCTGTGCAATTGCTCTCTCCCAATCTTGTGGTGATGGGGGATTTCAACGTACATGCCGAGGCTGTCCTCACAGGAGCCCCTTGGGATTTCATGGAAACCATGACTTCCTGGGATCTGCACCTTAGTAATATACTTAGTACGCTCGACGTCGAAGGCCCTTCTCCGGGTCCCAACTCATAAAGAGGCCCGGAGATCAACAACTAGATCTAGGGCCTTCTCGGTGGTGGCCCCCGAACTATGGAATGCCCTCCCAGACGAGATACGCCTGGCGCCTTCTTTGTTATTTTTTCAGCGCCAGGTAAAAACCTACCTTTTCGCCCAGGCTTTTTAAACATTTTAAATTTGATTTTAAACCTAATATGGATTTTAATTTATAAACTCAATGGCAATTCTATTTCGGATTTTTATCATGTTATATTTTTCACACTTGCTCATATTTTAATTGTGATTTTATTTGTTGTACACCGCCCTGAGAGCTTTCTGCTATAGGGCGGTCTAGAAATGTAATTAAATAAATAAATAAATAAATAATATAGGGCCTACCCATGTAGCCGGTCATGCTCTCGACCTTGTGTTTGTCTCGGGAGGGGAGGATAGTGCTCTGAAAATGGGGGTGAATTCTTCTAACCCCGTGTCATGGTCAGATCACTATCTGGTGAATATAGATCTCTCGATGTCGCACGCCCTCCGCAGGGGACAAGGATCTATTAGAATGGTCCGCCCCAGACGCCTGATGGAGCCCGAAGGATTCCTGAATGCGCTGGGGGATATAGAGCTGACTGAAGGTCGCCCGGTCGAATCCCTGGTGATGGAGTGGAATAAGGAGATCGCCAGGGCAGTGGACCAGGTGGCTCCGAAACGTCCTCTCCCCCTGAACAGAACTCAGACAGCACCTTGGTATACACCACGGCTGCGGGGTCTGAGACAGGAGGTGAGACGACTTGAGCACCAGTGGCGGAAATCTTGCACTGAAGACGATCGGACACGGGTTAGAGCAGCAATAGCTGCCTACCAGGTGGCAACAAAGGCAGCAAAGAAAAATTTCTTTGCTGCCTCTATTGCGTCGGCAGAGTGTTGTCCCAGGAGATTGTTCCAAGTGGTCCGAAGCCTGGTCAGTCCAGTTGCTCAGGAACCCATGGAACATTCTAAAATCTCCTGTGATATTTTTGCTAAACACTTTGCCAATAAAATCGAACATCTGAAGAGCACGCTTCCGCTCGCCGTGGAGACAGGAAGTGGGCCAGAGACAGCCAGTTGCATTCCAGTCTGTTAGGATCGGTTTCAGCCTCTTCTCTCTGAGGAAGTGGACAAGGTGCTCTGTACTGTGAAGCCGACCACCTGTCTGGTTGATCCTTGCCCATCATGGCTCATTATGAGCTGTAAAGAGAGACTGGGCGAAGGGATCAAGGCGGTGTGGTGAATGCATCCTTGAAAGAGGGTGCAATACCATCAGCCCTCAAGGAAGCGGTAATAAAGCCCATCTTAAAAAAACCACCCTTGGATCCCCAAGAGTTAAACAACTTTCGCCCAGTCTCTAATTTACCATTCTTGGGCAAGGTGATTGAGAGGGTGGTGGCTGCGCAATTACAGACACACTTGGAGGAAACGGATTATTTAGATCCATACCAATCGGGTTTTAGGACTGGTCATGGTACGGAAACAGCCTTGGTCGCTCTGGTAGATGATATGCGGAGGGCATTGGATAGGGGTGAATACACCTTCCTTGTCCTCCTGGACCTCTCAGCGGCTTTCGATACCGTTGACCACTGTATCCTTTTAAACCGCCTAGAGGGATTAGGAATAGGAGGCACTGTCTTCCAGTGGTTCCATTCCTATCTCTCGGATAGGCAGCAACGGGTGGCATTGGGAGATGAGGTTTCAGACCCTTGGCCTCTTCATTGTGGAGTGCCACAGGGTTCTATCCTCTCTCCCATGCTATTCAACATCTATGTGAAACCGCTGGGAGCAATCATCAGGAGTTTTGGGTTGCAGTGCCATCAGTACGCAGATGACACTCAGCTCTATCTCTCCTTTAAGTCCTCACCGGAGTTGGCTGTGAATACCATGTCCAAGTGCCTAGAATCCGTAAGTGGATGGATGGGAGAGAATAGGGTGAAGCTGAACCCCGACAAGACTGAGGTATTACTTGTGGGAGATAAAAGGAGGTTAGGAATTACTGACCTGATGCTTGATGGGGTAAGTTTACCCCTGAAGGACCAGGTCCGCAGTCTTGGGGTCATACTTGACTCCCAGCTGTCCATGGAGGCTCAGATTACAACAGTGAGCCGGGCAGTTTAGTATCAATTACATCTGATACGGAGACTGCGTCCCTATCTTCCTGTTCACCTGCTCCCTCAGGTGATACATGCCCTGGTCTCCTCTCGCTTAGACTACTGCAATGCGCTCTACATGGGGTTACCCTTGAAAACGGTCCGGAAATTACAGCTGGTACAGAACGCGGCGGCACGCTTGATTACGCATAGCCGTCATTGGGATCATATCACCCCAGTGTTATTAGATCTTCACTGGCTACCAGTTGTCAACCGGGCCCAATTCAAGGTGTTGGTGTTGACCTTTAAAACCCTATACGGTTTCGGCCCAGTATATCTGAAGGAACGCCTCCAGAATCACCGATTGTGCTGCCTGACGAGATCAGCCTCGCAAGACCTTCTCTCGGTCCCACTGGTGAGAACAGCTAGGCTGGTACGGACCAGAGAGAGGGCATTCTCTGTTGTGGCCCCCACGCTCTGGAACTCTCTCCCTTTCGATCTCAGACATGCTCCCTCCCTGTCCAGCTATCGCCGAGCCTTGAAGACCTGGCTGTTCAGGCAGGCCTACAAGATTGGGACAGATTAATTTATGTTACAATTGAATTAATGAATGGTTTTTTAGCTTAAAATTTGATTATGTTGATGTATATATATTGTTTTTAGTCTTGTTGTTCGTCACCTAGAGTGTCCCTAACCCGGACAGATAGGCGGCTGAAAAATAAAATTTATTATTATTATCATTTATTATGATGATGTCATAAAATCATAAAAAATAAGTAACTGGGGGTGCCCACCACAAAAACTGCTCTGGGCCAGGACAAATCACACACCCCATGAAAGGGGAGGGTGTCCTCTACGAGATGCCACTGCGTCCCGCCTGGCACAGAGCTTCTGTTGGGCGCAGGGCACGGAGGAGGGCATCTATGCAAAACCAAAGCAGAGAAAAACATACAAGAAAAAATAAGTAACTGGGGGTGCCCACCCCAAAATCTGCTCTGGGCCAGGACAAATCATATACTCCAGGAAAGGGGAGGGTGTCCTCTACGAGATGCCACTGCGTCCCACCTGGCCCAGAGCTTCTTGGCCACAGTGGAGCTTCTGTAGCTTATTTTATAATTAACTGCAGAACTGCCCTCACTTGAGTGTGGAAAGTCTGCATCAATAATTTCTTACTCTTCATGCTTTGTAAAAATCTTACTTGTATAACTTTGCACATACCTAACATTTTTCCAGTTCTCCCAACTGAAGTTTTCTATAGGAAATTATAATATCTTAGCCTGCAAAAATGTGTTCAGCCAAAGTGAAACTGATTACTCTGGTTTTCAAAAGCTTTTATTATCACAAGAAAGGGGGAAATGTCCTTTTAGTACTGGACATATGATTCTAACAAGAAATGCAGTTACAACAGAACATAAAATAGATGTGTTTTATGTAAGTGCTGGAAAAGGTACTATCTTCGTAATATCTCATGTCACTTCCAAATCTATATATGGTAGCATTTTCACATTTAATAGCTATTTGATATTTTCATTCATCTTTTCGGCATTCTAGTTCAAAGCGGATGTATTTTTACAATACAGTCCGACATAGGTTGTTCTCCAAAATGTGAAGTCTATAGTAGATAGTGTACATGTTCCCACATATTTGCAAAGAAAGTGAAATATTTCTTAGGCATACTATTTGAAAGTCTATCAGGTGAACGAAATCAAATGTAAGATACTGTTAACTGATGCTTATAGCACCAAATGATGCTAGGACAACATTCCTTTCTCTTAACCCTCCATTGACAGGTAGACAAACATACCCCAAAAGCACTGAAAAAAACTTCAGTGTCAGTCTTCTACAACCCTGTCAAAGATTCCTCTGGTTCCTCAGCCTCACTTCTTGTGAAACAGGCTTCCTTAACTCTTTTGCTGCCACCAATTCCCACAGAATACTTCTTTAAACCCTCCTAGCAGGATGAAGGCTTTAGGCATGAGATGATGACACCACTGAGAGACAGTATAAATGTTAAACTATGTTTGTAGGTTTATTAAAGGGATATTATTTACAAAAGGGAATTCTGTTACTTATTTTGGGATCTTACAGGTGTTTGCTGATGGGTTCTAAATACTCCAGAGATACTATTTCCAGGCTTTAAGTGGCTCTCACTTCAGGCAAATCCCCCAGCCAATTACTTCCACAACCCAGTCTAGTTACTGGGGCTAATCAGTTTCTGTGATTGTGCTCCCGGCTGCTTGGACAGTTTAGCCAGTGTTTTACCCCCGCTTGTGTCATTTTCCTCTGGCAAGACTTTTCTTAAAGGCAGCCTCTCAGACCATCTCAGTCACCAGTTCCCTTCTTATCTTCACCAGACCACTATTAGTGACACCCTGGGTAATAATATATATGCCTCACTTCTTCCCTCAGTTGTTCTCACCAACCAACTCCTTACTCCAACTGCCCTCTCTCTAACTGCTAACCCCTAACTGGTAACCCTGACTGACAGTTAACTCCCAAATGCCTGGAACCTCTGGCCAATCAGAAATAATTTACCTGATCAGGCCCCACTTACTAGGATCTTAAAGTGATCATGTCTCTCCTTTCAGAACCTATCACCAAGCAACAACTGCCAAAACAAGGCCTCATGCCAGTCACAGAGGTGATATAGCATTTCTTTAAACACAAACACATACAGAGCATTTCTCCATATCCATGCACCAGATATTCCATAACCCTGAGTAGGTATGAATTGCCATGCCCTACTACTTAATTTACTGATACTGATTATTTTTATGATGGTGGCGGCAGCATTAGGGTCAATTCTATCTATTTTTTTAGGGGACTAAAAATGCATATAAGGTAAAAAAATGCCTCCACAAAATGTCATTTAAATTTATTAAGGTCCTATCAACAGATACTAGCCAAGAACCTATCTTTCAATATCTCATGAGAAATGGGTATAAGGGTTAAAAAGCAATATTTTGTCTATTATCATAATAAAATACTCAATACTTTCCTCAACATCACTGCAAATGGTACTAGGGGTCAACAGCACCCATAGGTTCACAAAATTTATCAACAAACCTGAATTTTTCCACTTTGAGCCTTCCCTGCAACTCAGAAAAACTGATTTGTTCCATCAACTTGGACAAAACATTTGGGATTACTGTGACCCCAATTGTATGTCTAAATGTTTTAAAGCTACCTGCACCCTCACCTCAGCAAACAGCCAGACTTAATGGCAATTCTCAAAGACCTTTAGCTTATCACTTTCCTCTGTTCATAAAAGATATTTGCAAAATATGTTGCTGAGGGTTGCCTTCAACACTTCCAGGGCAAAATGTCACTTCTTTTCTTCACAAGTGTCAATAGTGTCTTCAGATTTGATAATTGACTTCGGCATTGAACTGCCAACAACACAGACAAGCTTGCCCCTGTGTGTGACTTGTAGGATGTCATATGAGAATGTTACACTTGATGAACTATTCATACCAAACCCACACAGTATCAGCAAAGGCTACAGCAGTTAGCTTTTCCAGGTCAAAATTCATCAACTTAAGGCGATTCACTTTGCCATACGAAAGATTCTGAGAACATAATACATCATCTTGACTCACCTCCTCAGGAAAGTTTCACTGATATGAATTCCTTTAATCTTACTCAGTTTATGGAATAAATATACAAAGAAACTCCAGTAAAAGACCCTTCCTCCTTTAATTCTATTGGAAACAAGCTTAATCACTCCTCAGTTGCTGCTCAGAAAACTCCTCCTATAGATGGGACGTGGGCGTCAGCTATTACACAATCTCTTTCTCAAATATCTAATTTTGTGGCTGAATCAATCTTTTTACTATCAACGTTAACATATCTCACGCTAAAAGCTCAGTCTCAGTTAAAGACTCAGAAAATCTCTCCAATTCAATCAACTCAGAGCTCCCAAACTATGATTGCGGGTTTGAAACTCTGTAATTCCAACAGAATAATCAATAATCAACATCTAAAGCAACCCCAGAGAAAGAGTAAGAATATCAAGACTCTCAGACCCAAACGAAAAACACATATGAATTTCGGAAAAAAATTTAATTTACTCGACACCTCACGATCTTCGGAAAAAAAGAAAAAGAAAAGGAAAAAGAAAAAGAATTCTAAGGAATTAGAAAAACATTCTTCTGAGGTAACTGTCATCCCCATTATAGATGATGGCGGTCGTGAAATACTTCCATCACCTTCACAAGATGAAACCCAAGCTCCATCCAACTCCTCTCATCTTACGCAATACTTTTCTAATAGTGATAAAATAAAGAAACCAATCTTACACCATTGGAAACTAATCTTAAACAAAGAAAAATTAGTTATTTTAAATCTACCAAAATCTACGGGCTGGCTTAACCATAGAGAACGAAGACACCACTTGTGGGAATTTCTTGAAAACCTATTCCTGGGGATGATTAATTTTAATACAATTAAAGCGGTTCATTATTTCTCTTTTAATTCTATGTCAACTAGAGCAATAATAACTTTTAATGACTCTACTACTGTGAAACTATTATATGAGAAAAATGTTGCAGCGGCGTATTGCTAGCGTGTGCCAGCCCTGTGCCCAGTAGGAATAGAACCAGCCGAAAGATATTCACACAGACCGTTACTTGTTAAGAGTCTTTACTGACAGGATTTCTCTCACAGATACAGACACGAATACTTTCCTAACTCTTCTAACACCCGACACCCCCACACCTTGTAGTTTCTCTTTCAAGGCTTTATAGATGTTCTGTTTCATGCCAGCTGCAGCCTCTGACTTTGGGCTGCTGCACAGTGTTAACCCATTACACGTCTTCTCATTTCTGTCTTTCTGGAAAACCAGACACAGACTTATCAGCAGCCTACAGTTCCCACCTTTTGCATAAAGACATGAGTACATACAGTTAGTTTTCTACAGTCATGGCAATCTTTATTTAACACATTGTTTAACACATTCGAGGTACAGTGTTTCACCATCATCCATTACTTTGCACCTGTTTGTTTCTTGGCCTGTTACTGTACCAATCTGAAACCTTTCAGGTAGTTTACCCAGATTCGCTCTTTCAGAGCATCTTAATGTTACCTGAGGCTCTATTTCCTCTTTGCCTCTCTCAGCTTCACTAGCAAGAGGTCGTTCCTCTTCCTCTTGTTTTATCCCTTGCTCTGGTTCATGTTCTGTGGTTGCATCATGTTCATGTGAATTGCCTAGTTCCACATACTCAATGTTATCCCAGTCCTGTTCCTGTACTTTAATGCTCCTGCTTAGCACCACCCTTCTCTGATTTGGTATCCAGACACGACAGTAAGCATTTTGAAATCCCAGTACATTCCCTTTCTGTGCTCTGGGAGCTAACTTCCCATGTCGTTTTCCTTTGGGAACGTGCACCCAGCACTTTGCTCCAAATCTAACAATATGTTGCAGTCTTGGTTTCTTTCCATTGAGTTTCTCATATGGTGTCATTTGAATTGCTCTATGATACAGCCTATTTTGAATGTAATTGGCATATAATATACACTCTCCCCAAAACGCATTTGGTAACTCAGAGTCCCTTAACATGGCTCTAATTGCATCCTGAAGGGTTCTATTTTTTCTCTCCGCTAATCCATTCTGAAACGGAGAAAATGGGGCAGTGAAATTCTGTTCTATCCCTTTCTTTGACAAATACTGCTCTAGCGATTTACCAGTGAACTCTCCCCCTTGGTCAGAGCATATTCTTTGGATTGTTACACTGTGTTGTACTTCAACCTTTTTCACAAACTGTTTCAGTTTCCCCTCTGCTTCGTCTTTTGCATGTAACAAATAAATGGTACAAAACCTGGTATAATCATCTACAATCACCAGAAAATACTTGGCACCACCTTGTGAACTTTGAAACGGTCCTGCTAGATCAATATGAATCATTTGATATGGTGCATTTGTGCTACTCTCTGCCTCTTTACATATGGGAGCAACCGTGGCTTTGGTTTGATTACATACATCACATTCCACATACTTGGTTACACTCTTTTAGTGTCACATCCACACTATTACTGGGTGTTTTCATGATCGTACCAAAACTAGAGTGACCTAGTTTTCTATGCCATAGATGAATACATTGCTCATGAGGCTTCTTGTTTGCACACATAGTAGCACATCCTGTGGGTTTGAATTGTATGTAGAACAATGAATTCCTAAGATACCCCTTCACAGAGAGTTTGTCCCCTTTCTTTATCTGACATGTCCCTTGTCTAAACGTGACAACATATCCCATTGCATTCAGTTTCTTAACAGACATGATATTGCATTCTAAGCTTGGTACAAACAATACATCAGTCATTATGACGTTCAATTCGCTTAACTTTACAGTTCCCCTCCCCAATACCTGTCTGTGAGTGCCATCCGCAAGCACAACATCCTCTTTCGTGGGAAGTGTAGTTTTGAACAAAGTTATGTCCTTCACCATACTGTGGGTAGCGCCTGAGTCTACAACCCATACAGTACTGTCACTGTCTTTGCTGCTTTTAGTCTTGCAGTTGTCAGCACTCACCAGCTGCACACACACGGCTTCCTGCCTTGTCCTTTTCGCTTCACTTCACAGTCTCTTTGTAGATGAGTTGTAGCATCACAGAAGTAACAGGCTTTTAGTCCAAATGATCTTGCTTCTGTGTCTTTGAAGTTTGTCTTTCTGCATTCTTTTTTCTCAGTTCTCTCTCTTCCATTGGCTTCCTTGCGTCTGTCCCACTCCTGGAGCAGTTTGCCCGAGACGTACTCAACTGTCAGACCCTCATCTGGCATAGCTTCCAGCGAGCTCACGATCGGATCCCAAGACAAATTCAGTGAAGAGAGGATGATGTACACTTGCTGCAACTGTGTGTGCTCCACATTCCTTTCTTGCTGCTCTGCAAGCAGCTTCTTTATTTCCAACAAATGAGCAGTCATTGTCCCGTCCTCAGCCAGCTTCATCTGATAGAGTCTTCGTGCTAAGTGAATTTTGCTGCTGGCTGTCTTTCTCACATGCACTACATTTAATGCAGTCCATATAAGCCTCGCCGTCGGCTTATCTTGTATAAACAGCAATTGAGAATCATCAACCGCCAAGATGATTAACGTCTTCGCTTTCTCGTCCATTCGAATCCACGGAGCCGGTTGCGGATCCGCCGGTGGGTCGGTCACAATTACCTGCCATAAATCTTCCTTAGTAAGGAATGCTTGCATCCTTAATCGCCAACTGGAATAGTTTTGTTCGGTGAGCCTTTCCAAAGGCATCCCGGCTGAAAGTGAAACTGCCACGCCTGCAGCCACTTCTTCTGAACACTGCTAAACACTATTCGTTCGCCCAACTGGCTTCCACGATTAAGCACTCTTCCGCAGCACTCTGGCAGACTGACTGGGTGGACTGGTGGATAGGCTGGGCCGCTAGGCTGGCTGACTGGTAGGCTGGGCCGCTAGGCTGGGCCCATAACCCCTGTTGCAGCGGCGTATTGCTAGCGTGTGCCAGCCCTGTACCCAGTAGGAATAGAACCAGCCGAAAGATATCCACACACAGACCGTTACTTGTTAAGAGTCTTTACTGACAGGGTTTCTCTCACAGATACAGACACAAATAATTTCCTAACTCTTCTAACACCCGACACCCCCACACCTTGTAGTTTCTCTTTCAAGGCTTTATAGATGTTCTGTTTCATGCCAGCTGCAGCCTCTGACCTTGGGCTGCTGCACAGTGTTAACCCATTACACGTCTTCTCATTTCTGTCTTTCTGGAAAACCAGACACATAGACTTATCAGCAGCCTACAAAAAAAGCCTTTTTAGCGTTCCGACACATTTGGATTACAAGATTTTTTGAAAATCAAGCTTCCCCTTTAAGTCTTTGCACCTTTGCTCGTTTGCCATTGAATCATCATACTATGTCAACCAAACCTGACGAGGTAGAATACCCTCTCCAGACGAACTTACAAACTCAAACCTCTTCGACAGAAGTCCATCTCCAAGTTTCTGGGACTCTAATTAATAATTCTATTTTTAATAATATTCCTAATCGAAAGAAAGAGGACATTTTGCCTGAAGAGCTTTTTCTCCTCGACTCTTACAAGGATTTTAACTCAGAAGAGCAATCTGAGCTAATTACTAGATTAAAACAACTAGTGTTTGAACTTGAAAACATGAGAACTAGTGATAATCTTACAACCTATTCTATACCATTTCCTAGGGAATCTAACTTAACATTACATCTAAATGTACTGTCACCTAATGAGAATCAACAGAAAAGATCGAAGAATCAATCCGGATCCACATCTCTACATTCTTTTGGTCAACTAATTGAAGAATGTGATTCCTCTGTCCTAACAAAACATCGAACAGCACCACCAAAACATCGTCTACATTGACTAAAAACTACCTCATCTGCAGGAACAATAAAAATCATTACTTGGAACATTGCAGGATGGAATTCAAAAAACATAAAAGATATTTTGTCTATCTATGATATTGTTCTGTTACAAGAAACTTGGGTGATGGAAGCTCCCTTATTAGATGGTTACATATCTTTTGATCTTCCTGCACGACCAAGCACTAAAGGGGGTCGTCCAAAAGGCGGCATTTGTACATTTATTTCAACCGCATTAAAGACAAAAGCTACTATTTTAGCTCCATTCCAAGATATGGTACTCCCACTTATACTGGAATTCCCATCCTACTCGTTACTAATTCTTAATGTATACTTACCTCCTATTCGAACTAAAAGTATTGTAGGGAAAAAAATCTCCCTGTTAGAGACATATATTATGGACCTTAGCATTAAATATCCAGAATTGTATTTAATTCTCTCGGGTGATTTTAACGCTAGACTAGATGTTTCGGATTTGGTATTATTTGAGAAATATCATCAATCAGCATTGATTCCTGAAGACATTATAGATATTCCCCCAAGACATTCAAAAGATTCAGGGATAAATTTCGCAGGAATTTCTTTAATGAAGATGACTTCTAGAAACAATCTTATTCTACTCAATGGCCGTGCTCCTGGGGATCTTAATGGAGACTTAACATACTTCTCACCTAATTTATTATTTATTTATTTATTTTATTAGATTTATATACCGCCCGACTAGCATTAGCTCTCTGGGCGGTGAACAACAGAATATAAAAATACAAAACATCTCAGATCTCATAATAAATACAGCATGTACATATATAAAACAAGAAATCAAAAACAATTACAACTAAATTAAAACTAAAACGAGTTACATATTAAAATGCCATAGCAAAGAGGCAAGTCTTAACCTGGTGCCGAAAGGACAGCAATGTCGGCACCATACGGACCTCTTCGGGGAGACTGTTCCACAGTTCGGGGGCCACCACTGAGAAGGCCCTAGATCTTGTCAGCGTCCTCCGAGCCTCCCTATGAGATGGAACTCGGAGGAGGGCCTTCGATGTGGAGCGTAGTGTACGAGCAGGTTCATATCGGGAGAGGCGTTCCGATAAGTATTGTGGTCCCGTGCCGTATAGGGCTTTATAGATCAAAATCAACATTTTGAATCTAGCCCGGAAGCATATTGGCAGCCAGTGCAAGCGAGCCAGAACAGGTGTTATGTGTTCCGACCGCCTGGTCCCCGTTATTAATCTGGCCGCCGCATTTTGGACAAGCTGTAGTTTCCGAACTGTCTTCAAAGGCAGCCCTACATAGAGCGCATTGCAGTATTCCAGTCGTGAGGTTACCAGAGCATGTACGACTGATGTTAGGTCCTCCCTGATCAGATAGGGATGTAGCTGGGCTACCAGCTGAAGCTGGTAGAAAGCATTCCGTGCCACCGATGCCACTTGGGCCTCAAGTGACAGGAAAGGATCTAAAAGAACCCCCAGACTACGAACCCGGTCCTTTAGGGGGAGTGTAACCCCATCCAGGACAGGGTGTATATCCACCATCCGATCCGGGAAACCGTTCACCAGCAGCATCTCAGTCTTGTCTGGATTGAGCCTCAGTTTGTTAGCTCTCATCCAGTCCATTATCGCAGTCAGGCAACTGTTCAGCACATCGACAGCCTCACCTGAGGAAGATGAAAAGGAGAAATAGAGCTGCGTGTCATCAGCGTACTGGTAGCAACACACTCCATAGCTCCTGATGACCGCACTCAACGGCTTCATATAGATGTTGAAAAGCATGGGAGACAGAACTGAACCCTGCGGGACTCCACATTGCAGAGCCCATGGTGTCGAGCAATGTTCCCCAAGCACAACCCTCTGGAGACGACCCGCTAAGTAGGAGCGGAACCACTGCCAAACAGTACCCCCGACTCTCAACTCCGCAAGCCTCTCCAGAAGGATACCATGGTCGATGGTATCAAAAGCCGCAGAGAGATCAAGGAGGATCAACGGAGTTACACTCCCTCCGTCCCTCTCCCGACATAGGTCATCATACAGGGCGATCAAGGCTGTCTCATCAATCATTGATCTAACTTTCATATCGATTGAACTTTATCACAAGATAAAATTTAATATCCTTAATAGATCAGAGAGTGATCATCTCCCAATTGCAATAGAAATTGAGAGCTTAGATAACAATATACATCTTAATCTACAGTCCTTCTCTAACAATGAAGCGGACTTTTGCTCAATGAGAGTTAAATGGATCCCAAAATTAGAAAAGGAGATCTCTAACATCTTGGCTTCCCCACAAATTCTTCAAATTAAAGAGGAAATCATACAGGCATCTCATAATATCAGTCCTCTTCCAAAATTACAGGAACTCATGTCCAGATTACAATTAATCATCTCTAAAACTTTACAAAAGAAATCTGGAGTTCCTTTTTATAGATCTAAATCGTGGTTTGATAATGAATGCTTAGAAGTTAAAAAGCAATTAACTACTACATATCAAAGTTGTATGAAGATGGGAAATAGAGAGTCTCTTCAATTGTACTGTATTACTAAAAAAAGATATTAAAAACTAATAAAGAGAAAGAAAGCTCATGAAACTACAATTTTATGGTGCCAAATCTTAAACATGGTTAAACTTAATAATTCAACTATTTTTTGTCGTCTTATTGCCCAACAATGGCCGAAATCTTACTCCCAAATTAATGCTGTTATTCCGGCCTATAATTGGGAAAAATACTTTTACAATCTATATTTAGATCAAACTGATCTTAAACTTTACCAATACTCACTTGCTCCGGAAGCGCAAGATTGGCCTCCAGTAACAATTCAAGAAATAAAATTACTTATAACTAATCTCAAATCTAATAAGGCCCCAGGACCAGATAACATTCCCCCGGAGGTCTTTAAAAGTAACGAACAATGGTGGGCTCCATTATTGGCTTCTCTTTTTACTTTTATTGACTCTTCAACTATAATACCTGATGATTGGGGTATGTCTACAATTATTCCCATACATAAGAAAGGCCCACTCAATGATCCGGCTAATTATAGACCAATTAGTCTTATCAACATAATCAGTAAACTCTATGCAGCACATCTTGGCTCTAAATTAATAAATTGGATAGAACAGAATGATATTTTAGCAATTGAGCAAGCGGGTTTTCGCTCAAAGAGATGAACAATTGATCATACCTTAGTATTAAACCACCTAATAGCCAAGTATAATAGAAATAAAGGAGGCGCTTTTTATAAGGCCTTTGTAGATTTAAAAGCTGCTTTTGACTCTATACCCCGTACCCACTTATGGACTAAACTTATTAATCTGGGTATTGATAGACGTTTACTTATTTTGATTCAGGGCCTTTATCAAAATACCTCACTTCAAATTAGATGTAGTAATAAGGGCCATCTTTCTAATACTATTCAAACATCGAGAGGGGTCAAACAAGGTTGTGTATTGGCCCCAATGCTTTTTAACTTATACATTAATGATATAGTTTCAAATCTAGCCACTGTCTCTGCTCATCCTCCTATTCTAGCAAAAAAACCAAGAAATATTCTACTGTATGCAGATGATGTGGCATTGCTATCTAGAACACCAATAGATCTAAAGAGATTGCTGCTCAATCTTGCAAAATACTGCTCTTCTGAATTTCTCACAATTAATCATCAGAAAACTAAAATTGTAGCCTTTACTAGCAAGAGAACTAAACATAGATGGCGAATTGATGATCAGTTAATTGAACAAGTTCAATCCTATAAATATCTTGGCCAAATATTCCAATCTGGAGTGACCTGGATCATCCCTGTTGTTTGTGTCGCTGTGTTTCGTTGCGGCTTTTGGTGTTGCCGCCGCAGCGTTCCCGTCCGCCGTCGCCATCGCTGTCGCTGTGTCCTGGTTGCTGCTTCCTTCATCGCGGTTGCTGTGCCCTCTTCGTTGCTGCTGCCGGGCTCTGCTCTCCTCCCTGTGGCTTGGTTTCCCTTGTTGCTTGTCGGGGAGCGGCGGCTGCAGGTCCCGTTCGCGGCGTTTTGCCGTGGGCGTGGCTGTGCCTGATACTGTTGGTGCTGTCGCCGCGTTTCTCGCTGTCGCTTGGGATTTTCATCTTTATCACTGCAGGGTGCCTTTAGCCTTGGCGGCTTACACCTCTTTACCATCGCCGTCACCTGAACTTCATTTGAATTTTCATCTTAACTTTTGAGGACGGTGCCCGCGAAGAAGAGAGGACCAGGACTGTCGTCCATGTGCGGAGTGCGTGATTATGTATGATGTGTGAATTTTAACTGGATGTTTGGTGCTTGCTGAATGCATGTTGTGTATGAGTGTATATACAGCCCCTTTAAGAATGATCAGTGTTGTTAATCTAGTTGCGACTCTGAGATTGCAACATTTTAACTCATTGCTGCCACCTGGATGTAATAAATATGCTGAATGTGTATTATGTTTTTTGTGAATGATTGAGCTGTTAGTGTTTATGCGTCTTTACTTGGAATGTGTTGTAATGATTTAATATTATTTGAGTGTATTTGTGTATGTTTACTGTATTGTATTATTGATCGTGTGTGTGTGTGTGTGTTTTGTGTGTGTTTTATTATTCGTGTGAATGTGATTCGGTGTGTGTGTATTGGTGCTTTTATCTGTTTTAATATGTGCCTGGGAGAATGTATTATACACCAACCGGGGAGACCTTCGGGGGGCCCAATTAGCGTAGTGACGGGTAATGTGAGGTATGGTGTTGTGAGGAGAACATGCCAGGTAAGGGGAACCCGTCCCAGACAAGTAGTGTCTGTGACCCATTCCGGTTCTCCTCATATCCCCAGGACTGCTGGTTGTCCTATCAGTCAGCCTTCGGATCTCCATATGCTATTGTTAAACGCCAGGTGGGTACAGCATAAGATCTCCCTTGTTCATGATTTAATTGTGGACGAGGCGGCTGACCTGGCGTGCATAACCGAGACCTGGGTGGGTGATACAGGAGGAGTTGCTCTTTCCCAGCTTTGCCCACCTGGGTATACGGTTCAGCATCATGGTAGAGCCGAAGGTCGGGGAGGCGGGGCCACCGTAGTCTATAGGAGTTCTTTCTCACTCACCGAGCACCCTGTCCAGGTGACGACTGGATTGGAGTGTCTCCACCTTGCGCTGGGCCAGAGAGACAGGCTGGGAATTCTGTTGGTGTACTGCCCACCCTGCTGCCCAACAAATTCCCTAACTGAGCTGACAGAGGTAGTCTCGGAGGTATTGTTGCAGTCCCCTAGACTGCTGGTACTGGGGGAGTTCAACGTCCATGCCGAGACTGCTTTATCTGGGGCGGCTCAGGACTTCATGGCGTCCATGACAACCATGGGGCTGTCTAAGTTTGTTACTGGCCCGACGCATGTGTCAGGACATACCCTTGATTTGATCTTCGCCACTGGACAGGGAGATGGTGATCTGGAGGTTGGGGGTTTTTCATCTACCCCATTGTCATGGACAGATCACCGCTTGCTGAGGTTTAGGCTTAGGATTAATGGATCCTGAGGGTTTCCAAAGGGCTCTGGGGGATTTTCCGACTGAGAAGACTGGCGCTCCTGTTGAAGCCCTGGTTGAACTGTGGAATACGGAGATGACCCGGGCGGTTGACACGATCGCTCCCATGCGCCCCCTCCTATGTAGAGCTCATGCAGCCCCATGGTATACCCCGGAGCTGAGAGTGATGAAGCAAGAGAGGAGGAGGCTTGAGTGCAGATGGAGGCGGACTCCTGACGAATGCAATTATGCCTTCGTAAGTGCCTGCTCTAAGCGATATACAGCAGCGGTGAGGGCAGCAAAAAAGAGATATTTTGCTGCCAGTATTAAGGCATCACTCTCCCGCCCAGCGGAGCTTTTTAAAACTGTACGAGGGCTTTTACATCTTGGCCCTCGGGATACTATACAGTCATCTGTAGCCCGTTGTGATGAGTTCGCTGGACACTTCCAGGACAAGATCGCTAGCATTCGTCGGGACTTAGACTCCAATATTATAGCAGTTGGATTCAATGAAGCATCCAGAACACGGTCTTGTCCTTATTTATTGGATGAGTTTCAGTCTGTGCCGCTTGAGGATGTTGACAAGATCCTTGGACTGGTGCGTGCGACCACGTCTGTGCTGGATCCTTGCCCCTCTTGGCTGGTGAAAGCTGGCAGGACCGGAACCGCCGCTTGGGCCAAGGAGGTAATCAATGCCTCTTTGCGAGAGGGAGTGGTCCCTGACTGCCTAAAAGCGACGGTAGTGAGACCACTCCTGAAGAAACCCTCCTTGGACCCAGATAACCTGAACAACTATAGACCTGTGGCGAATGTTCCGTTCCTGGGCAAGGTTCTGGAACGGGTGGTGGCCGACCAGCTCCAGGGGCTCTTGGATGACACTGATTATTTCGATCCATTTCAATCCGGTTTTAGGCCTGGGTTTGGTACCGAAACAGCCTTGGTCGCCCTGTATGATGACCTTTGTCGGGAGAGGGACAGGGGGAGTGTGACCCTGTTGATTCTCCTTGATCTCTCAGCTGCTTTTGATACCATCGACCATGGTATCCTTCTGGGAAGGCTCACGGAGTTGGGAGTTGGGGGTATTGCTTGGCAGTGGCTCCGCTCCTACTTGGTGGGTCGTCAACAGAAGGTAGTGCTTGGGCAACACTGCTCGATACCCTGGACTCTCCATTGTGGAGTCCCACAGGGATCGGTACTGTCCCCCATGCTTTTTAACATCTATATGAAGCCGCTGGGTGAAGTCATCAGGAGTTTTGGAGTGTGTTGTCACCAGTACGCTGATGACACGCAACTCTATTTCTCCTTTTCATCTTCCTCAGGTGAGGCTGTTAACATACTAAACCGTTGCCTGGCCGCGATAATGGATTGGATGGGAGCTAACAGACTGAAGCTTAATCCAGACAAGACCGAGACGCTGTTGGTGAGTGCCTTCTCTGCCCAGATGGTGGATGTTCACCCTGTTCTGGACGGGGTTACACTCCCCTTGAAAGAACAGGTTCGTAGCTTGGGAGTTCTTATCGACTCTTCCTTGTCTCTTGAGGCTCAGGTAGCCTCAGTGGCAAGGAATGCTTTCTACCATCTCTGATTGGTAGCCCAGCTACGTCCCTATCTGGACAGTGACGACCTCGACTCAGTCGTTCATGCTCTGGTAACTTCTAGATTGGACTACTGCAATGCGCTCTACGTTGGGCTGCCCTTGAAGACAGTTCGGAAACTACAGTTAGTCCAGAATGCAGCGGCCAGATTGTTGACGTGGACAAGAAGGTCCGCTCATATAACACCTGTTCTGGCCCATCTGCACTGGCTTCCTATTTGTTTCCGGGCTAAATTCAAAGTGCTGGTTTTGACCTATAAAGCCTTACACGGCATGGGACCGCAATACCTGGTGGAGCGCCTCTCCCAATATGAAACTACCCGTACACTGCGCTCAACATCTAAGGCCCTCCTCCGAGTACCATCCCACCGAGAAGCTCGGAGGGTGGTGACTAGAAATAGGGCCTTTTCGGTTGTGGCTCCTGAACTATGGAATGGTCTCCCTGATGAGGTGCGCCTGGCGCCGACGCTGCTATCTTTTCGGCGCCAGGTGAAAACCTTTTTATATTCCCAGGCATTTTAATGCGTATTATTATATGTATTGTTGTATTTTGCTACTGTTTATTTCTGTTTACCTTTGTTGGTTTGATTCTATTGTTTTATTGTATTTATATATTCCTGATTGCTTTATTCTATGTACACCGCCCAGAGAGCCCTTGGGCTTAGGGCGGTATATAAATTAAATTAAATAAATAAATAATAAATAAATAAATAAATCTTCCGGAGCGCATCATCTTCACTCTAAATCGATGATCCTCAACGCCAGACGAACGATGAAAATGCTTCTGACATTCTATTACACTAAAGGTGGGCAATCTTTTTCCCCAGCTCAAAAAATCTTTAACATTAAAATTATTCCCCAATTGACCTATGGAATCCAAGCAAATGTAATTACGAAATTTAATGATTTTGAGGTAGTTCAAAATATATTTCTAAGATCAATTCTGTCCATTCCAAAATGTATACCCAATTGCATCCTTCGCCTTGAGGCAGGGGCCCAAACTATAGAGTCTAGGATCTGGCTTCTTAGATTTAATGTATGGTTAAAACTTATTTTTAACCCAGAAGGTTTATCGCCAGATATTCTAATAGATAACTTTCAATCGCCATGGGCGAATTTAATACAAAACAAACTGCTAGAAATAGGATTCTCACTCTATACTATTCAATGTCTGGGTCTAGAAAATGTTTTATTAAAAATACGTCAACGCTTAAAGGACATTGATCTTCAGCACCAATTAATGCTTGTTAAAAATCAAAGGTACAATCCTAGAAATTTCATCCCAATGCCATATTTATTGAATTTTGTGTTATATGTCTACACAGTTTTCCTAGATTGCGATTTGGGAATACATATCTGACATTGTTTGGTTATGTTAACACTTTAAAACAACAAAATAAATACCAACTCCAGCTGAAGTCAGGAAAAGAATAGATTTTAAAGATATCCAGCTACAATAGTTGAATATGGAATATGGGGAGAGGGAGCCTGATTCTGTTCCTCCACCAGCCAGCTAAATTGAATTTAATAGGGAACATACTCTCTTCTGAGAGAAAGTGTGACACAGATTATTTTTCTTTGAAGAAGTAATGCCCAAGCAAGTAATAACAAGATCCAGGTTGCCTCCTGGGACAGCACACTGCCATTATTCTCACATTGAATCTAATCCTCAAATTTAGGACCTAAACAAACAATAACAAATGCTGCACTAGTTAAATGCTTAATATCTTGAATTCTCATAAGCATCAAGAAACTGTGTTTCAGCATTAATATAACTGCCACAAAGGAAAGATATATGGCTTTAACTTTTTTAATGTTGATGAAGATTTGAACTTTGCCGAAGTACAGTGAAAAGATACTATCAGAAACTCCAAGTGTCATACCATTTGACTTATCTATTTTAATAATAAAACATACTAAATCATGCAAGACCATACAGCTTTCTTTGAGCACCTTTAGCATCATTTCTAATGCAGGCCGAATGGAGCATTAATACAGACAAAGCAATGTTTTCTTCATAGACCTGCCAATGATCTTAACCCTGACATGGAGAGAGCATCTTCCTCAGCAATAAGCAATAGTCTCAATACCAACTGAGGCCCGGGAAAATGCCAATTATGCCAAGTTTGCAAAAACAGGTGTATGGTGATTTTTGAGATATAGACTATTTTACGCCAGGGACAAAACCAAACCTACTCATCTCAATTTGCTTACAAGCTAAGGCTTAATTTGAACTTGGACTTCAAGGTGAAAGGCCAGTTCTTTAATCTAATCACCTCCCCATGTGCATACAAAATCATTCCCCCAAAAAGTGTATATTTTTTTCTTTGTTAAGCATACAACTCATAGTAATATTTTATACTGTAAAGGTTACTGCTGTTTGCCAAGCACTTTAACATGCTGCAAGGACACACTATTTTAGAAAAAAACAAAACTTAATCAATAGTATGCATAATGGCAATTGACTGAAATTCCTCAAGATAGGCATCTATTGCTCGTTTACAAATAGTTTAATAATTGGCTTCATCAGATTAAAAAAGCTCAGGAGTTTATTGATGTTCATGAGCTTAATGGCAGAAATGTAATATGGAAGGCTCAAGGGTAAGGACATTTGAAGAAAAGGGTCAGCTTAATGCAAGATTAGGGTAGTATAAACTTGGTTTTGTTGCAAGCTTTAAAATAAGCCTGAGGAACCTCAGCACTAAAAGAAGAAGAAAAGAGAACACTGGAGTAGCTTTGAATCAGAATGTACTGGAATTGGGATACCATCTTCATCTTCAAGTGATTTATCTGTTATTTTATGGCTGACCATCTAACACACAAAATTATTTGAATTTAACTTATAATAATAATAAAATTTTATTTATGAGTCGCCTATCTGGCCGAATTAACAGCCACTCTAGGCGACGTACATCAATACAATAAAATACAATATAAAACAATGAGAGCCACAATCAATAATTAGACTAAACACTACAACTCTGATTAATAACAGTATTAAAAGCTAACCCACCCCAGGGATCCCATAGGCCTGCCTGAACAGCCAGGTCTTCAAGGCTCGGCAGAAACCTATCAGGGAGGGGGCATGGCGAAGGTCGAAAGGAAGGGATATTTATTACTGAAAACATTTCTTAAGCTGTCTTCATTGCACAGCAATATTAGAGCAGGTTACAACTCACATTCACAATGCAGTTTTTAAAGACATCAATACAGGCATCATATTCCACTAAAAGCCTGAGTGAAAGCCAGGTCTTTAGCTGGCATCTAAAATTTAAAAGAATAGGTGTCAACAATATCACCGAGGGGAGTGAGTTCCAAAACCTGGGGCACCAGTATCAAGAAGGTCCTTCTCAATGTTGTCATACTGTGCGCCTCAGCTAGAGGTGGCAAGCCAAGAGAGCTGTGACAGATAGAAGGGATTCTACAAATGTTCAGAGGCATTATCTTCTTCAACCTCCTAGGGTCTAATCTGCAATTAGAAAATAGTCTAATCTACAGATTACCAATACATAGATCACTGTGACAAAGCTCCCCTGTCCAGCAACAGAAAGGGCTGGTGAAATGCACTGCTTGTCGCAGAGACAACTTGAGCCTCCAATGATCATGGCTCTAGGACCATCACCACACTATGTACCTGTTCTTTCAGAGGGAGTACAAGCCTGTCCAGAGCAGGAGACCACCCCACTTCCCAGACCTGGGAACTACCTACTTCCATCTTGTTAAGATTTGGTGTCAACTCATTGGGCCTCATCCAGCCAACCACTAACTCCAAGCACTGATCCAAGACCTCACGACCTCACATAACTCACGTGGTGCAGAGAAACAGAGCTGGGTATCATCAGCATACTCATGATGATCAACTTACTGATAGCTCACTCCATAGCTTCTAAAGATTATTCCTACTTTAGTCACTTCTCTCCTGATCCCCAAGTCTAGATCATTTATGAACAAGTTGAAAAACACAGATCTCAATCCTTGGGGGACTCCACTTTCTACATACCTTCATTGGGAGAACTGTCCATTTATTCCTACGCTCTGCTTTCTGTTGCTCAACCAGTTTCTGATTCACAAAAGAACATCTCTTATTCAATGACTGTTAGAATTAATCAGGATTCTCTGGTGAGGTACCTTATCGAAAGCTTTTTGAAAGTCCAAGAACACTATGTCAACTGGATCACTATCTATATGCTTGTTGATACTACACATGTGTAGGCTATGCACAATGTGTGTAGTAGACTTGTGTTCATATCTATATTCATTTAAAAGCTCTTTCATTCCCAACTGAATTAAGCTTCTTTTCTTAATCTTTCAGTGCCTGAAAAAGCAAAAATACCACCCCACAAATGGCTCATGTCATACTGCTTTTACAGAAATGATAATATTTAAATGTTTTATATATACACACTAGGGGCTGCTGCCCCTGCATACTTTACACACCAACCCCACCCACTTAATGCCAGGAACAGTAACACCAGGTTCTGACACCCCACTCAGTAACCCCCCCAGTGCTGCCAGGCTTTGCCACATGGCCCACCTTGCACTGCCAACTCACACCTACCCACACTCCTCAGTCACCAGCCTGCCTCGCTCATTCATGCTGAATTTCACAGTACCACCTAACTGTGGCAAAGCAAACTATAGCATGACAACCTGAAGCATGATGACACAAATGTTCCTGATCAGAAACATGGGAAGTTTGATCCAGAAAATATGCACTGCAATTGCACTTCTACTGCATTATAAATAATCACAGGAGCCAAAAAAACCAAGAAACTAAAGAAAATGTTGCAGGAAGTAGTGAAATGTTGACTGAAAACTGCAAAGGAAAAAAAACAGAAATGAAGAGACAGACAGATTAAATGATCATGTTTGATTGCAGGCAAGCTCAATCCACATAAGACACAGTTGATGATGGTGGGAAGGCTAGTTGATCTATAATCTGATAACAGGCCTGTTCTGGATATCGTTATGCTTTCCCCATAAATCAGGTTCTCAGCTTATGAACCAAATTCTACTGCTTGATTCTCAGGTGGTAGATGTGGACAGGAGTGACTTTTTTCAGTCGTGTGTAGCATACCAATTGCTCTCTTTCCTGGACAGAGACTGAACAGATTCATGACCAGACTATGGAATTTATGGCTGATACTGCTGCCTTCCTTTTGTGTTTTATGGCATTATTTTTAAACTGAGTTTTTAGTTTTTAAACTATTGTGGCATCATAAACTGCTTCAGGGGCCACAGCTTGAATGGGGAATAGGATACAAGTAATACTTAAAACTGTTAAATAAATGAGGTTTCATTGGAGAAAAGAAGATCAGTTTTTCATGAAATATGGCTTGTTTTGAGTCAAAAGAGAAAAGCTTTGGAATAAAATTTGGGGGGAAAACAAAGAAAAGTACAGTATTCAAAGAATATTAATGCCATTTCCCCTTCCATTTAAATCCACAATTGTAGTGCTATTATTTGCAGCCAGAATGTAAACTGAAAACTGGCAGAACCAGCCCTTTCTACTTGTCTCTTCTCCTTGGTAAAAACAGAAGGTATTAATCACTCTGGTTTAAAGACAGTTGACTAAAGCTATTCTTTAAGTCATGAATTCTCACTAATGTGGCCAATGAATAACTCTCAACACTTTTTTTGTTACTCTGAGTGGACTGTCAACAGCACATTTTTCCTTCCCTTGAATAGCTTATAGGAGATGATGAAAAGGAGCACTATCAGTAAAAACAAAAGTTTCAGGAAGAAAAAGTGGGAACAAAGTAGACATATTGGAGACAACTCCTGATTCATGGCTCATACTGTGCTATTCCTCTCTGCAACTCAATATGCTCTTCGGTTTTACTGCAGGATAAGAGGAGACCAGACCACTGCACTTCTCCTAGCAACTAATATCATTTAGGGGAAAAGGCATGTTGTCTGCTAAAAGGGGAACAGAATAATCTGAGGTCATACAAAGCCAGGCACATGTTCTCATGCATTTGATGCTAAAAATTTATTCATTGCCAAGAAGTATTCAATAAACAGCAAACCATTTTAGTCAATATCAATAATTTTAACCAAATATCCATTTCAAAATAGAATACTTTTTTCATTTTAGGCAGTAGTTTGGTGATTTCCACTACTGTGTTCAGATCTTTTGCCTTGAATATGTCTACAGATGTGCACACATAAATGCAGGAGATTTTCAAAAGCAGTGTTTTAAAGCTAGCTGGATTATACATTGGTTGGCTTGGAACCCCAGTCTAAAAACACTTGGATTTTCTCTTCTGTGGTATAAACTTTAAAAAAACTATCTGGCTGATCTTATTAAGCTCCTGTCACATGGTGTTCAGAAAGATAAAATGAGTTCACATGAAGACAAAAGCAGAATAATTCTACTGTTCTGATGCTCACATAAACAGACACATTGACAGATTCTAAAATTTTGGATTACTTTTTTCAAAATCCAATTGGGGGACATTAGAGAAGTACTAGTTATGAAAACATTGCAATGGTAGTCCACAGTATTTTCCCAACATTTCAAAATCAATGGAAACATATTTATCAGACAGCTAAACTGTTAATATCCTACAAATCCAGATGCACAAATAAAACTACACTATAAGTGTTACGCCAAAGAGCATTCAGAAATCAATTTCATCTTCTTTTGGTCTGGCATCTGTACATGAAAGCAGGTGGTCAGGAAAAGATATAGGTAACTTTAAAATATACCAATAAACACTATTCCTAGCATGGGGGCTGCACTGGTTCCACACCTGCCATGATCTGCACTGCCAAGGGTCAGTGATCACTGAGCACCAGTCTAGGATAAAGGTGCCAGCACACAAAGGCACCAAGGAATAGTCCAATTGAGAATGTACATGAGCATGCCTTTCAAAGAGCTGTCTGGAAATCCTTAGATTTAATTTATTTCATTTAAAACACCTAAGTTAAAGTACCATAAAATTTGATAAAGAAGTTACAGAAGCAACCACTCTGGAGGCAGATATAAAATCAGTTACCTGCATCTATTACTTTCCATTTACATTTAATTTGCACTGCGAGCTCCAGTTTTCCCAGCATAGTGAAGACCTCATACTGGCTCTTTAACTATGAGAGACTTGGGATGCAAATGAATGACAGCTTGAAGATCCATGATTATAGGGCAGGTACACCAGTAAAATATATCTCATAACTGGTTCTTGACTCTTGACACTTTCACATCAGTAGAAAGGTAGATCTAAGGCTTTCCATAAAGGTTAGCCTCTAGTCCACCAGAACATGATGTTAGCTGACGCATATTACATGTCATTTTGGTTTTAAAAGGTTAATTTTTTTCCATGCAGTTTGTCCTGTAATCAATGACAAATAACTAAATAGTTGTGAACTACAGAGTTTACTGTGCCTTGCTGCTGGCCATTTATTCTTTATCTTATTTCTCTGTATCACATTTGTGACAATCATTTCATTGGAAATCTACTCATTTAGTGCACATTAGCAGCTGCATATGCAATGCATGAACATTTTAATTTTTGTATCAAACTGACATAGAAATATGAGGTTAACTACTGTTTTCTATCAAAACAGCCATTACTGTATAATTCAGGGGAAAATAAAAAAAGATAGAAGGGTTCTCAAATTGCCCCTGTCAAGAACGACTGGTTTCTAAAATGGTTTTGTGGCAACAAATTGTGAAGGGAAACATCTTGCCTGAATTAGGGCCTCTGAGAGGCCATGAGACAGTCAGTTCTCACAGCTGAACTCAGTTAATTAAGCTGTAAGCAAGAACACCTGCTTATCAGCCAAGACTGGTACTTCAAGGCCACAGACCTGGGAAGGTTAGAGATGTGCATTACAGTCAGGCACAAAAGCTCCAGAAGATGTCATCATCAGAAAGTCCCCTGATTGGCTAATCAACTCCTGGCTGTGGCTGGGCCTTTTCCCATAAGGATAGGACCAAGAGCTTAGGTCTGTTCTTTGGTGCTACCTGATGTTGGGGTTCCATCTTCCATCTGCTATCCAGGCTATACATCTCTGGGGAGATGTGGAACCATGATGTTACTCTGCTGGTTTACCCTATTGTGTGAGTATAGATTAGGCCAGACAGCTTTGTTACTTTTATTTGTGATTTGAACTCTCTCTGTATTTTACCTAGCCCTTGGGGGTGTTTTGTTTAAGGAACTATTTTGCTACTATACTTTTTACACTTATATATTTTTCTAATAAAGCTACCTCTTATTTACCAGTGTGTGTTCATTTCAGGGGGAACTTGGCTCTGAGTCCTTGGCCAATTAGCCACAGACTACTGTATATTTGGGTATTTTGCTTTAAGGCTCCAAGACAAGAAGTGTATCTTTGGCTCTTGTCTTGTGGAATTCTTGGCAGGTCTATTGCTGATACTTTGGGTTTCTCTTTGACCCAGAATGGTGACCAGGTTTAAGGGGTGGTGGCAGTCTGCCTACATTGCAGACATGTTACATGTTGCTGGTATACTCAGCCCTGGTAACAGATGCACAGGTTGTGCTTGGCCAGGATAAATTGCCCTGGGTTTGGGAACTGAGTCTTGGTGAGAATTGGCAGCAGTTCCTGACAGGCCGCCCCCCCCCCCAATTTATTGTAGCTGTTAATGGCCAACACATTTGTGAAGTTTTCCTTCTTCAGTGGCAATCTGAAAACACATACGAAAACATAATTATAACATTAAAAAGAATTTAGAACATGTCTTAACATTTTTTCCAATCTTAAACGTATTGTAGAACAACCAGTTCAATCTTACATCCTTTCTCAAATTCAGTTCTGTAAAACAGAAAACCATTGCTAGTATAAATCACTAGCAGTAAGCGTTCAGCAATACTGGTATATTAAGATGTTTTAAAAACTTTAAGACATGTTCCAAATTCTTTTTAATATATATTTGTAAGTGTCTGTATGTGTTTTATATTGGCCCTGAAGAAATGTTTTTCCCCCCAAAAGTTAGGCATCAACAACTACAATAAAGTTTTGTTGACTTCCCGGAAGTGAGTGCTCAGCTGGTGATTGTCTGAGAGATCTCTGCCTCAGAGGAAGCTTTTTTCAGTTAAAAGCCAGCCAAGAGGAAACTTTGACTGGCTTAAATGTTCTCCAAGGTATTGGAGAACCGATCAGATTTTCCACAGGACTTTGTTGAGCTGTCGGCGGCTGGAATTGATCAGGAAATCCCTGAGATAAGAAGGCATGCCGATCGGCTGAAGACGGAGTCAGGACTTCCATGCAAGCTGTACTGGAAAAAAGCGAAGCGTTTTTTTTTCTTCTTAAAAACGTTCTTAACCAGCGAGCCTACTTCTGTCTAAATCTTATCATTTGGCTTAAATTACTACAATAAAAGGGATTTGTTTACAAATCAGCAATTGAGAAATCTGGGTGAGTCATACTTTTTCTATTTTAAATATAATTAAGGAAGAAAGAAAATGTAAACAATTTATATTTTTTTTACGACAAAAAGCTGGCCTGAATTTGGAGTTTTAAAGTTTAAAAACGGATGAGAGGTATTTATTATTTGATGGAAATATATTTTGGACTATTTTTCTCCTTGGACTATTTCTTTTTGGACGAATCTGCTGTTCGTATATGTTACTAATCGCTTGGTGTTGTGAACCAGAATTGTTTTGCATTCCTGGACGTAGATAAGAACTGTGCTGGCCGGACCATAGTAACAGGCCTGGAATATTAACTCTTCTGTTGGTGGAGGGAAAAAAAAAAAGAAATAGACTGCATCTAGGTTTGGGAACAGTGGTTAATATCAGAAATTAAAGGCTTTTTTTGAGAATGACAACCAGAAAAGCAGCTAAGGCTCAGGAGCGAAGAGGTTCAATTGATCCACAGGAAGGGGCTATACCCCCAGATATGTTTCAAAAAATAATGGAAGGGATTAGTGATCTAAAACAGGAAATGAAAACTGAATTGATAAATATAAAAGACTATATTAAAACACAAGTGGATGAGATTAAAGGGACAATTGGGCAAATAAAGGAGGATGCAAAAAATACTAAAGAAAAGGTACAAATCTTGAAGAATAGAACAGATATATTAAATCTGGAATTAGAAAAAAATTTGGACTACATGGCTGTGATTGAATTGAGAAATAAAGAACATTGTTTGAGATTCCGTGCAATCCCTGAGGAAACAGGTGAAGACATCAGAGATAAAATTGTTAATGCTTTAGTAAAATTTCTGGATTTGAATGAAGATCAGATGAAATTTGAAATAGATAAAGTTTATAGAATTAATTCCAGATATGCAACAATGAAAAAAATTCCAAGAGATGTGCTTGTTCACTTTATAAAGAAGACGACCAGAGATATGGTATTACAACAACATTTGAACAATACCTTTAAAATTGATGGTAAGGAAATACTGGTGATGAAAGAAATTCCTATTAGACTTTTACGAAAGAGAAAAGAATATGCTTTCCTTACAGAAGAACTTAAGCAATGCAAAATTCAATTTAGATGGGATGTTCCAGAAGGAGTGATTTTTACATTCAGACAACAGAAATATCGATTGAATACTGTTCAAAAAGCAAGGGACTTCTTGAGAAAAGCTTCAAAAGACATGGAAGAAGATAAACTTAAAGATATGGATATAATTCCTGGGAAACAAAGTCAACAAGAACATGCAGAGGAGGGGAAGGAAGATGATGGATTAAAGGGAGCATCAGGCACATTTTAAAATACACGCTTAAAGATGGATTACAAATATCTAACTTGGAATATAAATGGAGCCAACACGGCGCAGAAGAGAAAGAAAGTGTTTCATTATTTGAAAAAAATAAAATTGGATATAATTTGTTTACAAGAAACTCATATTAAGAAGAAAGATTCCAAATATTTGATTTGTAAAAATTTGGGTGAAGAATTTATTTCGGCTGGACCAAAAAAAAAAATGGAGTTGTTCTTTACATTAACCCACAATTGCTTCCTAAATTGGTATTACTGGATGATAGTGGTAGATTTGTGGGGGTTGAAATTACTTTACAGGGCACAAACATTTTGATAGTGGGTATTTATGCCCCCAATGAAGATAAAACAAGGTTTTACACAGGACTTATGGAAAAATTGTCAGAGTTTTCATATGATCATTGGTGCGTCATGGGTGATTGGAATGGGGTAATCTCACCAAAAATTGATAGACTTTCTGAAAAAAATATTAAAGAGACACAGGGTAAATTACTGAAGATTTGCTTTGAACTGATGGAAAATTTAGAATTGGTGGATACCTGGAGATATATAAATGACAACGCAAAGGAATTTACTTATTTTTCAGAAAGACATAAAACATTCTCGAGGATTGATATGATTTGGATGTCTAAAATTCTAGCGAAGGATATTTTTAAAATGGATATATTACCAAAAACTTTTTTGGACCACAATCCTGTGATATTAACTTTTAAAAAAAAAAATCTTGGATTTAGATGGAGACTAAATGAATCTTTATCACAGAATGACAAAGTAGTACAAGAATGTAAGAAGAAATTAAAAGAGTTTTTTGTACATAATTTACATAAAGGAACAAATGAAAATATCGTTTGGGATACAAGTAAGGCATTTATGAGGGGATATTTTATTAAATGTAACTGAATTAAAAAAAAAGAAACAGAAAATGCAATTAATTTTGGAAGAAATAAAACAAAAAGAGGAAGAATTGAAAAAGAATCCAACTAAAGTTTCTATTGTAAATCAAATTAAAATCTTACAGAATCAAGTATCAATGCTGACAGTTAGAGAAATTGAAAGGAAACTAAATTTTGCTAAACAAAGGACTTTTGAATTTGCAAATAAACCAGGGAAATGGTTAGCATATAAATTAAGAAAAGAACGTCAAAAAAATCTTATATTAAAGATACAAGAAGGAGATGAGATGCTGACAGATAATGTAAAAATCAAAAAGATTTTTCATCAATATTATTCAACATTGTACAAGTGTCAGGAAATCCCATCTGAAAAAATAGAAGAGTATATATCTAAACAGAATTTGCCTAAAATTACAGACTTTCAGAGACAAGCTATTAATGGCCCTATCACATCAAGAGAGATATCTGAAGCTATAAACAAAATTAAATTAGGAAAGGCGCCAGGACCAGATGGGTTATCTGCAATGTACTATAAATGTTTGGAGGAAGAACTCTTGCTACCTTTACAGTATACAATGAATTCTATTCCGCAAGAGGGAAAGATACCGGATAGTTGGAAAAATGCTAACATAACATTAATACCTAAAGAGGACCACGATTTAACTAAAACAAAAAATTATCGGCCAATATCTCTATTGAATAATGACTATAAAATTTTTACAATGATCTTGGCAGAAAGAATGAAAATAATATTGCAACAATTTATCCAGGAAGATCAATCAGGGTTTTTACCTAAAAGACAATTACGTGACAACGTCAGGAATGTCTTGAATGTGTTGGAATATTTAGAACAACGAAATGATAAACAAGCAGCTTTGATTTTTTTAGATGCTGAAAAAGCATTTGATAATTTGAATTGGAAATTTATGTTTCAGGTTTTGGAGCAAATGGATTTTGGAGACAATTTTATAAAATGGATTAGATCGATTTATACATCTCAGAAGGCTCAGATAATTGTTAACGGAGATTTAACGGATTCATGTGAAATACAAAAGGGTACAAGACAGGGATGTCCATTATCTCCCCTTTTATTTATTCTGGTCTTAGAAGTGCTGCTTAGAGACATAAGGCAAGATAAAAGGATTTCGGAATTAAAGATAAAAAAAAAGAATATAAATTGAGAGCATTTGCTGATGATTTGATAATTGTATTAGAAAACCCTTTGGAAGGAATTAATGTATTGATGGACAAATTAAAAGAATTTGGACCGTTAGCAGGATTTAAGATCAACAATCAAAAAACAAAGATGTTGGTGAAAAATTTAACTTTAAGGGAACAGAAAGAGTTAATGGACAAGACAGATTTTACAATAGAGAAAAAGTTGAAATATTTAGGTATCATTATGACAAATAAAAATTCAAAGTTGTTTCATAATAATTATGAAAAATTATGGACAGAGATTAAGAAAGATCTGCTAAGATGGGATAAACTACAATTGTCATTAATGGGTAGAATATCTGTGATAAAAATGAATGTATTACCGAGAATGATGTTTTTGTTTCAAACAATACCTGTAATATCCTCTGATTTACCTTTTAAACAATGGCAAAAAGATATCTCTAAATTTGTATGGCAAGGAAAAAAACCAAGAGTTAAATTTAAACTACTACAAGACGCCAAAGAAAGAGGAGGACTGGGATTACCAAATCTGAGACTTTATTTTGCTGCCTGCTGTCTAGTCTGGATAAAGGAATGGATTTTATTGAGGAATAAAAGACTACTGGATTTGGAGGGCCATAATCTGAAGTGGGGATGACATGGATATCTATGGTATGACAAAGTAAAAGTAAATGTAGACTTTAATAATCATTCTATAAGACGTCCTCTGTTGAAAATATGGAATAGATATAAACCAAGGTTTTATTCGAAAACACCATTATGTGTCTCAAGTCAAGAAGTGTTCTACAGAAGAGAAATGGCTGGAAAAGAGAAATGGTTAACTTATCAAGAACTATTAGAAAATGTACATGGAGAATATATAATGAAAGAGAGAGAACAACTGACAAAGGAAGGATATAGTTCTCAATGGTTTGCCTATTTACAATTGTTAGAAAAAATGGACAAGAAAATGTATGAGTTTGAAATAAGTAAATCTGATCTTGAAATAGGTTTGTGTACAAATGATGAAAATATAATTGCGAAAATGTATAAACTCTTACTGAAAATGGATATGGAGGAAGAACAAGTAAAAGAGTGTATGGTAAAGTGGGCAAAAATTTTTGGTTATAACATACAAATGGATCAATGGGAAAATATGTGGAAAAAAGGCTTGAGATTTACACTATGCTATAATCTTAAAGAAAATTTCTATAAAATGATGTACCGTTGTCAAAAATGTATAATAATGTTTCTAATGTTTGTTGGAAATGTAAACAAGGATAATTTTATCATATGTGGTGGCTGTGTAAAAAGGCAAAATCATTTTGGGCACAGATAGGTAGGATGATGCAAAAAATTTTAAAGATAAATATTCAGTCAAAACCAGAATTTTTTTATTGGGTTTTATGGATAAACAAATAGAAAAGAAATATGGAAGAATAATATTATATATGATTACGGCAGCAAGCTTATTATATGCACAAAAGTGGAAAATAGAATCAACACCAACAACGGAAGAATGGCTATTGAAATTAATGGACTTAGTAGAGATGGATAAATTAACATGTTTACTTAGAGAAAGATCAACAGATACATTTCTTAAGGAATGGAAGCCTCTCTTAGACTTTTTGTTGAAAGATCAAAATAAAATGATGATATTGGGATTTGACGATTAACTAAGACAGCCTATGGAGAAAAGTGATTCTGTATGTATACATTAAGGGACAGGTTTGATGTATATTATATACTTATAGCTGATCTGTGACAAATCGGAAGTCAACTATTTTATTTTTATTTTTATTTTTTGTATTGTTATGTTTTTTGACTTTGTTTTGTTTGTCTTTTGAAAAAATTTGAATAAAAAAAAATTATTAAACAACTACAATAAAGTTTTGGAGAGCTGCTAAGGCCCTTCTCAATTTTGTTTTTTTGTACCCAGTGCCTTCCATCCCTTGTTTTGGTTTTTGTTGTGATTAAGGGCCCAAACAGTAGAAAAACTAACCTGTCAAATAAATCTGTTGATTTCAAGCTCTCCTAAGTATGCAGAGATGGATATCAAACAAAGTCAGACATAAGGAATTTGCACATATCATGTAAACAGCTAGCAAACTCTTTTCTGACCGCTGGTCAGAGAAGGCATCAGCAGGCTTGGGGGAACCCTAAGTTTTGCCAAAGGAGAAAACATATTTAGAAACAAACCCTAGCTAATTGTAGAGGGAAAGAGAGAAGACTAGGGTGGGTAGAATGGGGCTGTTATTTCACTTTAGGCAATTATGGCTTCTCCCAAAGAATCCTGGGAAGTGTAGTTAGTGAAGGGTGCCGAGAGTTGCTAGGAGAGATGCCCTGTTCCCCTCACAGAGCTTCAGTCAGAGTAGCTGATTGTTAAACCACTCTGGCCCCTGGAGCTCTCTCAGGGGAACAGGAGTCTCCTCTCAGCACCCTTCACAAACTACACTTCCCACGATTCTCTGAGGGAACCCATGAATGTCTCACATGAAATCAAAGTCTGGTGTGGGTGTAGCCCCCTGATCAGGCAAGCCCAGCCGCTGGGAGTCTGCCTTTAAGAACACTGACAGTTGGTTCTTACTGAGTATGCCCGACATTATCATTAAGTTTAAGCCAAAATTTCTTAAATTAATTAAAAATCAGCCAGGCATTTTTTAAAACTTTTAAACTGCAGAAGATGAAGGTCAGAGTATGGGGTGAGGTCAGTATCAGAATTATTTATTTATTTATTTATTTATTTCATTTTTAAACCGCCCATAGCAAATAGCTCTCTGGGCGGTGTGCAAAACAGAGTTAAAATACAATGTCACAATAAAATCCATTTCAAATAACAAGAAAATTTAAAACATTAAGATGGACAATTAAACATTAAACATTAACATTAAACATTAAAATGCCTGGGAGTATAGCCAGGTCTTAACCTGGCATCTAAAAGAAAATACCGTAGGCGCCAGGCGTATCTCCTCTGGTAAGCTGTTCAACAATTCGGGGGCCACCACAGAAAAGGCCCTAGATCTAGTAGTAATCCTCTGGGCATCTTGATGAGTTGGTACCCGGAGGAGGGCCTTAGATACTGAACGAAGTGGACGGGTAGGTTCATAGCAGGAGAGGCGTTCCACAAGGTACTGCGGTCCCACACCGTGTAAGGCTTTATAGGTCAAAACCAACACCTTGAATCTGGCTCGGAAACAAATAGGTAGCCAGTGCAAACGGGCCAGGACAGGTGTTATATGCGCGGACCGATTGGTCCTCGTCAGCAGCCTGGCTGCTGCGTTTTGCACTAGCTGTAGTTTCCGAACTGTCTTCAAGGGCAGCCCTACGTAGAGCGCATTACAGTAATCCAGTCTAGAGGTTACCAGAGCGTGAACAACTGAGGCGAAATTGTCACTGTCCAGATAGGGGCGTAGTTGGGCGACTAAGCGAAGATGGTAAAACGCATTCCGTGCCACCGAGGCTACTTGAGCCTCAAGTGACAAGGAAGGGTCAAAAAGGACACCCAAGCTACGAACCTGTTCCTTCAAGGGGAGTGTAACCCCATCTAGAACAGGTCGGGCATCCACCATCTGGGCAGAAAAAGAGTTCACCAACAGCGTCTCGGTCTTGTCTGGATTGAGTTTCAGTTTATTAGCTCTCATCCAGTCCATTATCGCGGTGAGGCAAAGGCTTAGCACATCGACAGCCTCACCTGAAGAAGGTGAAAAGGAGAAGTAGAGCTGCGTCTCATCAGCGTACTGATGGCAATGCACTCCAGAACTCCTGATGACCGCACCCAGAGGCTGCATGTAGATGTTAAAAAGCATGGGGGACAAAACCGATCCCTGAGGGACTCCACAATGGAGAGTCCAGGGTATCGAGCAATGTTCCCCAAGCACTACCTTCTGGCGACAATCCGCTAAGTAATAGCAGAGCCACTGCCAAGCAGTGCCCCCAACTCCCAACTCCGCGAGCCTCCCCAGAAGGATACCATGGTCGATGGTATAAAACGCCGCTGAGAGATCAAGGAGAATCAACAGGGTCACACTCCCCCTGTCCCTCTCCCAACAAAGGTCATCATACAGGGCGACCAAGGCTGTTTCAGCGCCAAAACCGGACCTAAAACCGGATTGAAACGGATCCAGATAATCGGTTTCATCCAAAAGCGCCTGGAGCTGGGTGGCGACTCTGTGAACATGGCTGATTTTTAATGAATTTAAACAAATTATGAGAACTCTGACAGAAAAAAAGTCCAAAAGGGATCTGGGTTTTCTCTCTCTTTTTAGATTTTGAACTCTCAATTCTCAGTTTAGTGTATTGCCCTGAAAATTTACAGGGTTGTTAAGCAAGCGTTTCTGAGTTGAGGACTATAAGTTTTGTAAGGTTTTGTTTTCAAATGAGCTTATAAGAAGCATAAGAATGGGAAGGGATTATTTTCAATTTAACATTACGGAATGTGGAAAATCCATGCTGGCTATAGTATAATAGTATGCAGCCACTCTCGTGGCTGTATAATTATACATTGCTATAAAGGATATTCAGAAATCTTTAATCTACCGTTAAGACACTCATTGGGTCCAGCTAATTTAAGGTCACCCTGCAGTGGGTGCTGCAGAGGGGATCACTGAAAATTGCCTCCCTCCTCCCCTTTTCTTGAAAATATTTAATTATCAAAGAAGACCTTTCACTTTAAAATGTGATATTAAAGGCTTTCCATGTTCACTCAAGCTTCAAAATAATGGGAAACTGCAATTGTTAAGGGCCATGCTCTCAACAGAAGTATTATTTAGGCAATATGAACGTGGATATGGTATTTATCTTATCCCATGGTTACTTCCAGCTTCACCACTATCTTGGAGTTGGGTAGCTGTCAATGGCAGAGTGATGGACCCAAGTCCCAGATTTATCTGTTGACTGGAACAGAGATGGAGTCTGTACATCCAAAGCTATTCACTATTAGGCAAAAACCTTGCAGTTTAAGAACGTACCTACAGCCAACAGATATTTCTATCAAAGTTTAAAAAGCAGCAACACTGGGCAACTATAGTGAATGCACCAGAGAAGCATGAGACCTGACCTCCTTTCTAGATACTGTACATCCTACTGTGGTGACTGGCCAGGGTTCTCCCCCTGCCCTTTACTGTCCCAGGAGCCAATTCCCAACCCAGGGCAATTGATCCTGGTAAAATATCTTTCTCTGCCAAGGTTGTGCATGCTCACAACAACCCTGCAGGGTAGACACTGCCACCACCCTTCTTTACTGGTTAACCACTCTGAGCCAAAGGAAAACTCAGAGCCCAGAAAACTTGGCAGAAATTCTAAAGGGCAAGAGCCAAAGAAACACTCCTCACCCCGACAGCTTCAGGCAAAACACCCCAATTTACACAGTAGCTGTGGTGAATGGGTAGGACTAGATTCAGCAATGACCTCATGAAAGGAATACACACTGTTAAATAGAAATAAGTTTATTAAACAGTAAAGAATAAAAGTGTAAAAGAATAAAAGAGGTGCACAATTATAGCAGCAAAACGGTTCCTTAATATCCACACCCAAAGGGGCAAGGTAAAATAGAGTACATAAGTTCAGCCACAAACACAAAATAACAAAGTCTAGCTAGTCTGCACTATACTTACAGAACAAAAGACTTGCAGTTTGGTTAGCCTTCTCCCCTCAGAGATAACAGTCAGGATAGTTGATGGCAGGGCTGTGGAGTCAGAGTCGGGAGCAATTTTGGGTGGAGTCGGAGTCAGTAGAAAGGATTGGGCTCATGGGAGTTGTAGTTCAAAACACTAACTTTTCCAAGCTCTGGCTTCACGTGGTGGTGATGAAATGCCTTGTGCTACCATTTTACTACAGTAAATTTGTTATTACTAGTTAATATACATTTGCCATTTATGAAGGAGTCGGAGTCAGACAGTAGAAAAATAGAGGAGTCGGAGTCAAAGGTCTGGCATACCGACTCCACAGCCCTGGCTGATGGTAAGCTGGATCCTAACCGGGTCACATCAGGTAGGCATGATGGAACCCAGAGAGGAACAAAACTTAGCAACAGCCAGAGGCAACCAATCAAGGGCTTCACAATGAGGTAAGAGCTCATCACTCACATCCTCCCTAGAACTTTCCAGGTTCCTTGAAGGAACCAGGCCCTTTACTGATAAGGTGTTAAGCTGGGCCCTGTGATTATCTGCAGCTGAGCAGTAAAACTGCCAACTCATGCCTGCTAGGAAAAACCAGTTGTTAACCTTTAAAGATCCCATGCTATCAAAAGAATATCAAAAAAGAGACCCCACAATTCCCTGCTCTGCAGCCATCTTAGTTGCAGGCTGGCATGACTCCTACAAATTTATAAAAATATGTTTGGGTTGGCCTTTCACAGTCCAATCCACTTCCGGTGTAGCTTGAAAGAATTTAGTAACATGTGCCTCTGAGCATATGGTGAGTGGTGGCAACAACTGCCATCTCCAAATATAATTATATCTTTGTATGTTTGTTGGTGTTCTTACTTTGCTTCTTTTCTGTGTTACTACTGTTTCTACAGAGAATCTAAACTAGAACATTTTATTTTCCTCATTATTCATCCCAGAAATCTGTGTCAAATTTATTTTTATTCATTTCAAAGCCTTTTTATTGGTCAATGTCATATGATGGTGAAGACAGCCTTTTGTGTTTCAAATTGGAGGTTATGTTCTATTTCTATTTTGGGTGCATTAACAGTGGAATCTGAAACTGCAGTTTGATGTAAAATCTGACTGATTCCAATATGTTGCTCCTTCAGCAATGACTCTAGCTGTTGGAAAAAAGAGGATGCATGTTTTCAGCCTGCTATGTTTAAACCACTTCATTTAAGGCAAGGAGGGCACGGTCAATTAAAAACAGAGCACACCTAGCAGCTAGAATATATTTCACCTCCCACTGTTTTATCTTGTGCAAATTGAGACACTCCTGAGGTCCACTGGAGACTATTCTGCAGAAGTCAGTACCATTATGATGTTTGGAGTTTTTTTAGTGTAAATTTTGCAAAGTGTTGCTGTACTTCACATATTTGCAGAAATAGAAACAAAAGAAAATGATTTCCTATAGGAAACTTCACTAAAATTGCAAAGGAAATCAGACATACTCAAAGTGACTATCTGAACTATATCAACTGTCTTAATAATGTTGCTTCCTCCCTGCTAAAACAAAATCAGCACAGCACATGTCTTCTTTCTATTATTTGGGCTGATTGCAGGTGCTGCCACCGCTCACCATATGCTCAGAGGCACATTACCAAATTCTTCCAAGCTACACAGGAAGTGGATTGGACTGTGAAAGACCAACACAAATGGTGTTTGCATTTTGACCAATTTGTAGGGCAGTACAATATCTCAGAGAGGAGGTCAGGTCTCCTGCTCCCCTGGTGCATTCACTATAGCTGCCCATTTTCCCTGCCTTTTAAAGTTGGATAGAAATATCTGTGGGCTATAGGTACATTCTTAAACCACAAGGTTTTTTGCCTACTAGTGAATTTCCCTGCCTACTAGTGAATTTTAATCCGGGAGGTAAGAGATGGGATCCTGTGCAAGTTAGCACCAGCAGTAACAGAAATAGGTCATGGCTTAGTGGCAGACAACATGCTTTGCATGTAAAAGTCCCCACATTCAATACCCAGCATCTCCAATTAGGGCTGGGAGAGATCCTTATCTGAAACCTAGTCAGTCAGTACTGAGCTAGATGGACCAATCGTCTGACTTGGTATAAAGCAGCTTCCTATGTTTCCTATACTCTACAGGGATACACAAAGAAATATGTTTGAGACCCTTTCTTTAAACACTGTGCATCTTGCAATCTATATTACTTTGCAGAGTATCAGCAGTTACTACCTCTTCTGCTTTCATCTCTGAATGCCAGTCAGGGCTCACTGAGACAGATTATACACTTAAGAAGCAACTGTGTGTTCTGAGATTCTTAAACCTGAAAGGAGTCACATTATCCACAGTATGGAAAATACTTATTAAAATTAAATCGTAGCAGACAACAGCAGTGTTGCAAAGGAAAGCTATATTACAGCCAAGTCATTTTCCAAGCTAACCTCTGACTTATTTATTATTTAAATTGAGCGAGTGAGCAAGCAGAGATGCAGGAATAGGGAGAGAACGGGCTTGGGAGGCTGGGCGATTGAGCGAGTGAGCAAGCGGAGAGGACAGGCGGGAGGAGAGAGCAGGGGACAGGGTGACTGAGTGTGCGGAGACGCAGGCAGGGGAGAGAGCGGGGGTGGGGTGAACTCTACAGTGTATGGATGCAAGAGGATTTTTTGTTTAAGTCAGAAACAGTAGGATACTCGTCCAGGGTCTCAGGGGGTCTTAGACCCTTTACTTTTTTGGGAGCAGAGTCCCAGCAGGGTCCCTATGTGTCCAGCATCTTATGAACCAATCAGCATGAAATGGGAGTGTGTTAGCTGCTGAGAAGAGTCTTCTAACATGCTTTCTTGTCCTTTCCTGCTGATTGGAGCCAATCAGAGTGAAAGGAGGTGAGTCCGTCACTGAGAAGACTCTTTTCAGTAGCTAATACTCTCCTCTTTTGTGCTTATCCTACAGGCGGCTATTGTTATGGGAGAAGGCATTAAAAAGGATCTTATTCTCAATCCAGCAGCAAAAAAAGAAGGAAGGGCATGGCTGTGACTATCATGAGGAGACCCTGCACTTTTTAATTTGCTACTGCACTACTCGTCACAAACAGAAAAACCACTTGGCCACCTCATTAGTGTAATATGGTATTACACTAACTGCAAATGTTTGATGCCCCTGCAAATGTTTGATGAAGACCTTCTGTTCTCTGCAAAAGATGAAGAGAAAAATGCCTCTTCCCTATACACCAAAGGCTTTCACAAAAGTGGGAGGCAGTAGCCAACACAGCACTAATTTCAGATGGGGGCTTCAACACAGGACTAATTTCAGAGAGTGAGTGAGTGAGTTTTAAGATTAAACAACCAAGAGCTAAATTCAAGATTAAAGCGTTAAAAACAAAGAGTCGCATCAAATCTCAAAATAACTACAGCAATGTTATGAGCACAGGTCGAACAGCCACACACACTCCAAACAAACAGTATTTGAGCGTTTGTCATTTATAAACCCATTTAAGGATTTATACCAACAGCATCAACCCAAACACAAGAAGCCTCTATTTTTCTCCCATGAGTGGGAAAGCAATGATCCCTCCTCCCATTGCCGCCCTGGGCTTCTTCTGGGAGGAATGGTGGGATATAAATTTAATAAGTTAAAGCAATAAATGCTGCTGCTACGGTCAATTTAAAAGTTATTTTCAAAAAATAAAGAGAAAAACACAAAACCAAGAGACTGGACAACAATGGACTACACTTCAGGGTTGTCATACACAACTCCCTCTCAGCCACCCTTGTGATGTTCCTGTAAGTTAGCATCTGTAAATATGGTAAGTGCAGGTCTATTGGGTGATGTATGCTAATTGACAGAGAGAAAGGGGGAGTACATGGGTGAGAAGCTGAAGTGTGCTGGATGATGATTGGCTGAGTGGCTGGCTAGCTGAAGGTATAAATGGGGGTTTGTGAGTGATGAAGGGGGGTCGGTTGGAAGGTGGGAGAGAGAGTCGGTTAGAGAGAGATTGTTGAGTTGGTTGGCAGAGTTCTGAGGGAAGTTTGGATTGGATTTGGCTGATATTTAAAGAGGATATATATGAACAGAAACATAAAGAGTGACCATATATGAAACCATACGCTTGTGAAACATTCCTAAAGTAATCTTGTTATTTCCTGTTATTAGTAAATAAATACTTATTTGGTTTACCAAAGGCCTGATCCTTGGCTGGGGAATATACAGACCAGAAGGGAGGGCAAGGTAATTACCAAGGCTGAACAGAAGCAGTATCTAATGGTGGCAGCGGTGAAGGGAGGAAGTGTAACAAGTCAAGTATCCAGAGCAACCCAGAGTTGTATGCTTTTTATATAAAGATACAAGGGGGTTGGGAACAGCATAAGCACTCAGTCGCAAAAGTAACCAGCTAGAGAGAGACTCAGGCAAAGTCTTTGGGAGTATTGGTTACAGGACGTGACTGGTGATGTTGCCTAGCAGTGGGATCTAGTGAGATCTGTGCTAGAGCGGAGTGAGAAACCATATAAAGGATGGTCCGGACTGGTGGTGTCCCTGGTGGTGCCTAGTGAAAGGCAGTAGCCACAAGCAGGTGGGAACCTGACAGGGAGAGCCGGGGAAGGGCATCACATGTGGTGGTAGCAGTTGGATACGAACAAAAGAGGATACGAACAAAAGTCCCTAAACAGTGGTGTGACTGTAAAGGAATAACAAATAAAGATTACTTGTGAGCGTGTGGCAAAGAGTGAGTGGCAAAGAGCGAGCTCCGAGAAACATGGCTGAGTTCATGAAGATGAAGAGAGAGGAGCTGGTGGAAAAATGTATAATGTTCCAGTTACCTCATGAGGGTAAAGGGGTGGATGAATTAAGAGTGGCTTTAATAACATATGACAATCCAAACCAAAGAACCTGCAAGAGAAGAAACCCCACAAGGGTGCTCAAGTAATCCTATATATTTAAGAGAGAAGTTAAGATGGGAACGTGAGGAAAAAGATAAGGATAGAGAGATTGCAATGGTGAAAGTGAGAACGGAGGCAGAAAGATTTAAAATGGAGGTGGAGGAAAAGGAAAAGCAGCGAATGTTAGAGACTGAAAGGATGAGAATGGATGCTGAGATACAAGTGGAAAGATTAAAATTGGATAGAGAGAAATTTCACTCTGAGGAGACAAGGAAAGAGAAAGATGGAGAAAAAATAAAAATTACTCCTAAGGACTTTGCTGTCTATGAGCCTGGTCAAGATCCTCAGATTTACCTCACAACGTTTGAAAAGACAGCTCAGATGTGGGGGCTACCTGAAGATAAATACATGCAGTATTTATCAAATCTGATTAAAGGGGAATTAGCTGAAGTGTATCAGTATTTCCCCTCAGACAAGCCAGTAACATATGCTGAATTCAAAGAAGCAGTGTTTAAAAGATTCAGACTGGGGCCTGATTATTTTAGAAAGCTTTTCAGAAACTGCCAGATACAGACAGGGAGGTCTTTCGTGGAGCTGGGGGCAAAACTGATGGACATATTTGGGAAATGGCTGACAAGTGCGAAAGCTCAGTCTGTGGAAAAGGTGAAAAACCTCATGATATTGGATCAGTTGTACCATCAATTGCCGCCTGAATTTAGGTTGTTGGTGAAAGATCGTTCCCCTAAAACTGTAACAGAAGCAGCGGAGCTGGCCGATCATTTTGCCTCAAACAGATCTGGGTGGATGGCAAAACCACTAAGAGATTTTAAAGCTAGACCAAATAACAATGGCAGAAAAGATGTGGCACCACAGAGAGTAAACCCTCAAATAAAATCAGAAGGGCATAAGACACCTTAGTTTGGGTCTGTGTTCCCTAAAACAAAGGATAAAATCTGTTACCGATGTGGGAAGCCAGGCCATCTGCGTTTTCAATGTGAGAGTGTAAACCCCCTCAGTAATCCTGTTCAAGGAAGGACAGTAAAGAGTGAACTGAGAGAGGAAGAACCGAAAAAGATAGTTTTGTCGAATAAGCTGGTCAAAGGTCCAAGATTTGGACTCAAGCTTGAGAGAAGAAGTATGTGTACAAGGGGCAAAATATTGGGCTTTGCTAGATACTGGGGCTGCTCAGACCTTACTGAGGCCAGATTTAATAAAATCTGAAGAAATTTTACCTCAGGAAAAGCTGGTAATCCAAGAGGTAAGAGGCGAACCAGAAAGCATTCCCATGGCCCTAATAAAACTAAAATGGAGGGGAAAGGAGGAGACGTACAAAGTGGGTATCAATGCTCAGCAAGAAGAACCTGTGATTCTGGGCAGAGATATTATGGGGGCAGGAGGAAAAATTTATGTGGTGACTAGACAACAACTTGGCAAAGCAGCAGAAGCCATTTTGGCAGAGACTAAAGAAAATAGGGTGGAACCTGTGATTGGGCCTGAGGTTGCCATAACAACTGTTAGTATGCCTAGAGCAAAAGAAACTTTGTTACAAATGGGGTCTGACACAGACACAGCAGTTCAGAGAGGAGCTGAAAAATGATAGCAGTTTGAATGTAATGAAGAAAAAAGTCCTCCAAAACAGAATTCCCTTTACAGAAACTCTGAGGGATCAAACTGTGTGGGAGAATGGTGTGTTGTACAGGCTGAGGTTGCCTAATGAATGGAAGAACCACTGTGAAAATGTGTGGAAAAGTGGGGGAAATCAAAAGCTCTACTAAGATTTCCTATTCCATTGGTGTGCTATGTTGTGAAAGAAACCTTACCCATTTGGTACTTTTATGGGGGAAAGGACTTTGGAAGTGCACAACCTACATCTTTGGTTAAAAACTACATTAGTCTTCAGAGTTTTCCTTCTCATACATCCACGAGGCAGGGGTGTAATACATCCTGTGGGGAAACAGGAAGGAACCCGGATTTCTTGATGGAAATACAATTAAGCAGGGTGAGATTCAAGCCTGAAGTATATCCATCTGGCGAATCAAAATGTGAGGTCAACTTGTTAAAGCAACCAGTTTCTTGTCAAGTGGTTGTGGTTCAAGATCTTGAGAACAGAGATAGTTTGAATACATCTCAGATAAATAAATTTCTATACCTTTACTGTAGTAAAGAAATGTTTAGAAAGGCACATTCTAAAATGTTGACAGTCAAAGCATTGCACGTGTGTCCTGAGTCGGGCAGATCACAAGAGTGTTGTTTACGAGTGTCATTAGTGCCACTTCGTTTCAATATTGATCTGGATACCCTGGGGTTCTTGAAGGATTTCTTCACTAGTCTGTCTACAGAAGTAAAAATCCTAATGACTCTAGATCATGGGGTTAAAAAGCTTCATGGTGCAGACATAACATGTACCTTACCCAAGCATCCCAGTAGTTTAAAGGAGCCAAGCCCGATTATTTCTTTCTCATTACACAAACGAGTGAGTCAGAATGAAAGAGTGCTTGAGGAAATCAGGAAACAAGGGAGAGCATTTTTAGGTATGGCTGGTTTTTACAGAAAGTTTATAAAGGGGTTTGGTGAGATAGCAACCCCACTGCATGAGTTAACGCAGAAAAAGTGTGCTGAGTGTGTGAGATGGGATGAACGGTGCCAAAAGGCTTTCAACCAACTGAAGCAAGTGCTGTGTCAGGGTCCGATATTGATAGCTCTGGACTTTGAACAACCGTTTATAGTGGCAACAGATGCATCTGATTTGGCTCTTGGAGTTGTGCTGATGCAAGAGCGAGAGGGCATCAAGCACCCCATTGCCTACTTAAGTCGCAAACTGTCGTCAAGGGAAACAAACTACTCTTCGGTCCAGAAGGAGTGCCTAGCAGTCGTGTGGGGCCTGGGAAAGCTGAGACCCTACGTCTGGGGAAGGAAGTGCATGGTCATCACGGATCATCACGCATTGCTGTGGCTGGACACTATGAAAAATAGCAACACCATGCTGCAACGGTGGTCTTGGGCACTGCAGGAGTACCAGATAGACTTTGTTTACATCAAGGGAAAGGACAACATGTTGGCAGATGGACTTTTGAGGCAGATGGCGGACACTACAATCAAGTGAACAAGATGTAATTTGAAAAGGACACTTTACCCCAAAGTGATGGACACTTGTATATAAACACGACGTACTAATCCTGGGTGCAGGAGAAATACTCTGCTGTTATTTAAGGGGGGGGAATGTGATGTTCCTGTAAGTTAGCATCTGTAAATATGGTAAGTGCGGGTCTATTGGGTGATGTATGCTAATTGACTGAGAGAGAAAGGGGGAGTACATGGGTGAGAAGCTGAAGTGTGCTGGATGATGATTGGCTGAGTGGCTGGCTAGCTGAAGGTATAAATGGGGGTTTGTGAGTGATGAAGGGGGGTCGGTTGGAAGGTGGGAGAGAGAGTCGGTTAGAGAGAGATTGTTGAGTTGGTTGGCAGAGTTCTGAGGGAAGTTTGGATTGGATTTGGCTGATATTTAAAGAGGATATATATGAACAGAAACATAAAGAGTGACCATATATGAAACCATACGCTTGTGAAACATTCCTAAAGTAATCTTGTTATTTCCTGTTATTAGTAAATAAATACTTATTTGGTTTACCAAAGGCCTGATCCTTGGCTGGGGAATATACAGACCAGAAGGGAGGGCAAGGTAATTACCAAGGCTGAACAGAAGCAGTATCTAATGGTGGCAGCGGTGAAGGGAGGAAGTGTAACAAGTCAAGTATCCAGAGCAACCCAGAGTTGTATGCTTTTTATATAAAGATACAAGGGGGTTGGGAACAGCATAAGCACTCAGTCGCAAAAGTAACCAGCTAGAGAGAGACTCAGGCAAAGTCTCTGGGAGTATTGGTTACAGGACGTGACTGGTGATGTTGCCTAGCAGTGGGATCTAGTGAGATCTGTGCTAGAGTGGAGTGAGAAACCACATAAAGGACGGTCCGGACTGGTGGTGTCCCTGGTGGTGTCTAGTGAAAGGCAGTAGCCACAAGCAGGTGGGAACCTGACAGGGAATGCCGGGGAAGGGCGTCACAACCCCCCCCAATATCTGTACAGCCACACTAAGCTACTTTGCAGGGCTGCATTCTCCAGCATTATATCCACCCCTCCCCACTGCTGCACTATGAATATACTAGTGAGTGAGAGAGAGAGAGAGAGAGAGATTTAACAACCAAGAGCTAAATTCAGGATTAAAGTGTTACAACGAGTCTCATACAATCTCAAAATAACTACAACAATGTTATGAGCACAGGTCAAACAGCCACACATACACTGCAAACAAAAAGTATTTGAGCTTTTGTCATTTATAAACCCATTTAAGGATAGGGGGTGGGGGTGGCAGGACGATTGAGACAGCGGAAAGAGCAGGCTGCGGGAGACAGCGGGGGCGGGAACACACACACACATCACCGTCACTCACCTCCATTCTCCTGCTGCCTTCTCCATCATCCTTGCCTTTGGCTTTCTCCCTCCACTGTCCATTTCTCTCTCTCTCTCTCCTGACCATCTGGCTCTCCATTTCCTCCCTCGTGCTTCCTCACACAGAGCACGAGGGAAGAGCAACGCTGAGCAGAAGGCCAGTGTGACTCACATGTCTGTTGCCCACCAATCAGAGGAGCAGAAGACTTCCCCTGCTTCCTCCAAGTAACTGGAAGGGGAGGAGGGAGGGGGAGTGAAACGAAAGAACTCCTGGTTTCTACTGCGCCTGCATGGCATCATCATCCACGGTAATGCATTTTTTTATCTATTAAGAACAAACCATGCCTTTTTTTTTTTACTTCAAACCTACTGAAGATGAAGCTCTGTGTTTGGGGCAAGCTCAGGAATTTGATTAGAGATACCTTAAAGTCATCTCTGAGTTTTAATGAACGTCAACAGATTATGAGAATTTCTCAAGAAAAAAGTCCAAACGGCTTCTTGTTTTTCTCTCTCCTGTTTTTCATTTTAACCTGTGAATTCTCCATGGGGGGGGGGTGTATCACCAAGAAAACTTTCAGAGTTGTAGAGCAAGTGATTCTGAATCCAACAGTATAAGACTTGTAAGTTTTTGTTTTGAATTGGGACAATACCAAGCACCAGAAAGGTGTGTGGGGTATTTTCATTTAACATGGTAGAACGCGAAAAATCCCTACTGGCTATAGTATACAGCCACTCTCATGGCTGTATAATAATCTCATGCAATACTCCAGCCAACCTTGAAAATACCAACCCAATCTTTTTTGGCAAGGACATATATAGGGAGACAGAGTGTAATGGGATTCAAGGTGCACATTAGGAAAGTAATTCTTTGCTACATTTTGAAAGACGACATGCACAAAATTTGAAGTCTACGGGCAATGCTTGAAGGTGTGTGTGTGTGTTTATTTTTAATATTGTTTTAGGCAGAGCTTGGAAAAGTTACTTTTTTGAACTACAACTCCCATCAGCCCAATCCAGTGGCCATGCTGGCTGGGGCTGATGGGAGTTGTAGTTCAAAAAAGTAACTTTTCCAAGCTCTGGTTTTAGGCTACTTAGATGTGCAGCAGCCAAGGCCAGCACCTTGTAGGCACTCCATTTTTTAAAAAGTAACTTAAGTATAATTATAGTGATTACTTTTGCGTAACAGTAAAATAATCAGTTCCTTTCAGAGCAATTGTAATTGTAATGGTAGTTTATTACTTTTTGGGGCTATGTAACATTAATTGTAATTTACTACTTTTTATAACCAATCTTCCAAGCTCTGCTGCAAAAGATGAAGGTCAGAGTATGTGGCAAGGTCAACAACAGGATTACAGATACTCTGTGAACATGGCAGATTTTTAATTAATTTCAAGAAATTATGAGACCACTGACAGAAAAAAGTCCAACAGGGGTCTGGATTTTTTTTTTACTGCTGTTGTAGACTTTCAGCTCTGGATTCTCTGAGTGCTTCGTGTATCACCATGAAAATTTAGAAGGTTGTTAAGCAAGCATTTCTGAGTTCAGAGCTATAGATTTTGTTTTGAAATGAACTTATGAGAAGTAGCAAAATGACATGGGGGTATTTTCAATTTAAGGTGGCGGAATGCGAAAAATCCATGCTGGCTATAGTATACAGCTACTCTTGTGGCTGTATAATGCAAATGAAGCTACCATTCTGTGTTACAAGTACCCAGCTGGCAACAAATATAATCCACACTGATAGAGATGGAAGGGGCCATGAAAGTCATCTAGTACAACCCCCTGCCATAGGTAAATCACTTTAAAGCACCTATCCTTTTAGCCAATTAAGTGAGAGAAAAGACAGGATGAAGACTAATGTGGTGCACTAGTGCTAGTGCTATGTCATGCACTATGGTGTACTCCACATTCAGAGCAGCATTGTGGCAAACATTTTCTGAGCCAGGACTTAGCTCTATAATATGCAAAGTAGGAACAAAGCTATCAGTGAATATGTGCAGAGTGGAATTTCCTTAAAAATGAGTCACCAGAACATTTCTTTGTAATCTCGACACCCATTATAGTGACTAGCATTTGTATTCTGTGACAAAATGATTATTGTCTAGTATAAACCTTTGTTTCTGTTTACTGTTATGATATATTAGAAGTTAACAGAGGCTCTTCATAAAATGGCTAGTCAAAAACTATTCCCTATAATAGGGAATAAGGTCCTGAGCACCAGCTTATCAATATGCCTGACTGTATTCCTTTCAGTTCAGCCTGTAAACCCTTCAGGACTTTTAGGCCTAATTAAGGTCTTAGGAACTTCTTACAGAAGTCTAGGAGCTTCTGTAGCTTAAATTATTGCTAGGCAATACAGGTACCTACTGCACATGTGCCACAATATACTTTATCACTACCCATAGGCTAAAATAGACAGAAGAATGCATTAAAAAACTGCAAACATCTTACACTACTACTAGAGCAAAGTACATAGAAGATGTTCTCCTTGACCTAATTTAAAAGTTTCGCAGAAAATGCAGTGTAGACAAAGAAATCAGCTGACAGAGCCCAATGCCAGCAAAATACTGGTGTCGATCATCAAACTTTAAACTCCTACAAAATGAGCCATTTCTTATTCTTTCTGAATCAAAATTGGCATGTACCATCTCTCTCCTACACAACAAAACAAATGTAGTCCAAGAATTATGTTAATTGCAGCCATTAGCCAAAACTCTCTTCTGCTCCGCTTACTAGTGAAGAACATTCTGAGGTAGACAAAGGCACTCTAGAAGTAGAAGCAAAGCTAATAAGCCTATGATTAACCACTTTAAGGACCAGTGTGCAGTATATTCCTTGTGAGCAACTGAGAATTTGATGGGGTTCCCTGTTAAAATGTGTGAGAATTCTAAGACAGACTCTTTGTTGTTTCATTTTCCATTTAGTCTTATCGAGAGCCAAGAGAGGCCCTACTCCAGTAACATTATCACCTTATTACACGTTATTCAAGTATAGGTCAATACATAGTACAGACTGGGGTGGAGCTAAAGACCCATGTTGGGTTTTCTTTCATTGCACACTGTTGTCTGCATGCAAATGTCAGCATAGGAGCTCCTGGTTGCATGTAGAGTCTCCGCACAATTGGATCACCTCCACAACCAGGTGTCCCAATCACATGGCACCCCTACACATGAGGAGCTCACAGGTTGTCAGGGTGCAGGGTTGGGGTCCTGGGGATTCAGAAGAACTGGAGGGAAGGGAGGGGGTCACTTCACCAGAGTGGAGTGAAGACGAAGCAGAGGAAATTCCAGAGATAGAGTTGCCTAGCAACGGGGACCTTGAAGGTTTCACAGTCTTAGAGCCTTCCCTTGAAGTTCCGACGCCTCCTCTTCTCCAAAGTTCAGAACAGACGGGGGAAGAAGGAGGGCTGCCCAAGACAGAGACAAGCAAAGAAAAACCGCAAGACAGTTTAAAACCTGGCCCCTCCCTTTCCCCCATACCGGAGTCGGAGACTTCAGAAGAGGAGGGGCCCGTGCTTCCCCCGTCGCCACGTACTCGAAGACAGTTGAAAAGACAAGAAAGGAGGGGGGAAGGAGGGTGGTGACTGAGGGGACGTTGAGGCAGAGTGAAAGACTTCACGCCCGTTTGGCCCCTTCTTAAGAGACAGGCGGGATAGCAGTCCCTTGCTCTGTCAACTCTCTTTCTACGTCGCAGGACCTGTAACTCTGTGTTGCTTCATGAGAAGGCGCAGTCTCTGTTTGGATATTACCTTAATAAAAAGTGAATTGTTTTCAACCACCAGTCTGGTTCCTGAGTTCCATCCTGGGCCTGACACAGGTTGACCATTTTATACAGACAGCCATGCACTGCATGGCTATTAAAGAAAAATGTCAGCATGGGGCTAAAAGCATGGACCACTCTGGTATGCATTCAATTATATTCTACACATAAGTAATGTGGGCACAGTGGTGGGTTTCTCTGGAATAGGGATGGGTGAGAAACTCTATTCAGTTTGCGTTTCAAGACAAATATATCGAATTTGCTCTTTACAAAACAATGTGAGGACTGAAACACAGCCATCCTTCAAAATTTGCACTTATTTGAATTTTGCAATGCAGTTCACCAATCAAATAATGTTGACAAAAATACATATGTGAGGGGAAAGTGTACATAATAATGAATATATGAGTAACATACAAAATGCATTATATAATGAGAAATTGCTTGCAAAAATGTGTACAGTAGGGCCCCACTCATACGACAGGTTAGGTTCCAGACTCCCACCGAAAAGCAAAAATTGCTGAAAAGTGGAACACTGACAATAAAATGGCACCCAACGCCCTTCTCGGAGTGTGTCATGCCAAAAAACACCAAAAAAGCTGAACAAGCGCCCTATGAGTGGGGCCCTACTGTACTTGAAAACCGCCGTATTAGCAGAACACCAAAAAGCAGAATGCTGAAAAGACCCTACGGTACATTAGTCAAAACTGCCTGCAAAAATGTGTTCATTAGAAGAATGCTGGAGAATTTTCATGAGGATTTTTTTTAAAAAAAATCACAAATTGCTGTAGAAACTTGGAGAACTGCATTCAAAATTGGAAAAATGAGAAACTAAGAGAACAGAAATTAACAGATCTTTCCATCTCTACTCTGGAATTATTAGTATCTCTTCATTTTATCTGCTCCCTCATGACAGCAGAACAGGTTGGTTAAACTGAAGTAATGGCCTGTGCTAATAAGGTATGAAGTATAAATCTCCACAGGACCCAAGCTCGCCAAGATTTTATTTATTAAACTTCTATACTGCCCTTCCTCCCAAAATGAGCCCAGGGAAGTAAGCAAAGGACAAAACACTAAGAACATCTTAAAAAATCTCAAACACATCTTTAAAATATTTTTAAAATAAAACATCTTAAAAACATATTTTAACAAATCTTTAAAAATATTTTAAAAAGCAATTCCAAAACAAATACAGATTGGGACAAGGTCTCTACTTACGTGGCTTGTTGAAAGAAGAAGGTCTTCAATAGGCACCAAACAGGTAACAGATGGTGCCTATCTAATACTTAAGGGAAGAAATTCCAAAGGATCGGTGTGACAACACTAAAGGTCCATGTCCTATGCTTGTGTGGAATGAACCTCCTGATAAGATGGTATTTGCAGGAGGCTCTCACCACCAGACATCAGTGATCGACAGGGTATATAAGATGTAAGACAGTCTTTCACCTTGTGCTCAAGTCAGAATAGCCCTTACTTGTTTCTCTGCATAAATTGTGTTCATCCACATTTGGCGAGAGGCGAGGATATGCTCTACCAAAGCACTGTACCAATTCTAATCCTAATGTGTAATTATTTTCTAAAATTGTCAAGGGGAATATTTCTGACCAGGCACAGCCAAGTGCTGAGAAACAACCAATGCTCTGCATACCTTCTGGCCTCTATCAGTGTTAATCAGGAAATTCAAGGGTGGAAGATCTACTTTCACACACAAACCCATTGTCATAACATTCTATTTAGTCACAGCATACGATAATCTGACATCTTAATTTGTTTTTTTTAATTATTCATGTTAGTGAAACTACTATTGATACAGTAATTAATCCTGAATGCAATACCAAACTCTTATCCTGGATTGTTTCTTTACTACATTAGAAGATCAAAAACTCAACATCAAACTTCAGAGACCGAATCAAAAAAAAAAAAAAGCAAAATGTCCTCCTTAGCAGCAAATTTTCAAAGAGAGAGAAAGGACATAACTGCAATCAGTGTAACTCTTTAGGGCAGAATATTATTCCTTTGAGAGCCCTTTGTTTAGTCTATTTTAAGCACCTGATGTAAAAGGAACACACAAGAGCTAACATGTTTGCCACAGCTTCAGAGTTGTAGGAACAAGCTCTACGCAAAAAGATTGAACACCATTCTCAAAGAATTTCTTTAAACATTCCAATTTAAATGATTGTTAGTACTTTTTTTAAAAACAAAATGGCAAAATTAGAACTTGTATCACTAAGGGCTGCCCTGTACGGACTATTTACACTGTCATTTGTAAAGTGCAGTGCATTTGCGAAGTGCAAGTGTTTGGTTTTTCTACAAGTACATAAACTGGAAAGCCACCTTGTTGGTTTCCTGGGTCATATTCTTTTAGCAAAATAAATATAAGTGCCCTACTTAAGATGAAGGTATACATGATTTTCCTTACGCTGAGGCTGGGCTGGCTTTGAAACAGCTTGGTTGGCCATTTCCTCTGCACAGAGATCTCTGTACTCTGACGTAAATTACATACTGTACTACATGGCTGCATTTCCTGACACATTGTTGCCCAATCCACTCATATGCTAGCCATTTTTCTGAGCTGGAACAGAAAGAAGAAAAGAAAGAGAAGCATGACTTGGAAATCCTCCCTTTTGCCACTCCCAGAAAGTCGGCAGGCTAAACGTATTGCTGTAAAGATGCAATAGGCAACAGAACCAGTAGCTCCAAAAGTTCATCTTCATAACAGTGTCCCTGTCCAAATGCCCAGCTGCCCAATAAGTGGCCTAGCTTTAAAAGCATCATAAATCAAGACCCTATGTGGTAAAAGTCAGAATTTGGGGGTGGGGGAATATAGCTCTTCCTTTACTTAGGAGAATAGTCCCATCTTTATAAATGTGAATATTCTGGTGCTTTTGAAACAGAAAGGGAACATTTTCCATTCATTAAAGGACCTTGGATGTAACAGTTGTTTGTAATGATTAAAAAAACCAAGGGCCTAGATTTCATCTAATACTAACTCACACATAGGTATAATGGGTTTTTTGCTTTAACAAATAAAATGTAGGGTTTAATTTTTGAGAAGTATAAATACCACCTGCTTCCTACAGAACAAAACAAGAGATTTCCACAAACATGCAGAAACTAGCTCCAAAATCTAGACTGTTGGCAAGAAATGATCAATATAATTTCTAAATAATCAGCCAACCAAGGCATTGGCATTTTTCAATAATTGTTATACGGGGTGGGAACCCAGGTGACAACCAAAGACAGATCAGTCCTTCCAATAACAGTAAGACAACAGATGGCCTTATTTCAGACCAAAGAGGCAGAGGCTGCTGAATATATTATTCATCTGTAAATAATATTTGTTTAGCAATGTGGTGTGTAATAAAATGGACAAAATGCATCAGGCTGTAGGGTTTGGGCCTAGATTTTGTTTTAGTTATTATTTAAGCCATTCCGCTAAGCTGCAGGCAAAATCTGTCCTCAGGTAAATGTCCTAACAAGTAAAACAGGATGCCTTTTTAAGAATTAACTTTTTGGTCAACATATGTCTAGCCTGTTCCAAAATTATTATTAAACAATACTGGCTTTCTTTCCAAAAACCATCAGATTTCCCAGTCAGATCCTATGCTGATTCAGGGACAATCTAGATATTAGCTTTGTGTTTGTGCACATGCACACCCAAATTGCCAGGACCCAAGTGTGGGGAACATATGTGGGTTTAATACTGTACACCTGGTACCAGCTACACTAGGATCCTGATCCATATGGGGTACTAGCAATTTGGCTTTAAATAACCCTATACTTAAGGACACAGATACTCAACTAATATATCGTCTAGACAGCAGTTCAAAATCGAAATCAATTGACAGTACTTTTCCACAGATAATCATGATTACACTTCCAACTTTAAACTACTGATCAGACGTCTGTGCAGTCAGAAAACTGATTCATGTATACCAGCGCCAAACTACATAACATGTTAAACCACATATTTTTATGTTATTTATTTATTTATCTATTATTTGATTTATATCCCTCCCTTCCTACCAGCAGGAACTATTAAACATCACTTGTAGTTTGGGTCTAGTAGCCTGTTTCGGTGACATTTCTAAGATCATACTTACTAAAGAGTGATTCCCATTGAGGTCAATAGGACTTGTTTCTGAATTTCTGGATGCTTCTTTATGAAAAAGTACCCTTACACCAGGAATGAGAAACCTTTTTCAGCCTAAATAGCCTAAGAATAGCATTCCCTTCGGGGCAACCTTTGGGGAGGCATATGCCAGCAGCAGACAGCACCAGAGGCAAATGTGGGCAGAGCAACACACATAAATTTCTACCTTTGTACAGTGATCTAGTTTCTACACACACTCATACAACCCACTCAATCCTTCATGCAGGCCAGCAGGAGGCACTATCAGAGTTTGAGGACACATTCTAACCAGGAAAAGGCACTTGAGGTGCAAAACAAACAGTGAGGGTGTGGCCTGGGGAGAGTTCTGAGAACCAGATAGGCAGGCTTGGAGGGCCACATTTGGGGCCCATGCCTGAGGTTCCCCAGCTTCCTTACACCTTGAACTCATGTAACTGTGAAGACATAAGAAATTTGGGTTGCGAGATTAGGTTCTCTGTGTCCATTGTTTCTCAAGGTGTGTAGCACAGCACCGTATGTATTGCTAGCACAGCATCATGGTACTGCTGTCAAACAATGGACTAGGGAATTTTTTCAGCTGTTGTTCAACTTTATTTGGTAATTTCTTGTACAGAATTCTCCAGTCACCTTGGGGCAAAAAGATACAGGCAGAGTTTCCCACAGTGAGTTTTCAAGATGCTGTATTTCAGAGCCAGAAGTGAAATGTCAGCATTGTCAGGTTAAGCCTGTAATATTTATATTTTATTGTTGAAAAAGCATTGATGCTAAGAGAAGTAATGTTTAGAATCCACTGTTTTGTTGTGACAGTATGTTGTAAGTTTAGTCCTGTCTATGATCAACACAAACTTGTACCACAGAAAAACCTATTACGCTCAAAGAGGATCTATTACAAGAAGTGCATTTTGCATTGTTTAAAACATTATCTGTTCCAGAGTGGCAACTGTGATTCTCTGTGATTTAAGTTCCACTAAAGGCAACTGGTTCAACAAGAACTGGAAAACATATCACACTTAAATGTTTTTTAGAAATTTGACCTAATGTGCGGCTGTCATAAAATAGGTGCCATAAAATAGGTGAAGTCCATATTGGGATTCATTATGAAAGGTATCAAAAATAAAACTAATAGCATTGTAATGTCTTTATAGTATAAAGTTTATACAAACCTATGGTGCAGCCATACAATGCTATGTGCCATTCTGATTGCCACATCTCAAAGGATGGCTACACAAAGACTGCAATATTTGGGGCTTTTTCTGTAGAAAAAGGGGGAATAGGAAAGGACATAATAGGTGTATAAAATTATGCATGATGTAGATAAGGTGGAAAGATACATGTTTTCATCCCTCTCTCATAATACTAGAATTTGGGGTCATCCAGTCATGGTAGGAGATTCAGAAGGAAGTACTTCTGCACATAATTAAACCATTATTTATTTATTTACCGCTTCATAGCCGAAGCTCTCTGGACAGTTTACAACAATTAAAAACATTAAAAACAAGTATACAAATTTAAACCATACCAAACTAAAACCCATAGAAACCTATAGGCAAGTTAAAACACATGCTATTTAAATGCTGTTAAAAATGCCTGGGAGAAGGGGAAAGTCTTGACCTGGCATCAAAAAGATAACAGTGTTGGCGCCAGGCACACCTCGTCAGGGAGATCATTCCATAATGTGGGGGCCACCACTGAGAAAGCCCTCTCCCTTGTTGCCATCCTCCCAGCTTCCCTCCGAGTAGGCACCCAAAGGAGGACCTTTGATGTTGAACGTAGTGTATGGGTAGGTTAGTGTCGGGAGAGGCATTCCATCAGGTATTGTGGTCCCAAGCTGTGTAAGTGTGTGTCACCACACGTTGTAGTGATCAAAGCAAACTTGGATAGCTTTAAACAGGGATTCAACAAATCCACAAAGAATGAGTGTGAATAGTTACCAGTCCTAATGGCAGGGTCAGAGGCAGCATGCTTCTGAATACCACTCACTTGAAACAATTGTGGGATAGGGCTACTGCCCTCTTCTACTTTTGGGCTTCCTGTACATTTTCAGTTAGCTACTGTGGAAAACAGGTTGCTGGACTAGACAGGACTTTGGCCTGATCCAGAAGCACTCTTCTTGTGTTATACTGTTACACAGTTCATGATTTTGTAGATGCTCTGAGACCCTACTCCACCTTTCCTATCAGAATAGTCAAAGAAAGAAGCTAATGAACAAAAAATAGAAGCTGTTTCAATTATGACATCAACAGGGTGTGTAGTATGGCACGGATCATTTTTAACTTTCAGAACTGGCCACAAGACTGTTCTCATGGAAGAATAATGGGTGGGTGGCATTACAGTTGTCCCTAGATTGCAAAGGATGTGTGCTGAACTGCCATAAATCCACATGCACAACATAAATTGCACATCTTGTTCCATTTGCATGGAGCTCTATAATTTTATAATACTAGGAAAGCACATGTAGTAATAAAAATTACCATCTGAATCTAAACAACGGCCCATAGATTGGAAGCGTTCAATATACATCCCAATTCCAAAGAAAGGGGATCCCAGGGAATGCAGTAATTATTGAACTATCACCTTAATATCCCATGCAAGTCAACTAATGCTCAAGATTCTACAACAAAGGCTCTTACCATATATAGAGTGAGAAATTTTATTTATTTATTATTTCATTTGTATCCCACCCTTCCTCCCAGCAGGAGCCCAGGGCAGCAAACAAAGTGCTAAAAACACTTATCATAAAAACAGATCTTAAAATACATTAAAACAAAACAGCGTTAAAAACATTTTAATAAACAACTTTAAAAAAGGGTTAAAAACATTATTAAAAAACATATTAAGCAATTCTAACGCAGACTGGGATAGGTCTCAACCTAAAAGGCTTGTTGAAAGAGGAAAGTCTTCAAAAGGCACCAAAAAGATAGTAGAGATGGCACCTGCCTAATATTCAAAGGGAGGGAATTCCACAGGGCAAGTGCTGCCACACTAAAGGTCCATTTCCTATATTGTGCAGAACAAACCTCCTGGTAAGATGGTATCTACAGGAGGCCCTCACCTGCACAGCACACTGATCGACTGGGTATATAAGGGGTAAGATGGTCTTTCATGTATCCTGGTCCCAAGCTATATAGGGCTTTGTACACCAAAACCAGAACCTTGAACTTGGCCCGGTAGCAAATGGGCAGCCAGTGCAATTCTTTCAGCAGCGGGGTGACGTTGGCAATACCCTGCCCCAGTGAGCAGTCTCGCCACTGCATTTTTAACCAGCTGCCGCTTCCGGACCAACCTCAAGGGCAGCCCCACAGAGAGCACATTACAGTAATCCAGCCTGGAGGTTACCAGTGCATGGACAACAGTGGTCAGGCTGAAATGTCAGATGTCCAAACTGGATTTAGAAAGGGAAGAGGCACCAGAGATCATATCGCAAACATATGTTGGATAATGGAATGGACCAAGGAATTTCAGAAGAAAATCACCCTGTGCTTTACAGATTACAGCAAAGCCTTTGACTATGTAGATCATGAAAAACTATGAAATGCTTTAAAAGAAATGGAGGTACCACAGCATCTGATTGTCCTGATGCGTAACCTATACTCTGGACAAGAGGCTACTGTAAGGACAGAGTACGGAGAAACCGATTGGTTCTCAGTTGGAAAGAGTGTGAGACAGGGGTGTATTTTATCACCATATTTGTTTAATCTATACACAGAACCAGTGGCGTACCTAGCATATTTGACACCCGGAGCAGATCATATTTTAACACCCCTCTCCTCTATACGACAAAATTATTTTCAGTAATAATCATGAAATGAAACAAATAATAACAATGGCCAGAAAAGAAACCAGGCAGTGAAAACTTTCTTTTATTGAACTTCATATATATAATCATGCCAGTAAAAAAAATAAAAATATATATTACAGTACAAAAAAGGAAAAAAGTAATGGATTAATACTTTTTAATTACATTAATGTATTTTTTGAAAAAAGGAAAAAACATATACCTACATATTGGTCTGACGCAGTAATGAATAACATTACAGTTTCTGTTTTCAAGTCTTAACTTCTGCAAATCTGTCAATGACTTCATCAAAATAATTTTAAAAATCAGAATGAGATGCCTGCTGTTAGCACCTCTGCTTTTGTATCCTGTGTTGATGATTTTGTCCAGCTCCACAACAGATACAAAAGCAAGAGGGTGAACGAAAGATGCTCCCATCTCATTCTGGAGAAATTTTAAAAAAAGCCAAATAAGACCTACCCACCCCCGTTGGCAATCTCTGGCAAGTGCAGCACATTCTGGGAAGAGCACAATAAAGGCATCTCACATCTGGCTTTGCCCCTGGCTCTGAGAGATTGGCTAAACTTGACACACACATCAGGGGCTAAGCCAGCCACAAGTACCTCAGTGTTTTATTCTCCTTGGACCCCCAGAGCAACAAAAAAGACATTGCTCTAGGCTGCAGCAATAAATGCAGATATGCTGGCAATTTAGTTTTAAGAAACAAAAAACCCCAATCTTCAGGGTTGGTTTGTTTTCAGATGAGGGAGAAACAGGAGGAGAAAAAAGATGTCGGCCCACCTAGTCACTGTTTGGAGCATCTTTCCATTTACATGGCCCTCTAATATGCCTTGGAGAGAGAGGGCTACTAACCAGCACCAGGTGGCTCCCTGACCCAACCAAAGCCACTCAAGCACAGTGCTTAAGAATCTAGGCAAATGCTCCTCTTCTAGGAGGCCACATTTGAAGTAATACTTTCCATTTAAAAATGCTGTGCTTCAAGAGTGACCAGATAAGCATGGCACAGGGCATAGTGGCCACTTCAACTCATGGCACCATGTCAGATATGCATGCTCTCTCAAAGATTCTAGATTCCTGCACACTTGTCACCTTTGCACTAAAACAACCCCCTCCTCTCCTTTCCTCTGCTCAGAAGACAGAAGAATGGCTGCATCAGCAAAAGAGCAAGATTTTGCTTTTGGACAGAATTTCCTACCCACAAAGCCCCCCCCCCCAATTACTCAGAGTACTTGCCAGTCTGATGCAGCTACAGTGAAGTCCCCAGCAGTGGAGCGATACTTTAGTGCAGCTTCGTCTACATTATTTTGTGGAGTTACTGGACAAAACATATTCACTTTGAAAGGTGCTGCCAGAAAGCACCTGGTTCTAGCACAGATCTCTAAGGAATGGGCTGGGTAAGGTTGCCATTTTCCAATTGAGGAAGAAATGAGGGTAACTCTGTTCCTCGTTGAAAGAAAGGAGGATGGGAGTTGCAAGTGCAGCTTCTGACTATGAGCAAAGAGGGCCTCTGCTTGCCCTGGTGCCTCCTGGCAGCCTGTTGCTGGTCAGGCAGCCAGGAGAGAAGGGAAAAAAGAGTGCAGGCTTGGGCAGGAGCAAGAGGATTGTCCTGACCTGCTGCAGTCTCTAGACCAGCCTTTCCCAACCAGGGTGCAGATGTTGTTGGACCACAATTCCCATCTTTCCTGACCATTGGCAATGCTGGCTGAGGCTGATGGGAGTTGTGATCCAACAATATCTGGAGGCACACTGGTTGGGAAAGGCTGCTCTAGACGGACAGGCTTGAGAGAAAGTCACAAACAAGCTGCAAGCAGCAGCCCAATCCCAGAGAACACTGAAATTGGTGAACTGCTTTTGCCCTTTTTAGTCCCAAATCCATGTTTTTATGCCCTGTTCTGCTTTGAATAAAGCAAAGAAGGCCTTTGCCCCCCTGCAATACATATGCCACCTTCCTGGAGTTTTTTGCAGGGGAAAATCCAAGAAGGGCTTGCTATACACTTCTCCCCCACCCCCAGATCTCTTCCAGGTCTGAAGTCGCAGTGCTTGGCACAGAGTTATGTTGCAGAAAACTGAGCTCCTCTCACCTTTAGCAGCCCACTCCACTTTGCCTCATCCCATAATACACTCTGTGGGGAGTCATGCTGCCTTTCCCGCCCAGGGCCGGCTCCTTCCTTCGAGGCCCACCACTGCATACCCCTCAACAGCCTGGCAGGGGGGCTTTGCGATGGCCCTTTCCTCCTTCCCCCTTCCTTCTCCTCCTCCTCCTCCCCCCGTAGGAGCCGAGGAAGCTCAACATGGCTCGGGTGCTGCTGGGGCTCCTGCTGTGCCTGGGCTACGGGGTGGCGCACGGCCCTGTCCAGGCACCTGTTGGACTCTGGCTGCCCTTGTGAAGTGGGCTGCTGAGCTCGTGGGTGCAGCACTCGGCCGAGGACCAAGATGAGTTTGGCCGAGGCAACACCTTTGCGGGCATGCTGGACAACCTGCACAGCAAGTCCGGGCAGGGCTACTACATGGCGATGATGGTGGGAAGCCCCCCACAGAAGGTGAGCTGCCTCCACCCAGGAGACAAACCCAGGCGAGGGGGAGCAGCACATGCCAGCACCCTGTGTGATAAGGGGGCAGGGGAACAACGGTCTGTAGCAGAAGACAATGCACCCCCTTATTGCCTGCACCCAGGGCGGCCCACTCCCACCGCTCTGCCCTTGGTACGCCACTGCACAGAACATATCATACAGGAAGCAGGATTGGACCAAGATGAAGGAGGTGTGAAAATATCAGGGAGAAATTATCAATAATTTAAAATATGCAGACGATACCATACTACTAGCAGAAACCAGGAATGATTTGAAACGAATGCTGATGAAAGTTCAAGAGGAAAGCACAAAAGCAGGACTACAGCTGAATGTCAAAAAGACTAAAGTAATGACAACAGAACTTGGACACACATAACAGCAACAACAATCAATACCTTGGCACAGTCATTAACCAAAATGGAGACAATAGTCAAGAAATCAGAAGAAGGCTAGGACTGGGGAGGGCAGCTATGAGACAACTAGAAAAGGTCCTCAAATGCAAAGATCTATCACTGAACACTAAAGTCAGGATCATTCAGACCATGGAATTCCTGATCTCTACATATGGATGTGAAAGTTGGACAGTGAAAAAAGAGGATAAGAGAAAAATAAACTCATTTGAAATGTGGTGTTGGAGGAGAGCTTTGCACACACCATGGACTGCGAAGAGACAAATAATTGGGCGTTAGAACAAATTCAATCAGAACTATCACTAGAAGCTAAAATGATGAAACTGAGGTTATCAAACTTTTGACACATCGTAAGACATGATTCACTAGAAAAGACAATGATGCTGGGAAAAACAGAACGGAGTAGAAAAAGAGGAAGGCCAAACAAGAGATGGATTCATTCCATAAAGGAAGCTACAGACCTAAACTTACAAGATCTGAACAGGGTGGTTCATGACAGATACTATTGGAGGCCACTGATTCATAGGGTCACCATAAGTCGTAATCGACTTGAAGGCACATAACACCAACACCAACACCACCCGTAGGCCACTCATGTCTCCCTATGTACTCACAGCATAGGCAGCAAGTAGAGTTCATTGTCATTACATCTCAGTCATAGATACTTGTCTCTGGTTGAATTCATGCCAAGAAAATAGAAAAATTTGTTTATATACTTATTTATTTGATCTATATCCCACCGTTTCTCCAGTAAGAGCAGCAAACGAAAGCACTAAAACTTTAAAACATCATAAAAACAGACTTCAAAACATATTAAAACACAACAACCATTAAAAACATATTAAAACAAAACATCTTTAAAAACATTTTTAAAAAAGCTTTTAAAACATTTTTTTAAAGGTTTAAAATACATTAAAAAGCAATTCCAACACAGATGCAGACTAGGATAAGGTCTCTACTTAAAGGGCTTGTTGAAAGAGGAAAATCCCTCAGAGACAGGTCCTCCTGGCCACCGAACCAGTCACTAGAGCTATGCAGACAGAGTGGGCCTCTGATTTTCCTATTGTGGGGTCACATGCAGTCCCCCATCAACATCAACACAATGGCCACCCTCTTTAGCCCCCAGCTAAAGCCTGTCCTGCTCTCTGATCACAACCTGCCTCCTGGAGAGATGCTCCGCCTTCAGAACAATGGCCACACAGGCCCGTTGAGGCTTGAGGCCTGGAGCCTCATAGCTGGCAGGGGCTCCCACCACCACCCCTAGAAGGAAGGAGAGGCAAGAGAAATGGTAGCAAGCCGCACCAGGGGAGCGATAACTTTTTACCTGCTTGTGGCCCTCCTCTATGGTCAACATAATTTCAATTTTTGACACTTTTATATTTATTTATTTATTGCATTTGTATACCGCCCCATAGCCGATAAATGGCAACAACAACAACAATATTAAGGGACAATTTAACATATGGGAAGCTCAGAGCTTTAACTTGTGTGTGAGGGTGACCTATATTTTTATTTCAAGGGGGGCAGGGAACCAGTCTCAACAGCGGATTCCCCTCCCTCAATTTTGCTTTCTTTATGCTTATTGTTGTTTTGTTCATAATACAGAACAAATAATATATATACATATACTCGGTGGGAAACACTGATTGGGATATTGTATAGTAGACAAACTATGATGGATCCAGGTGTGCTACTGATGGAACCTTTGACAGCCTCCCTGATTAGTATTATACATGCTTGAAAACATGTGATGTTAAAACTTAGCATTGCTCAATACTGTAAAAATGCTAACATTGGAATGTTAGTCTTTAATGACATCCTGCTATTCTACGGTAAAAATTTTGTTTCTATGTTTCTGGAAAGGTTCAAACATCAGTAAGCTAATATTAAATATAATAGGCTTCCAAGAAATAGATCTGCATTTTACATAAATATTTCAGAACATATATATATTTGTGTTTCAGAACAACAAGAACAACAACAAATATTGACTGCAATTCTACATTCAGGATTAATGTAGTCTAGCCAAAACCTTTGCATGAATTGCTTATCACATTTATTTTGGGTAACTCCATATCATATTTGTCAAGAACTGACCAGAGAGTTTGTTTATAGTCTAACTTTGTAGAAGAATGATTTTTATTTTTTTTTTAAAAAAAGGTTCAAGTTATGTTCTCCATGGAAGAAAACATGAATACATTATGCCTTGCTCCTGTCCTTCTAGCAAGCTGGTTAATTGCATTTGTTTCCTATATCTCTAACAGCCTAGTACATTAATTACATTCTGTAACACCAGGCTCCTGTGATTCATTCTGTCACTTCCACTGAGCACTTTAATTGTATTCCTTCTACCTACCTACAATTTAAAACACTGGCTATTAACTACATTGCTGCAGCCTGATACTTTCTGGTTTTATGTATTTTTCCAATGCCACTTATGTGAATCACAATTCTTTGTATTTTTTTTTAAACTGTGGGACACATTACATGACACACTTACTATACAACTTATGAACCAACACTTACATTGCCTCAATTCTCAGCTTTTAGCAAGATTCTCTACTGTCTCCTGGGTTGCTAAAGGTGTGGTGGGAGAGAGGGAGGGAGGGATGGGTAGCCCACAACTGCATGCAATTGTTGTAGGTAATACAATATCACGCTACACTTACAAGAGAGGCCTCTCTTTCATATTGATACCTTAAATGCTGTTAGCACCAGCTTCCTACCAGGACTAAGTTTGGTCTCACAGCCTGCCCATAATATCCAGCATCAACCCGTAAATTAAGTTATAATTCAAAACTCAACAAAGACACCTCTGCAAAGATATAATGCCAAACCTCCAAATTAAGACAATAGCCAAAGATCTAGTACCATCTCATACTTCCTCATCACCTCTGTTGACATAAAGGCTTAGTATGACTGTTCAGCGTGTAAACTATTTGTAAGCACAAAATACCCTGCTTGTGCATTCAATCTACAGCACATTTTTGTATTCATATCCATGCTTTCATTAGTATCCCTAACCTATTGAATTATATCTGCTAGCCATTTACAAACACTGTTGCTTTGATTTCTCTCAAATTCCTTCTTTTCAAACACTGCAACCAGCAGTGTTGTTAGTTTTTAAATACCCATGTGAAATTCCCTGCAGCATGCTTCTAGATTGAGTGACCAGACCTTAGAATTACTTTAGGGAAGCTGAGCAAGCTGAACAAAAGACAAAACCCTATGCAAGGGAGATTGCCTTTACAGCAGGGGAGACACCTAGGGCACCTGTTCAAAATCCCCATTGTCTTTAAACAGTGGAATCTGAGCTTCTCCCTGTGGCAGAAGCTGGTTGGAGATTCTGCTATTCTGGGAGATTTCCACAGACACGACCCACTTTCACACTCGTACATTGTATACTTTCCGCCTCACACCGCATCTCACAGGCGATTTTTTTTCACACCTCTTAGCGCATTCCACACGTTAGTGCATTTTTTTCTGCGTGCATGGGTAAATGGAGCAGTTAGAACCTCATAGTGGCAAATTTCTCATTCAACCTCCCCGGAATCGAAAGCACAATTACCCCCATTTAATTAGTCCACTTTTCACCTAAAAAGTGCAGCATGGGGTAAAAATAGCAGCAATCGAAATCTGTTGGTGCGTCGCGATTTACTAGTGTGGTTGATTTCACTCCCTCACACACACGCTTCTTCATAGCGTACATTAACTATTTTTCTATTAAGTTGGCAAAGATGATTTGCATTATTGGAAGCATGTCCATAGCCATCCCTTCTTTCCACCCTTTCATATTAAAAGCCCATGAACAATTCACTGGATTTCAAGCCTAAAATCCGAACGTCCTTTTTTCCGTGGTCTGTTCCAAGCCAGGATGCAAAGAAATCCAAAGAAATGACAGTAAAACACAACATTTTAACCTACCATCAACTTGAAAATAGGCAAATCCAAGCAGCAGGAGTGGCGTCAGAAGCCCCATTTTAACATATTCAAAGGCAATCCAATTCCAGAGAGAGCAAAAAAAGGCGAGCAGTCCCAAAACTTAAGATTTTCCTAGGACCTATGGATACGCGGAGGGAGACTCAAAAGCAGCAGAAAGAAAAGGGCTTGAATGGGACACTTTCAGCTCCATGCAGATTAGCAGCGCCGGGGGGGAGAGAAGGGGGGCTCCACCGGTCCTTGCTCGGTACGCCGGCTTCGCTTCCGAAATTCCCACCAATCTAGCTGAGGCAAAGGAATTGTTCAACTGTGGCTAAGGCTCTCCATTGCAATCCAAAACCCTGGAATTTCTTCGGCAGACAAGAGAGACTCTGAAAGCGGATTTTTTTCCTAGAAAGTGTCTGACTCCCCCCCCCCTCTAAAGTTCTAGGCGCTCGGACGAAAAGGCGGAGAAGGAGGAAGGCAAATCATAGGTTTGGCTTAACTCTTCTGCTTCTCATTTTCTTTCTCGCCCCCAAATCACTTCAAGCTGCAGAGTTGGTTCCCTTAACTTCCATAAGAGGGACGTCTGAGCAACATCTTGCTTCACTTGGCGCGTGGTGCTCACCCACACCACCCCAACGATGCCCACCCTCAGTGTGGGAAGAAACTGAGGAGAAAAAAAAACTCCCTACATGCCGCTGAGGCTGGAGGAGTGAGCGAGTGGCAGACACGGTTGTTGCTGCTTGCCGAAGCGGTCGCCGTCGCAGGCCGCCGCCGCCGCTATGCGTGGAAGCAGGCGAGCGCTGCCACTGTGGAAGGAGTCGAGCGAGGCGGGAAGCGGCAGACGCGGCGGGGTGTTTGTTTGTGAGAGAGCAGCACCCTCCTGCTAAAGCTTGCCCTGGCGGCTTCCCCACAGCCCCAGCTCGCTCGCTCGCTCTTTTTCTGTTGATGTTGGTAGAGCAAATACAGAGGGGGAATGAGAAAGCAGTTTCCCTTCCAGTCAGAATGAGAAGAGCTGGGATGTGGATTAAACCACTGTAAAACACCACACCCACGCTCATGTTCCCCCGAGGGACAGCGGTGGGAGGGAAAGAGAGACAACGTGAGACAGCTGAAGGATTGAAAAAAGACGGGGGGGGGAGCAGCGCTCCCTTTCTCACCCCCCTACCTCATCTCCTTTCCTTCTCAAGCCTCCTTCCCTTTTTACTGTTGGCTATAGGTAACATTAACATGATTGCTTCTCACTGCTTCTCATTTAATGGGCAGGTAATTTTCTCAACGAGCGATTTCATGGAAGTCTCTTTCCTAATTATTCATTCTTACTCCTCTCTTTTCTCTCACAGGGAGCTTTCTGAAAGACTACAGTTTTAACCTCTCCCCACTACTCTTTCATGTGATCACACTTTCTTAAAAGAGAGGACTTAACCTTACATAGTTGTTGTTGTTATGTGCCTTCAAGTCGATTATGACTTAATTCCAGGTGTGTAGTGATAGCCAGCTGCTTGTTGTTAATTAAATTTATATCCCACCCTTCCTCCCAGAGGAGCCCAGGGTGACAAGCAAAACACTAAGAACACTCTAAAACATCTTAACAACAGACTTTAAAATATATCAAAACAAAACATATTTAAAAAACATCTAAAAAAAGTATTAGGAAGGGAACTCATTCTGCACATGTTCAAAGTCCCCTTATTATCTCACATCTTTCAGGACTGACAATCAGCTAGTATTTATCATTGCTTATAGCTCATCCTTCCTCTCAAGAGAACTGTGGATGGCTAACAATAAGGGTACAGAGTTAAAAATATGAGTTAAAAGCACAATACAAAGTACAGCAACAAGTTAAATTATACAAGTAATGACACTCTTATTAAATTATACAAGTAATGACACTCTTATTTACTCAGTGAGTACAGTTGGGCTTACTCTTGAGTAAGTGTGCATTGTAATACAACATTATGGTTAGGTTCCAGGATCTTGCCTCAAACTGAGCTCTGTATATGACATGGCAGAGGTGCATCATGACCACTTTACACAACCAACTTGTCAGTATAAATATCCCACGTTGTGACTACCTGAAAAGTGTATATATGTGCAGATATCATATACCATATATGTGTACGTGTCATGTAAAGGATAAAGGCCACAATTCTATGCATACTTTTTAGGGAATAAGGCTTATTGAACTCTGAGAATCCTTAGTAAGAAACAAAGGACTGGGCAGCCAGCTTTTGGCACACATTGGCAGTTTGTTCAGTGCTTATTTAAATGGCTCTTTTTTGTGCATTGTGACTTTTCAAAGTACGGCTGTGTGTACACCATACAGTTAAAACACATCCCCCCCCAAAAAAAAACAACCCTGGGAACTGTACTTTGTTAAGGGTGCTGAGAATTATAGCTCTGAGAAAGGCAAACTATTGTTCCCAGGATCCTTTGGGGAGGGGTGTGTTTTAAATGCATGGGGTGTATGACTTTTGAATTTAGGTTAGTTTTATGTACATATTAGCACAGTAAAACAGATAGTCTTATATTTTAAATTTGTTGCCTTCCCATTTATCTTGTATATAGAAAGTTGTCTGAAATTTCCCATACTATTACAGAATGCATTACACAAGGACTCCATTGTACAGGCGGGCCCCGCTTATACAACAGGTTCCATTCCGGACCCCCGCCGTAAAGCAGAAATCGCCATAAAGCGGAACCCCATTGAATATAATGGGGCGCGTTGCACGAAAATGCCGCAAAATGCCGCAAAAGGGCAAAATCGGCTTTAAAATTGGAGAATCAAAGCCGCCACATTAGCGGAATGCCGGGAAGCGAAGCGCCGGGAAGCAGGGCCCTACTGTAGTAAGAAAAGAAAAGAGTGATGCCAAAACAAAGTGTGTTCCAATCTCTGTGTCCCAGGATAACCACCCTTTCCCATCTTGCCCAATGAGTCTATGCTGAAGTCTTGTACAAACAAAACAGTCCCCAAACTAGATTAAATGTTCATGCTTTCAAGAACATAAGTTGAATAGAATTCTAACTTGTGTGTGTGCCAAAGCAATCATGTCACCAGCTCTGCACATTCTGAACAGCCACTATGTTCAGAGGTTCCTGCATGGCATTGGTTGGTCCTTGATGGAGAAGTCATTCATAGGTTTTTCAAACAACCCTCATAATCATAGTGATTGTAGTTGCAATCCTCTTCACACTTATCTAACAATAAACTGCACTGAATATAGTGAGATTTACTTCTGAGTAAACAGGATTTGCATTGTGTCTAAATTAGCTCTAGTAAATCTGGGTCAAGAATATGCATTTTTTAGTTTTGTTTTGCTTCTCTGTTCGCCCATCCTTTTATTTTTAATTTTTGAATATATTGGTATAACGCAAATGTAACATATGTAAACAATACATCACAATAAGTTTATAAACAAATCAGTGCTCTTAATTTAAAACTACCTGTTCTCTAAAATTTTAAAGAGACCACCTTCATCTCTGTTCAAGCCCTTACAATGTGTGTGACCCTGGAATAAGTAAAGTTTAGGTGAGCTCACATGGGACTGTAAAAGCTGATTTACAGCAATGAGGTGAGGGGAGAGAAGAGGCAATCTTTCCTTTTCAGTTCATCTGGGAGAAGAAAAATATTATGTGTGTGAAGGGGAAAAGCCTTGTTACCAAGTAAATGCAAATGAAACTGCAAGAAGCTCAAGAATAAACATGTAGGAATCTATCTCAAAAGAAAATAGGGTGATTAGTTAAAGGCATAGCTGAATCAAAGATGTATGTCTGCATATTCCCAATGTCTTTAGTGTATAAAGTGCAGCAAAGGCCTTGTGTGATCACAGAAGTAGCTACTAGGTATTTGATGTTAGCACTGAAGATTAGACAGTGGGTTAGAGGAATATACACAGGCCTGTGAGCCATGTTAGATTGTGAATCTTTAGTTCCCCCTACTGGAATATAATGGGCAACAGCTGTTCTTGGTTTGTTACATTTTAAATGTTTTGTGTTCTGTTAAGACCTTTGTTTTAAAGCTGAGCTGCAAACTCAGAAACATTGCTTTGCAGCCCACTCCGGTATGTTTTCTTAGGACTGTTAAATAAGATTTGCCCACAAGTAAATTTGTTCTTAGTAAATCTAGACTTTTCAAATTATAGTATAAACATTTTGGCTCAAGAGTTTGTTTTATTTGTTTCTGATTTTCAGAGCAGGTTATTTTTGTCTTGCTATGTATAATACCCATGAGAGAAGGCCATTCTACATTTCTTAAAAAAAAATTGTCAATGTTATTGAAATCATACCTAACATACAGTAAGATATCTTTTATACAAATGACTTAAATACCCATAACATTTTTTTAAAAAATAAAGAATAGCTTCCATTTGGGAACTAAAACATAAGAGCATAAGAAGAAACTGCTGGATCAGACATCCTGTTCTCACAGTGGCCAACCAGATGCTTATGGGAAGCCTGAAAGCAGAACCTGAATACAAGAGTGTTTTCCCCTTTTGTGATTACCAGCAACTTGTATTCAGAGACATACCGCCTCCAATAGTGGAGGTAAAACATATACATTGTGGCTTTGTAGCCATTGATAGCCTTATCCTCCGTGAATTTGTGTAATCCTTTTTAAAAGCCAGCCAAGTTGGTGGCCATCACTACGTCTTGTGGGAATGTGTTCCATAACAATGCAGTATGTGAAGAAGTACTTTCTTTTGTCTCTCCTGAATCTTCCAGCATTCAGCTTTTTTAGATATCCACAAGTTCTAGTATTATAAGAGGAGAAAACCTTTTCTGTATCCACTTTCTCTACACCATGCATATTATACACCTCTATCATGTCCCTTCTTACTTGCCTTTTCTCTAAACTAAGAGATAATCAGCAAATTCAAATAACCAAGATCTAGAAGTGTTGTTCCTCACTACCATCACTGTATGGGGGGGGGATCAGATATATTTAATATTATTGGGTCTTTAAATTGAATTTCTTTCCTCACTTACTGAAACAAACATATATTAATTTACAAAAATATAATATCTACAAGTATTCATTTCAATGAATTCCACTAGATCTGTTAACAAAAGATTCAAGCCAAGCACAAGCTAGATGTACAATAGCAACTATACAACAACCACAGAAAGTGGCATTGTAGATGTATTTATAATATAATTCTTAAAAGGACTTCCCAGTCACCTTTTCCAAACAAGCTAGTTACTGTTTGCATAGCTGTATGACAGCTTCAAGGTCTTTTTATATAAAACAGGAACAATATGCCCCACAGATAAATATATTTCTAATACATCTGATAGACTATTTCATATAGGAGGCTGTAATTAAAGGGTAAGGTGATCAAATTTGTTCATGTTCTTATGAATTGACAATTCTGGAAAAATCATAAATCACCAATCTGACAGCAATATGCATAATAGGATGTGAAATATTAAACAATATTCCTCTTGAATTTTAGTCATTTCAGTGATTCAATATAGATGAAAATTACTGCTTGTTTACTAAAGTGAATTGTAATTAAATGTTCATGTAATAAAATAGCTCTCATATGTTAAAAGTACTTAGTATATTTTATTCTGAAGGATATAAAGGCTGTAATCTGCACATCAGTATGTATTGCACAGACTTTGCAACTCTTTATAGTGGTTTCCACTTTTGTGGAATGAAGAGAGAACCTATTACAAGCATGTGAACTATGAACACATCAGAGGCCTATGCACAAGTAGAATAAAATACTATAGTTTCCAAACCATTTCTTAAATATTTACTGTAATTGCATTGATTTAATTTGGATTTACTTCAGATTACGAATCATTGAAATCAGTGAGACTTCCTGGATAGTACACCCTAACCTAGATGTTGTTGCCCCTAATTGCAGATGAGATATCTGTACATCCTGAGAGACATTATTTGTCTTTTTACTTCAAATATTCCAAAAGCTAAGGGCTGATATACAGGAAAACATTTATAACTCACCTCCAAGGAACTCAAGACTTCATTTCCCATGTTATCATCACAACAGCCTTGTGAGGTATGACAGATGGAGATGTACCTCCAAAGTTACCTCAGTGAATTTTATGATTGCTAAGCTGGCAGAAGTTAAACTCTGTAAGTTGGTGGTAATTATTTATTATTATTATTATTATTATTATTTATTAGACTTATATACCGCCCGACTAGCAATAGCTCTCTGGGCTGTGAACACAAAGAATACAATAAAATACACAATATAATACAATAAGAACATATAAAATAAGAACAATCTAAAATCAATACAACAAATATGAAAATCAGGTTAATTTAAATTAAAATGCTTTGGAAAAGAGGAAGGTTTCAACCTGGCGCCGAAAGGATATCAGTGTTGGTGCCAGGCGCACCTCCTCTGGGAGACTGTTCCACAGTTCGGGGGCCACCACTGAGAAGGCCCTAGATCTTGTCACCACCCTCCGGGCCTCTTTATGAGGCGGAACCCGGAGGAGGGCCTTCGTAGTAGAACATAGTGTACGGGCCGGTTCATATCGGGAGAGGCGTTCCAACAGGTATCATGGTCCCGTGCCGTATAAGGCTTTATAGGTTAATACCAACACTTTGAATCTGGCCCGGAAGCATATTGGTAGCCAGTGCAAGCGAGCCAGAACAGGTGTTATGTGCTCGGACCACTTGGTCCTTGTTAGCAATCTGGCAGCCGCATTTTGCACTAGCTGTAGCTTCCAAACTGTCTTCAAAGGCAGCCCTATGTAGAGCGCATTGCAGTAATCCAAACGCGAGGTTACCATAGCATGTACTACTGATGTAAGGTCCTCCTTACTCAGATAGGGAAGTAACTGGGCTACCAACCGAAGTTGGTAGAACGCATTCCATGCCACCGAGGCTACTTGAGCCTCAAGTGAAAGGGAAGAGTCCAGAACGACTCCCAAGCTATGAACCCGCTCCTTTAGGGGGAGTGTAACCCCATCCAGGATAGGGTATGAATCCACCATCCGATCAGAGAAACCATCCACCAACAGCATCTCAGTCTTGTCAGGATTGAGCCTCAGTTTGTTAGCTCTCATCCAGTCCATTGTCGCGGCCAGGCAACGGTTCAGCACATCGATAGCCTCACCTGAAGAAGATGAAAAGGAGAAGTAGAGCTGCGTGTCATCAGCATACTGATGACAACGCACTCCAAAACTCCTGATGACCGCACCCAACGGCTTCATGTAGATGTTAAAAAGCATGGGAGACAAGACCGACCCCTGCGGAACTCCACATTGGAGAGCCCACGGTGTCGAGCAATGTTCCCCAAGCACTACCTTCTGGAGACGGCCAGCCAAGTAGGAGTGGAACCACTGCCAAGCAGTACCTCCAACTCCCAACTCTGCGAGCCTCCCCAGAAGGATACCATGGTCGATGGTATCAAAAGCCGCTGAGAGGTCAAGGAGAATCAACAGAGTTACACTCCCTCTGTCCCTCTCCCGACATAGGTCATCATACAGGGCGACCAAGGCCGTCTCAGTGCCAAAACCAGGCCTAAAACCCGATTGAAATGGATCTAGATAATCAGTTTCATCCAATAGCTCCTGGAGCTGGCTAGCAACCACTCGTTCCAAGACCTTGCCCAGGAATGGAACATTTGCTACTGGTCTGTAGCTATTTAAATTTTCTGGGTCCAAGGAAGGTTTTTTCAGAAGTGGTCTCACCACCGCCTCTTTCAGACGGCCAGGGACCACTCCCTCTCATAAAGAGGCGTTTATCACTTCCTTGGCCCAGTCAACTGTTCCATCCCTGCTAGTTTTTATTAGCCAAGAGGGGCACGGATCCAGTACCGAAGTGGTTGCATGTACCTGTCCAAGCACTTTGTCCACGTCCTCGAGCTGAACCAACTGAAACTCATCCAATAAAACATGACAAGACTGTGCTCCGGACACCTCATGAGGATCAGCTGCTATAAATTGGGAGTCTAAGTCCCGGCGGATGCATAAGATCTTATGCTGGAAGTGCTCAGCAAACTCATTACAGCGGGCCACCGATGATTCTACCGTGTCCTGAAGGTCTAGATGGAGTAGCCCTCGGACCACTCTGAAAAGCTCCACTGGGCGGCAAATAGATGACTTAATGGTGGCAGCAAAATGTTGTTTTTTTGCCGCCCTCACCGCTCCTACATACAGCTTGGTAAAAGCACTAACCAGCGCATAATTGCATCCGTCAGGAGTTCGCCTCCATTTCCGCTCAAGCCGCCTCCTATCTTGTTTCATCGCTCTCAGCTCTGGAGTGTACCAAGGAGCTGTATGAGCTCTACAAAGGAGAGGGCGCACAGGAGCGATCGTGTCAACAGCCCGGGTCATCTCCGTATTCCACAGATCAACCAGGGCTTCAACAGGAGCGCCAGTCCTATCAGCTGGAAAAACCCCTAGAGCCCTTTGAAAACCTTCAGGATTCATTAGTCTCCGGGGGTGGACCAATTTAATAGGTCCCCCACCCTTGCAGAGGGAAGAGGCTACTGAAAGTGTAAACTTCAGCAAGCAGTGATCTGTCCATGACAAAGGGAGAGATGTAAAACTCCCCACATCCAGATCACTATCCCCATGTCCAGTAGCAAAAATAAGGTCTAGAGTATGCCCTGACACATGCGTTGGACCACTAACATATTGAGACAGCCCCATGGTTGTCATGGAAGCCATGAAGTCCTGAGCTGCCCCGGACAAAGAAGCCTCGGCATGGATGTTGACATCCCCCAGTACTAATAGTCTGGGGGATCTCAGCAATACTTCCGAGACCACCTCCGTCAGCTCAGTTAGGGAAGCCATTGGGCAGCAAGGTGGGCGGTACACCAAAAGGATTCCCAGCCTGTCCCTCTGGCCCAACACAAGGTGCAAACACTCCAGACCGGTAGTTGCATGGACATGGTGCTTGGTGAGTGAGATGGAACTCTTATAGACGACAGCAACCCCACCTCCCCGACCCTCAGATCTACCATGATGCTGAACCGAGTACCCTGGTGGGTCTCAGTTATACATGCCAGATCGGCTACCTCGTCCACAATCAAATCGTGGATGAGGGAGGTTTTATTATGTACCGATCTGGCATTTAAGAGCAGCAACTGGAGATCTGAGAGTTGGCTGAGAGGAATAGTCATAGGTAGACACAGAAATACTGGACTGGGTTTTGTGAAATGATGTGTTCTGTTATGCATGGTGTCTTCCTATGTAGCAACAATTAATTCATATGCCACTGTTGCTTTCATAACCATATCTATTCAGCCCATCTGTTCACCCCATTTTAAGATTCCTTAGTTATAATAACATATTGCCCAAGTGTTGTTCCATGAAGTTCCTGATTTATGAAGATGTCAGGTTATATCAATTTGTCCTACAGTGTGGTTGCAATTCTAACAGCATTAGAGCTGCTTTTCTGGCTCTACTAGTGAACTGTAATGTTCCCATCAAAATATGGTTCTTTTTTCCAATATGATGCTGTCAGCACTATTGTCATTAGTTATACATATCAGTGGATTATTAACAATATTATTTGCAGGACTTCTGTATTAGTTTTGTCTGAGAATGGCCTTGTCTCACTTCAGCAATAGAATTACATTTTGCATTCTCTCTTGAAATGCTTTCAAATTAGAATCAATGTGTTGGCCATACAATTTTTCACTGCCACTCTAATTCAGTTTTCTACCCAAATTTTTATATATGACTTTATGATTTATCTTTTTAAAACCGTGATGCTAAAAACAAGTGAAGGAAAAATACTATACAGTGATTTGAACAGAATATTTATAATTTATGCAGGATATACAATTTATTTTCTGTGGTATTTCTTAGATTTGGTAGAAGGCAGATACATAGGAAACCAGCCTGCTATTCCCCCACCCCTTTTAACAGTCTATAGACAGTCAATACAGGGTTTTCAGGTAATGGGGTGAGTGGGATCATGAATGTTTGAAAGCTGTGGGTTAAAGTTACACACAGCTATAAATAAAGTATGTAAAGAGAGAAGGGGTCTATGGAATGGGGGTTAGGTGTAGGAGTCATGCAGAGAGATAAACGAGCATATTAGCATAGGAGTTGAGTGAGTGGAAAATAAATAGCTCAGTGATATAGCAGTAGCTAGAAAAGTAACTTCAATGAAGTTTCTAGGCAAGATGGGAATGCAGGAAATCTAGTTTAAAGGCAAGGTGCAACTTAATTGAGAAACATTTTTGTATAGCCCTCTAGAACCCAAATCTTCATAAAGATTTATTTAGAACTTAGTCATTCTGATTACATCGGTGACATTTACTACCATGGTAGGATATTAGGATTGGAATAGAAGCATAAATGCTTTATAAGCCTTATCTTATTCATCTTCATATCCACGGAAGGCTGGTGGCTCTGATGTCAGTGGGATAGTGAATCTGCTCTGGGTATTAGTCTGAACTTTCAAGGAGCTGTCCAAGGTCCTGACATTGAAGCCACTAGCCTCCACTGTTCACATCACAACCAAGAATATTTTTTTCTATAGGAGACTTTCTGGGCATGGACCCAATAAGGTCTGGCGGTAGATGGATTTTGGATATGGATTCAACTACCACTTTGCCTCCAAACCTTATTGGCTTCCAGGACTGGTTCTCAGTTTACATTTTTATATGGAAGTACAAAAACTATCCCCACATCAAGTCTGAAGGGTATGCATGAGTGATGTATTTTCCTTTCAAATACAGAGAATTAAGGTCCAACAAAGGGTTGGCCTTCTTCACAAAGGAAGATCTTATAAGATACACACTTAATTTTACATATGCAAGCCCTTGACTTGGGACAGACATACTTGTACAAAACATAAAGTAAGAAATGTCCTTCATTTAAGAACTAGTTTACAGTTTTAATTCTGGAAAGAAACATATGATGAATCGTCAGTGATGCCAAACATAGTCAGCAAGAATACAGTGTCAGAAATGCCTATCCAGGGCAACATAAAGGCACGCAGCTTGTGGGGAAGCCTGTAATGTCATACACCCAGAGTACCTGACTTGGAAATTAAAAAAGGAACTGTAATCAGACAGGTGGAGCAATCCAGGAAATTAAATCAACATTAAGATTGAATCAAAGAAGCAGCATTGCTTCTGAAGGGAGATGTAAAGCTCTTTAAGCTATTTGAAAATATAAGTATAAATTATGCTTGCTTAATTTTACAAATGGAAAAAATACCCTTTGTTAATTACTGTTAAAATTAAAGAAACAAAGTAATCACAATGATTATAACTATTTTAATGTAGAACAGGAGAGTAATGCATTATGAAAGTATACATCAATATTTTTTATTTCTTGGTGAGAGAAACACCAAAGGGGTTTTCTATTTATTTATTTATTTATTGCCTTACATTTATATCCTTAACAGCCTTATATGATAACCTTATGCTGGGAGACAGAGGGAGTGTGACTCAGTTGATCCTCCTTGATCTCTCAGCAGCTTTTAATACTATCAATTTTGGTAGTCTGAAATGACTATCTGAGTTGGACATAGGGGGACAATACACTGCAGTGATTCTGCTCATAGCTGCATGACAGATCAGACTCTAGAAAGTGATTCTTGGGGAGCATGGGTTCTTCAATGTAGGGGTCTACAGGGGCTGGTTTTGTTCTCCATGTGTTCAACATCTATATGAAACAGCTGAATGGGATCATACGGCGTTTGGGAATGCATTGGTATGCTGATGACATGCAGCCCTATTTCTCTTTTTTTTGCACTGTCTGTTATATGTACGACTATCTGCCCTCAGTTCAATGACCTCTTGGCTCTCCTTGGCTCTCTCTGAAGCTGAGAGAGGCAGAGAGGTTTGTGGATGAGGCCTTTGGGGACTTCTTAGCTGTGTCCCATTCCCAGCTTTATAACTCTCCTGCTCTCATGGAGAATGAGGGGCTTGGGGAAGGTGAGCATCTATCCAAGGATGAGGGAAATGCTCCTTAGAAAGGACACTTTCCTTAGGGGCCAAGCAGATATCCTCTCGTGCCAAGGATACTTCTCTGGGGGTGGAGGGATCCTGGTAGTGGTTGATTCGATCATTAGTAACATAGATAGTGGGGTTCATGATGGGCCTACAGACAGCAGGGTGATTTGCCTGTCTGGTGCAAAAGTTGCAGATGTCACCCGTTGGCTAGGCAGATTGGTAAATAGTGCTGGGAGGAGTCAATGGTCATGGTGCATGTTGGCACCAATGACTTGGGGAAATGCAGTCATGAGGTCCTGGAAGCAAAATCTAGGTGGCTAGGTAGAATGCTGAAAGCCAGGACCTCCAAGGTAGCTTTCTCTGAAATGCTTCCAGTTCCATGCACAGCGCCAGCTAGACAGGTGCATCTTTGTAGTCTCAATGCATAGATGAGTCAGTGGTGTTGGGATTTGGATTTCTTAGGCACTGTGGAACATTTTAGGACAAGCTGGGGAGCTGATAGAGGTTGAGGAGTATTTGGGATAAAGACCAAACAAGGATGAAATTTTAAATGGGGTAGGCCTAGAATTAGGCACTGTGAGTGCAGGGGTGCAAGACAGCAATCCAGAGAAGCAAAAGAACCGCAGACCACACCAAAAATGCCAAAAGCACTCAAAGAGTGACACTGTGTAAAGTGTTTATACACTAATGCTAGAAGCCTCCAAGCCAAGCTGGGAGAACTGGAATGCTTGGTCTTAGAGGACAACATTGATATAGTGAACATAATGAAAACCTGGTGGAAAGGAGAAAACCAATGGGACATGATTATTCAATATAAACTATATCGGAAGGATGAGGAAGGTCATATTGGAGGTAGTGTCCCTCTATATGTGAAAGAGGGCATTAAATCCACCAAGCTAGAAACTCCCAAAGAGGCAGACTCCTCCAAAGAATCTTTGTGGATGGTGATACTGGCCCCAAGAGTAATCCACTCGTAGGGATGTTCTATTGTTCCCCTGTTCAAAATGCTGACGGAGATCTTGAGATAAAAATGAAATTGAGGAAGCATCCAAACTATGAAAGAAGTAACATTTCTATATGACTATGTCCTAGAACAGTGGGTCATGGAACCGACCAGAGGGGTGGCGACCCTGGACTCAATCTTAAATAGCACCCAGGACCTGGTGCAAGATGTATTTGTTGTCAGAGGGATTGGGAACAGTGACCATAGTGCTATTAAATTAAACATTCATGTAAATGGCCAGTTGCCAAGTAAATCCAACATGGTGACATTTGACTTCAAAAGAGGAAACTTCCCCAAAATGAGGAAGATTGGTAAAAAGGAAGTTGAAAGACAAAGTTCAGAGGGTCAAATCACTCCAAAATGCTTGGGAGTTGTTTGTTGTTGTTATGTGCCTTCAAGTCGATTACGATGTATGGCGACCCTATGAATCAGCGACCTGCAAGAGCATCTGTCATGAACCACCCTGTTCAGATCTTGTCAGTTCTGGTCTGTGGCTTCGTTTATGGAATGAATCCATCTCTTGTTTGGCCTTCCTCTTTTTCTACTCCCTTTCTGTTTTTGCCAGCATCATTGTCTTTTCTAGTGAATCATGTCTTCTCATGATGTGTCCAAAGTATGATAACCTCAGTTTCATCATTTTAGCTTCTAGTGATAGTTTTGGTTTAATTTGTTCTGACACTCAATTATTTTTCTTTTTCGTGGTCCATGATATCCGCAAACCTCTCCTCCAACACCATATTTCAAATGAGTTTATTTTTCTCTTATCCTCTTTTTTCACTGTCCAACTTTCACATCCATACATAGAGATCGGGAATACCATGGTCTGAATGATCCTGACTTTAGTGTTCAGTGATACATCTTTGCATTTGAGGACCTTTTCTAGTTGTCTCATAGCTGCCCTCCGCAGTCCTAGCCTTCTTCTGATTTCTTGACTATTGTCTCCATTTTGGTTAATGACTGTGCCAAGGTATTGATTGTTGTTGTTATGTGTGTCCAAGTTCTGTTGTCATTACTTTAGTCTTTTTGACGTTCAGCTGTAGTCCTGCTTTTGTGCTTTCCTCTTGAACTTTCATCAGCATTCATTTCAAATCATTACTGGTTTCTGCTAATAGTATGGTATCATCTGCATATCTTAAATTATTGATATTTCTCCCTCCAATTTTCATACCTCCTTCATCTTGGTCCAATCCTGCTTTCCGTATGATATGTTCTGCGTATAGATTAAACAAATAGGGTGATAAAATACACCTGTCTCACACCCTTTCCGATGCGGAACAATTGTTTTCTCCATATTTTGTCCTTAGGGAGTTGTTTAAAAACACATTATTAGAAGCTCAAATGGACTGTATACCACTGATCAGGAAAAGTACCACCAGGGCCAAGAGAATGCTAGCATGGTTAACAAGCAGAGTTAAAGAAGCTATAAGAGACAAGAAGGCTTCCCTCAAACAATGGAAGTCTTGTCCAAAAGAGGAGAATAAAATGGAACACAAACTCTGGCAAAGGAAATACAAGAAGACAATAAGGAATGCTAAAAACAAATTTGAGGAACACAGTGCTAAAAAAAATAAAAACTAACAACAAAAAAATCTTTAAATAAATTCAAAGCAGCACACCATCTAGGGAGGCTGTTGAACTCTTGGATGGCAAGGGAGTCAAAGGTGTGCTAAAGCAGGAGAAGGAGATTGCAGAGAAGCTAAATGAATTATTTCCTCTGTGTTCACTGTGGAGGATGTAGGGCAGATTGCTGTGCCTGAAGTAAATTTTGCAGGAAGGGAATCTGAGGAACTGAGATAGTGGTGAAAATATATGGAGTTCTAGGCTTAATAAACAAAATAAAAACTGATAAATCACCAGGTCCAGATGGCATCCCCCCGAGAGTTCTCAAAGAACTCAAATGTGAGATAGCTGAACTTCTAACAAAAATAAGTAACTTGTCCTGCAGATCCACCTCCATACCTGATGACTGGAAAGTGGCCAATGTAACACTAATCTTTAAAAAGGAGGGATCCCAGAAATTACAGGCCAATTAGCTTAACGTCTATCCCAGGAAAAGTGTCAGAAATATTGTTAAAAATAAAATAACCAAGGTTACAGAAGAGTGAGCCTTGCTGAAGCAGAACCAGCATGGTTTCTGCAAGGGTAAATCCTGTCTCACTAATCAATTTGAGTTCTTTGAGAGTCTCAGCAAGCATATAGATAAAGCTGATCCAATTGACATAGTATACTTGGACTTGCAAGAAGCTTTTGACAAGGTACCACATCAGACTTCTGAGTAAGCTTAGCAGTCATGGAATAAGAGGAGAGGTCCTCTTGTGGATCAGGAATTGATTAAGTAGCAGAAAGCAGAGCATAGGAATAAATGAACAGTTCTCCCAATGGAGAGCTGTAGAAAGTGGAGTCCCCCAAAGACAGGTATTGGGACCTGTGCTTTTTAACTTGTTCATAAATGATCTCAGGTTAGGGGTGAGCAGTGAGGTGGCAAAGTTTTCTGATGATACTAAATTGTTCAGGGTTGTTAAAATAAAAACGGATTGCAAAGAGCTCCAAAAAGATCTCTCCAAAATGACTGAATGGGTGGTAAAATGGCAAATGCAATTCAATATAAACAAGGGTAAACTTATGCATATTGGAGCAAATAATCTTAATTTCACATTTACACTCATGGAGCCTGAACTGGTGGTGACTGACGAAGAATGAGACCATGGGTTCATAGTGGATAGTTAAATGAAGATGTTGACACAGTGTGTGGCAGCTGTGAGAAAGGGAAATTCCACGCTGGGGATCATTAGGAAAGGTATTGAAAATAACACTGCAGATATCATAATGCCATTATATAAATCGATGGTGTGACTGCATTGGGAATACTGTGTGTACAGGTCTCGTCACCTCACCTCAAGAAGGATATTGTAGAGCTGGAAAAAGGTCATCAAAAGGGCCCCTTTCCCCCCATGGGTCACCAAAGCTGACCCCTTCCCCCTCACCAATCGCCAGAGCTTTTTCCTTCCCACATGAGTTGCCAGAGCTCCCCCTTTTGTAAGTGTGATACTTATAAAAATATATATATGGGAAGATTTACATCAGTGGTACATGCTCTGGTAACCTCACGTTTGGATTACTGTAATGCGCTTTACGTAGGGCTACCTTTGAAGACAGTTCGGAAGCTACAACTAGTGCAAAATGCGGCGGCCAGATTGCTGACAAGGACCAAGCGGTCCGAGCATATAACACCTGTTCTGGCCAGCTTGCACTGGTTGCCAATATGTTTCCGGGCTAGATTCAAAGTGTTGGTATTAACCTATAAAGCCTTATACGGTGCGGGACCACGATACCTTGCAGAACGCCTCTTCCGATATGAACCGGCCCGTGCACTACGTTCTGCTACGAAGGCCCTTCTCCGGGTTCCAACTCACAGGGAGGCCCGGAGGGTGATGACAAGATCTAGGGCCTTCTCAGTGGTGGCCCCCGAGCTATGGAACAGTCTCCCCGAGGAAGTACGCCTGGCGCCGACTCTGCTCTCCTTCCGGCGCCAGGTCAAAACCTTCCTATTCTCTGAAGCATTTTAAGTTACACTGATTTACTTTTTAAAATGTTTATTGTATTGGATTGATGATTGTATTTTAGTATTATTTTGTTATTCATTGTATTTTTATGCTATTTTATGTTCACCGCCCAGAGAGCTATTGCTAGTCGGGTGGTATATAAATTTAATAAATAAATAAATAAATAAGATTTATTGAAGACATGTCTAACTTAGCTAATGATTTCAATCAGATCTAAATTCAACTAACTTAATCTGGATTAAACCCATACATCTTTACAAATTAAGTTTTCCATTACTGTCTTCCTCTTATCAAAAAAGATATCTTATTGGAGTCTTAATTTATTTAAAAAGTTCTGTATTTGAAAGATGCAAACACCACTGGTATCTGTTATATATTGGTTTCAACCACCAGAGCCAAACTTTGGTGTTCTGTTTACATGTATATGTCATTTAATGTCTACAAGCCCTCCCAGATTTACTATAAAAGCTTAGATCAGACCAAAGGTCCATTTAGTCCACAGTAGTAATAGGCTCTGTTTCTGCAGTAATTGGAATTGCCACTGGATTAATTACTATTTCTAATATTCTCTATCTTTGCAGACAGAATGTTGAAGTAGCAACTCTACGTGCCTGGTTTCCGATTCATTCTTCTTTTTTTCCAATTTGTTTTTTTTATTTGCTTTGAAATCATTGATAGTATGAGCGATACTTTTAGCAATCTGCTTTCTATGTGTGCTCTTCAAATATGTATTCTCTTTCACTGATGTCAATGAGATACTGATTGTAACTGACAAACAGAAACCAGCAGGAGGGAATGAGGTGTTGACTGTAAGCAGCAGCAGAAGGGAAGACAGTGACTTAATCTGCCTGCAGTGCACTTGAAAAGGAATGTAAACAGGCAATCATTACAGATTTCAGAATAAAGATCGATACCAGTGGAGACTCATGAATAAGTAACAATTATAATATTGATAATTCTGCAAAGCAAAAGATAAATATCAGGGTAGATCAGGAAAATGAAAAAGGAATCAGATTGTTAACAACCATCAGGAAGCCACACTTGAAAATGAAACAAAAAAGGAGAGGATTCCATCCCTACTCCACAGTGGCCAACCATATGCCTGTGGGAGCCCACAAGTAGGATATAAGCACAATTCCCAGTCAATTCCCAGTGACTGATATTCAGAGGCATGTTGCCTCTGATCCCAAAAGTAATTATATAGTCATCTTTATTAGTACCCTTTTACATCGTTATCATCAAATAATTTGTCTAATCCCTTTTTATAGCCATTCAAGTTGGTGGACTTCACTACATCATGTGCTATCAGATTCCACGGTTTACCTAAGCAATGTGTTAAATACTACTTTCTTTTGCCTGAATCGCTCCCCTTTCAGCTTCATGGGATGACCTTGTGTTTTAGAATTAAAACAGTTTCCCCACACCATACATTTAATGCACTTCTATTACATTCCCTTACTCACCTTTATTCTAAACTAAACAGCCCAAACATTGTTCATGTTCCTCATAAGGGGTAGATTCATTCCCTTCATAATGTTAATTGGCCTTCTCTGCATGTTTTTCAAATCTATGACTTCCCTTTGAGGTGGTGACCAGAACTGAGCATAGCATTCCAAGTCTGGTAGCGTCGCTATTAACCTTTGTATTCTTGATCCCTTGCCTTAGGATCACTGAACTGGAATTCTCCTTCTTCACAACAGCTGCACACTGGGTGATGTTTTAATTGAGCTATCCTCTATGACCCCAAGATCCCTTTCCTGGTCAACCACTGCCACATCAAACCACATCAGTGTACTATATGTAAAGTTATTTTTTTCTCCCAGTGGGCATCACTTTACACTTACTTACTGTATATTGAGCCACATTTTAATGCCCATTCATCCATTCTGGAGATAGTCTTTTGGAGCTCTTCACAACCTTTTATTGTTCTTTTATTTCTACTTCTTACTCTTTAACCAGTTATTAGTCCATAAGGAGATCCATCCTCTTATCCCATGACTCAGGAGCCATTGGTGACGGACTTTATCAAAAGGGTTTTTTGTTTTCCGGTCACTCCTCCCTTTCCCTATTCTCACTACTGTAATGTTGCTCAATCTGAACTTCACGTCTGTGATATATCCCCTCTGCAGTTAATTCTGAATATTTCTGTGAAATTAGTGTTTCTGTCTCTAGACCTCTCTTTAAGTATTTATTTGTACCACGGCCACCCAGTTTCTTTTCAAGAGAATGAAAAACAAGATGTCCCTCTTCCTCTTTGAACATTGTTTCTATGCATACATTATATGAAATATTACAAGAAAAGTAAATACTTCTTTAATAAGGAATTAATTTCCCCACAAGAATGTTTGGAAGTTGAGCAAAACGGAGCAATTCCACCCATGATGTAGTGGATAACAGCTTTTCCTGGGACATATTCCAGGAAAAAAGCTGGTAATGTGAACTTACCATTGGTCTTGTCACTAACTCACTCTTTTTAGTTCTGCTTCAAATTTCTATTCCTTTAAATTCTCTATAGACTTTCTTCTATAGATGGACAGTCATGCCATGGAAATGGCAATATAAGCAGTTTTGCAGAACTTGGAACTTTGATGTCCCATGTTGCAGGGTGGGGTTGCACAAGTCTGTGCAGAGTATTGCTGCTGTTAGGTGCAAATAAGGGGAAGGGAATCATAAAATTACTAAATTATACTTTTTTTGCTGTCTCCTGGAATCCAAATGTAAAGGGGGGGGGAATAGTGAAGCAGAGCATGCCATCTGGGTTTGTAGAGCTCTGCACAGAAGAGAGGTTTGGGACAGTACTGGAAGATCCAGCCATAGTCCTAGAGTGCCACTGCTGCTCGGGACAGATTTTCCCCATTTCCTTCCTATAGCGGTTAAACTGGGAGTTCATTTTCTGCAAGCTGCTGCTGTTACAGCTGGTGTTGCTGCCGCTGCTGCCACCGTCTTTCTCCTCTGCTTCCCCCCTGTTCTGGAAGATAAAGGATGTTTTAGCTCCATGTGGGCCGGGAGTCCCACCCTTGTTCCTTCACATGTGCCACACTGTGACACCTATGGTGTGTGTGCTGCCTCTCCTAGAGCAGTTGAGGGATGTGGCCAGGAACCTCTACATCAGTTTACACAGGCAGAAAAGTGTGCATCCACAGATAATTTATGCTGCATATTGTTGGGGGGTTTTGTTTATTAAAACAATTAACAATTATACTGCATATCAGCACTTCTAGCAATTAAAATTAAAATTAAAATAGTTATACCCAATGTTTTATATTGTACCCAGTGGTGTGTGTGTGTTTAAAGTTAGGGACAAGAATTTATCCTACACATTGTTTGTGAAAAGTGCCCAAATATATTCTGATCACTTTTCTAAAAACAGATCTTCCATTTAAAAAATTTATATTACTGGAACAGATTGATTTATCATCTCTTTCTGTCTCAGCATTCCAGAAAATGTCTTCTTTTTTGCCTCCCACAAGCTAATATTTTAAAAATATATAACTGATCATAATAGTTCAAGAAAATAGAATGCGCTTATTTAAGGTATATCGTACAAAACTAGACATTGATCTTTGTTACCTGTAATAAATAACCATAAGGAAAAATTATTAAGAAGCAGTTGCAATGAAAAGTAAAGTAAGCCTCAACAGTCTCAGAGGTGTTTCAGAGCTCAAAGTAAACACTAATAATGTTAATGCTTAATGTAAACACTTAATATTTCATGATAAAGTCATACAAAATTGAGAGGTGGCAAACATTGTGCACTACTGTAGTCACCTTGACTTGCTAAATTTGAAGTTGACAGTACTTGCTTTAGCACTTATTTTTGCTTGATGCATTCCTTCTAGTTAATTATGCTAAAATGTAACCGAGATAGTATCATCTAAAATTATGTAGCTGGTGTGACAGAAAAAGAGGTCTGAATAAAAATTAGTCATGGGCAACATGTCTATGGAAGAAGACCCTCTTGTACCTGCTCAATGACATCTATGTCAGTGCTATATAGAAAAGGCTTTGAGCCTGCCTTCTATGTTTCTCAAGGAGTTAGGTGAAGGTTCATAGCTCAGTGGTAGAGCATCTGCCTTGCATGCAGAAGAACCCAGGTTCAATTCCTGGCATCTCCAAGCGGGGCTGGGAAGGCTCCCTGTCTGAAATCCTGGAGAGCCGCTGGCAAGTCAATGCAGACAGTGTTGAGCTAGATACACCAATGGTCAGATTCAGTATAAAGCAGCTTCCTTTGTTTGTATACGTTGGTCCACATGTGTAGAGTGCTGGAATGTGTTAAAATGTACAACACGGTACAATGATAAACTGATGAGTTTCTGCAAAGAATTGCACAAACACTTCAAAGATGCAGGAAATTGAGGACAACATTTTTCTTTCCCGCTTCTCCTGCTCCTTTTTCTGTCACCATACTCTCTCTCCTTGGAATACCTCTCATTTTGGTCTTGAAATTACTGGTGCAGAGAGCAGACTGATGGTATATTGGCAGTGGCACACATGTATGTCAATGCACACACATACACAAGCACATTTATTGACTGGATAATAGAAATGTAATCTCAGTGTAAAGTTGGCACTAGGGTTCCATACAAAGATGTTAGCTCAATTTGTAGAATTAAAAATCCCCATTGCCTAGATGCTCTTTAATTTTCAGACTTTTTTTGTAATACAAGATCATTTTTATGTAACTCCAACAAATGCAAAACATTGACTAAAAAAATGGAAACCATTTGATATGTCAGTGTTGCATTGATGAGAGTCTTTTTTAAATTGAACTATGTTAACAGTGATGAAAATTACAAGAGGAAAGTGGAAGTCATTAATAGCCTTAGTCAGTTCTCTAGAGGTCATACTGTGTGTTCCGACAGACAGAAGCATATGACAATGCATGAATATTGTCTTTAGAGGTCATGTTCCTACAATAAACTTAATGAAAATGTTAAGGAGCAGGAATAATGTGTTTAAAACAATGAAGAATCTTGTGGCACTTTAGAGACTAAGAAATTATTGTGACATGAGTTTTAATGGTATGGAGTCCACATCATCATATACAAGGTGCACTTCATATTGTAATTGATGGAAACTTCTGAGTGCAATCTGAAGTGCTGGTGATATTTTAAGGACTACCTTCTCTAATACCAGCCTGCCCACTCCATAAGATGTAGTGTAGAGGCTGTTGTCTGTTTCTAGAAATAGGGCCTTATGCGTGAAAGCACCCTCTCACTGTTTTCGTGTGACTAATGGAGACCTTTCTATTCGTTCAAACATTTGCCTTGCCAGATAGCTGATGTTTCAGTTTGAATATTGTTCTTATCTGTTGTGTTTGTTTCTGTCATATTTTACTGACTCTGTGGCTTTCTTGTGAAATTGTAATTTTAATTAATGTAAGCTGCCTTGAGTGATGCATAGGCATCAGCGTAAACATTTCTTATGAATGAATGAATAAAACATTAGTCTTTTGAGATGTCACAAGACTCTCTGTTGTTTTTGGCACAACAGACTGAGATGGTTATTCCTTTAGCGATTATTGTGATTTAATCTTTCTTCTGTTCTTACTTTTTGCCAATCACATTTTGTATTCACTAATAGGCAAAAAACCTTGCAGTTTAAGAAAGTACATATAGCCAACAGATATTTTTATCAAATTTTAAAAAACAGGGAAATTGGGCAGCTATAGTGAATGCACCAGGGGAGCAGGAGACCTGAACTCCTCTCTGAGATATTGTACTGCTCTACAAATTTGACAAAATGCAAACACAATTTGGGTTGGTCTTTCACAGTCCAATCCGCTTTCTGTGTAGCTTAGAAGAATTTGGTAATGTGCTTCTGAGCATATGGTGAGTAGTGGCAACACTTGCCATCTCCAAAAATGGAGAATTACATTTTTGTATGTTTGTTGGTGTTCTCATTTTGCTTCTTTCCTGTGTTACTACTGTTTCTACAGAGAATCTAACCTAGAAAGTTATATTTCTCTCATTATTCATCCTAGAAATCTGTGTCAAATTTATTTTTATTAATTTCAAAGCCTTTTTATTGTTCAATGTCATATGATGGTGAAGACAGCCTTTTGTGATTCAAACTGGAGGTTATGCTCTATCTCTATTTTGAGCATATTAACAATTGACTCTGAAACTGCACTTTGATGTAAAATCAGAGGATTACAATATGTTGCTTCTTAAGTAATGACTCTACCTGTTGGAAAAAGCAAACTTGGCCTGCCCAAGATGCATGTGTTCAGCCTGCTATGCTTAAATTACTCACGGAAAGGTGGACTTGGTCAATTAAAAACATAGAGCACACCTAGAATTTTGCTAGAATATATTTCACCTCCCACTGTTTTATCTTGTGCAAACTGAGACACTCCTCATGTCCATTGGAAACTATTCTGCAGAATAGTCAGTGCCATTATTCCACAATTCTTTTAGGGGCTTTTTTTTTAGTGCTGCAAAGTGTTGCTGTACTTCACATCTTCACAGAAACAGAACCAAAAGAAAATAATTTCCTATAGGAAACTTCACTAGAATTGCAAAGTAAATCAAATATATTTAAAGTGACTATCTGAACAGGTACGTTCAAAACCACAAGGTTTTTTGCTTATTAGTGAATTTCTCTGCTTTTTAATCCGAGAGGTAAGAAATGGGATCCTTTGCTGAGAATGGACTGATTATTTGCATGCTTATTGAGTTCAGTGGGATGTACTCCCCTGCAATCATGCTTAGAATAAGTAAAATTGACCACAGGAGATGGGGAGGGCAGGAGGGGGAGAGGAGCGGGCAGGAGGGGGAGGGGGAGGACTGGTTGGATCATTTGCATGTTTATTGGATTCAGTGGGATTTACTCCCATGCAATCATGCTTAGGATAGGTAAAACTGACCATGGGGAGGGATGCCTGGAGTGAGCAGGGGAAGAAGAAGAAGGAAGATGGGAGGGAGGTGTCATGGCCCCGTCAGAGGACTCCTCAGATGAGGACGACTCGGGAGTAACAGCAGCAGACCCAGGAGCAGCAGGAGACACGGAGGAGCCTCCTGAGAATCCAGCTCCTTCTGCCCCTCAGCTGCAGAGCACCCCAGGGACAGCAGAGGCCCTGCAGCCAGACACAGACAGTGAATAGGATACTCCCCCCTCACCTGCAGAACGTAGACAGCAGAAGGTCAGGCAGAAGAGAGGCAGGCCTGTCTCCTTAAGGCCCAAATGCTGAGGGCTCACACCTGCTGTCCATCCTGCTCTTTATAAGGCACACCTTGGATGCAGCTTGTTGCTGACTGCAACGTCAGGCGTGGCTTTGTGTAGACCTAGTTTTCCTGCAGCATCTCTTTGACTGACCTCCTTGGCAATTGATCCCGGACCTCCACTGACCTCGCTTCTGGACTTCTGACTCGGCAAGTACGCTTTGGATAGGCCTGGCAGATTTACAACCCGACTGCTGGCTAAGGACTTTCCTTCCCTGCCAAAGACCCAGGAATTTCCAGCCCCCCCTGACACTGCTGATGCAGTGTAGAGCTGACAGGAGGGAAGAAGGGAGGAGGAAGAGAGAGGAGGGAGGAAAGACAGGAAAGGCAGATCTGATCATTTGCATGCTTACTGAGTTCAATGAGATTTACTCCTGCGCAATCATTGCTGGGATAGGTAAAACTGACCATGGGGGAGGAGGAGGGGAGGGGAGAGTAGAGGGAAGGAGGAAGGGTGAAAGAGGGGAACAGAATGAGGGGGAGGGGTGAGGGGGAAGGAGGTGGTTTGAAGGGGAGGGGGAAAGGTGAAGGAAGGGGCAGGGAAGGGGCAAAAGGGAGGTGATGGGAGGGAGGATGGCAGGTTTGATCATTTGCATGCTTATTGAGTTCAATGGTTTTTACTCCCATGCAGTCATGCTTAGGATAGGTAAAACTGACCATGGAGAGGAGGGGAAGGAGGGGATTGGAAGGGGATGGGGATGGGAAAGGGGTTGAAGGAAGGGGGCAGGAAGGGGCAAGAGGGAGGGGATAGGAGGGAGGAGAAGGGGAGGGCAGGTTTGATCATTTGCATGCTTTTTGAATTCAGTGGGATTTACCACTGTGCAGTCATGCTTAGTATAGGTGAAACTGACCTGGAGGAGGGGCAGGGAGAGGAGGAAGAGGGCAGGAAGGAGAGGGGAGGGAGGAATGGAAGGGGGAGGAAGGAGATAGAATGGGTGGGCACTGGGCAGAGGGGAAAGAATCCTGGGAAGTGTAGTTAGTTAAGGGTGCTGAGAGTTGTTAGGAGATGCCCTGTTTCCCTCTCACCGAGCTTCAATCAGAGCGGCTGATTGTTAAAGCACTCTGGCCACTGGAGCTCTGTCAGTAGAGTAGGAGTCTCCTCTCAGCACTCTTCACAAACTGCACTTCCCAGGATTCTTTGGGAGAAGCTTTAACTGTCTAAAGTGAAATAAAGGTTTGGTGTGGGTATGGCCCCCTGATTAGGAAAGCCCAGCAGCTGGAAGTCTGGCTTTTAGAACATTGACAGTTGGTTCTTACTGAGCATGTCTGACATTATCATTGAGTTCAAGCCAAAATTTCTTAAATTAATTCAAAATCAGCCAGGCATTTTTTTAACTTTTAAACTGCAGAAGATGAAGGTCAGAGTATGGGGCAAGGTCAGTATCAGGATTACAGGTACTCTGTGAACATGGCTGATTTTTAATAAATTTCAACAGATTATGAGAACTCTGAGAGAAAAAAGTCCAAAAGGGATGTGGTTTTTTCCCCTCTCTTTTTACACTTTGAACTCTCGATTCTCTCTGACTCTTTTGTGTGTCATACAGCCATGAAAATTAGAGGGTTGTTAAGCAAGTGTACCTGAGTTCAGGACTATAAGTTTTGTAAGGTTTTGTTTTGAAATGAGCTTATGGGAAGCATCAAAATAGCATGGGGGTATTTTCAATTTAACATTGCGGAATGCAAAAAACTCCATGCTCACTATAGTATACAGCCATTCTTGCGGCTGTATAATCCAGGGAAGTAAGTGATTATCACAAAAGCCCTGTGAGAAAGAATTACTTCTTTAGGGATACACAGTGAAATGGGACCTAGACCTTTCTGGTCTAAGATCAACACTCTGTCATTCATGCCATACAGTATGTAACAAATCACACTGGCTGATAATGATGAGCTTATGACAGTGAGATTTGACCTTTAAGTTCTATATGGATAATTTAAGAAGAAGGAAGAGGGGGAGCTGCATTGAAGAGATGCTCTAAAAATGTAAATGTTTATGGTTTGAAGGAAAGTAAACAAAATGAATTTGGGATAAAAATTATAACCAGTTTATATATAGTTTTCTTAACTTTCTTCTCCAACTTTCCTCTCAATGATTGCATTATTTCCAACTTTTTGTCTGAACAAAGCCACTGACTTAATATCAAAGACTATTCTCATGTCATGACAGATTGATCTCTATGACCTTACAAGACAGATTTTCATATTATCCTTTCTCCACAATGCCAATATCTGATAAATGTTTCCTCAGCATGTTGTGTGTAATTTTGGCAATTTTAAATGGTACTTTGTTGGTTTAAGCTGGAAGTGATTGCGTGCATCTAACCAGTCTGCCAATGCTGAAAAGGTCTGTGATGTTTCTTGGGCTGTGAGGTTCATATAGAACTTTATTATGTGTATATGTATTTATATAGATATATGTCTATCCTGAGAGTTCAATACATTTTACAACATTTTAAAGCATTAGATGATAATGAAGAACACGAGATCTTTAGATGCTTGTTTTGAACTAGTAGTTTTTATCATACTATAGCTATGATCTCATCAAGATCAATTTAACATATATCAGAAGGAGACAGATTGGGGTGACCTGACCTGTACCATTCATTCTTTTGGAAAGGAGATACCCGAATACATCAACAAGGGGACTGCTGGTACAACAGACCAAGCAAATCTGGTTTTGTTGAAAGGGCTATGATGTTTTTTATTTCTGAGGTTTTATTGTACAGTAACAGCACAGTTCTATGCATGCCTACTCAGAAGTAAGCCTCATTGAGTTCAGTGGAATTTACCCTCAGATAAGTGGGTCTAGGATTGCAGCCTAAAGCTCTTGAGAAACGGAGGTGAAAGCTGAGTTTCCAAGAGTATCTTGTGAGGAGACAATAGTATGTTGGCTAGAATCAGTGATACATAGCACACATAATTTTGTACACAAATAGGTATAGGATATATTTAAGACTATTAAGCACATTGGATGGATTGATATGGCATTGCATCTGTTATTTGTTTATGTTTATTTCAGAGGCAGAGATTGCATGATCCACAGGCAAATGTAATCTAACACTCTAAAAAAAGCATGCCTGATTTCAGTCTCCTGTCATCCCTCCAAACTCAGCACTTTTTCACTTCATAGCCTATTTAACACTAATTAAAAAGCTATCCATGAGGGGAAAGGTATATAAATAAGAAAAAAGAGAGAAATGAACTGAGTTTTTCCAGCTCCTAATCCAATTTTCAGCATACATTTCTCTTTAGACACACACTCATATATAAAGGCTACTCCATGCACTCAAGCTGAACACACAATTGTTCAGTAATGGTTAAAATAATTTATTTATTTTATTTATTTTATTTAATTTATATACTGCCCTAAGCCCGAAGGCTCTCTGGGCGGTGTACATAAAATAAAAACAAGTACAATATATAAATACAGTAAGTACAATGAATCAAAAACCAAAAACAGACAAACAATACAAGAACCAAACAACGTCAAAAATACAAAATAATACTAAAATAATCCAGTGGTGGTAAATCTGTGGCCCGTCAGATGTTGTTGGAATCTAGCCCCACCCAGGGAATATGGGAGTTGTAGTCCAGAAACATCTTGAGAGCCACAGATTCCCCACCCTTGAAATAATCCCTGGGAGAGCCATCCAATTAATAAACTGTTGTCAGAAATAGAACCAACAACCAACCAAATCAAAGGATATCCTTTGGAAGTAGCCAGCACAGAGAACAGCTAATTTAAACAGTAGTGGCACAGAACAATCAATTCTATGAGAACTGTGATGTAAGACCAAAGGAACGGAAGCTTTGTTTTCATAATTTAGATAACATGTGCCTAAATTTAAAGAAAGCTCAGCTGAAAATTTTTATAGTTGATCTTATGCCACAAAAATGAAATAGGATTTATAAGTTTGAATACAGTTCAAATGTGCTGTGATACAGATTTGGGGCATATATAGTGGTCATGAGAGTCAGTGTGGCGTAGTGGTTAAGGTGTTGAACTACGACCTGGGAGACCACAGTTCGAATCCCTACACAGCCATGAAACTCACTGGGTGACCTTGGGCCAGTCACTGCCTCTCAGACTCATGCAAATCCTATTCATAGGGTCACCATAAGTCAGAATCGACTTGAAAGCAGTACGTTTACATTTTTATAGTGGTCATGTCCAAATGTTTCAGGAATTTGGAATATTATTATGGAAAATATTAACTAACATATCATACACTCCAAAAGGAAATGAAGCAGATTTTAATCTTCTGGATATGAATAAAAAAGACAATTCAATTGTCTGTGGCAACAATTGCTTATACGAAATATTGTAAATCATAAGGTATTGTAATCATAAGGTAATTATAAGGAATATCTGATAAAGATGTGACATGCAATGGAAATGGATAAATCAAATACTCCAGATGAGAGGCTAGAAGAGTTAATGGTTTGTTAATATGTTCTGTATATTGGTTTTGTATGGTGGTACGCTGAAAGACAACATGATTATAATATATTATTTATTTGAATAAGAAAGCCCGCATACGTAATATTCTATAAATTATGAGTTATAAAAGCACAGTTGGCATTAAAAAAATAAATATAGCAATTTGCATTTTTAAAAAAATAGTATTTATTTTTACTATTACTAATATGATACAAAAAATTAGCAGTAGTGAAAAATAAATACCACTAATATGATATAAAAGTTTATATAAAAGTAATGCATGATAAATGTTCATAGAAAATATGCCATTCCTTCAGTATTTTGAAAATTTAGCTGTGATTTTAGCAATGAAATTAAATTATAACCTTTCATAATGCAGTCTGAAAAATATGCAACTTACTACACATTTTCTGAGAGTCTTTCCACTAGCAGTGGTCTATTTTAATATCTCTCACAGTACCTGCCATCCCTTTGTTTAAGGCCAAGTTTCTCCTGTGATTTGAAACAATTCCAGTCTTCTTTCTTTCTTTATCATAACTGAATGTATAGACTGCTTTTCCATATAAAGGCCCTCTAAACAGTTTACAACATCTTCCTTGACTGACATTTGTCCTACATATAGCATTATCCATAAGGAAAATCTTTATGCAGACGTACTTTTGCATTGTTCTCTTACTCCCATGAAAGAAAAGTCAGCATTTTCTGTAGCAAAATCCATGAACTTTTTTTTAAGTTCAGAAACACATAAATGAAATCTACAAAGTACATTTTCAAAGCAGGGGTCCTAACCTCTAGCTGCCATTGATTAACTGAGAACTGCTGAGGTAAAGCACCATGGAATACTTTGAAAATACAGATGAATAGAGCTGTCCAGTTAAAGAAACAAAAAAGGGCAGGAAACAAAAGAGGTAGTGAGAGCTAAATCAGTATTTCTCCATTCTCCCCCCCCCCCATTCATAATGTAATTTACATGACACACTCATGTAAGCAAGCAAGCTTGCCAGGATACTTATAACACATTGAGCCATTTGTCATTCAGTGAAGTTTCTTGAATCAAAGGCCTTTCTACTTAAAATACAACACACTTGTTAAAGGTACTTGTTCCTACTTTACTGTCATATACAAAAAATACCAGGAATTTGCTGTACAGAGTATGGGATCTTTAAATATTTGGTGTTGCTTTTTTTTTTTTTTTGCTTTACAAATACATCTGTAATGGGGAATAGAGGTATCAAATGTATTCAGCATGGAATGCTTTTTTGCATAGTCTGGTAAATTCCATGGCACTTGTCTGTAGGAGTGAACTAGTAATGCTTACTTGTCTGGATTTATGCCCAAAATTGGGAGAGTTGGACTACTAGGTCTTCAACTTGTGGGCTTCCCATAGACACCTGGTTGGCTACTGTGGGAAACAGGATGCTAGACAAGATAGGCTATTGTTCTGATCCTAAAGGCTCTTCCTATGGCTTTATATTCTTGTGTCTTTTTTGTCCCCCTCTACATAACCAATGTGCACATGCATATTCAGAAAACTATGCAAAAACAATTTTGATGTGCCATCTGAATGACTGCAACAAGCTTATTTTTCTGAGGTTCTTACTGATACACATCTCCAATTGTGTATATTGCTAAAATATACAAACTAAGGATTACATCCAGTGCTGATGTTCCACATGCACAACAGAACTTCTCCCTCCTATCCTCCCCCTGCAGTCCCCATACCCTCTCAAAATCTGCTCCCCAGAGAGTTGGGGACCCTCTGGAGCAGTGTTTTGGTGCCCATGAAGAGATGGAGGAAGGAGAAGTCTTGTGTGAATGGAATGACACTCACGCAGCACTGGATACAACCCTAAGCCATCTTGGTGTGTTTCTGTGTATGGTTGCTTCACAATAGTTTTTCTATGATGTTGTACCACAGAAGTTTTGCAGTCCTTAATCTATACCATGTAGAAACTATGGTATTAAGCAGTATATAAATTAATTAAATAAATATATGGTCCAGAAGCTGCATCTGGTGCAAAATGTGACAGGTAGAGGTTCGCCAACATGTCACCCAGCTGCTGAAAGAATTGCACTGGCTGCCCATTAGCTATCAGACTAAGTTCAGGGTTCTCATTTTGGTATACAAAGCCCCATACAGCTTGGGACCAGGATACCTGAAAGACCATCTTATCCCTTATATACGCCGTCGATCAATACGCCCTGCAGGTGAGGGCCTCCTGCAGATACCATCCTATCTGGAGGTCTGTTCCACACAACATAGGAAATGGACCTTTAGTATAGTGGCACCTACCCTTTGGAATTTCCTCCCCTTAAATATTAGGCAGGCACCATCTCTGGTATCTTTTTGCTGCCTTCAGAAGAGCTTCCTCTTTCAACAAACCTTTGAAGTAGGGACCTTATCCCAGTCCGCATCTGTTGGAATTTCTTTTTAATATGTTTTTAAAACTTTTGTTTAAATATGTTTTTAAAGCTTTTTAAAAATGTTTTTAAAGATGTTTTGTTTTAATAATAAAAAAATCCTACTTGGCCCCATTAGATTACCAGCAATGCTCATAGCACATTATGGAGGGAGGGAGGGCGCAATCAAATGGAAAGACGAAGAATTAGGGGGCAGAGGGGTCTTAAATATAGCCGTTCCACTCCCTCCCACTGAGGCATGATGCCATCTCACCCCACTCCCTTAGCCAATCGGGAGTGACAATCCCGAGTACTCCCTGCCTAGTAGGGGGGGTGACGGCAAACTCACCCCCATGTGAATGTGGGAACGACATTCTCATGCACTGGCTTTATAAATATAAATCCATTATTTATGTACTGATGAGGTCAATATTTATACTGAACAGTGGATAACATCATACCTGCAAAGAGTGGAAGACATCTAACAGCTTGAAGACAGCAAGATGAAGACATTTTCCCTAAAGCATTATGATAAGTATGCACAGCCGCAAGAACTGTGGAAGTCTGCTGATCTTAACCTGGCCTAGTTTCCATTGAAATATAATATTTCCCATTGACTTCAAAAGACAAATATCAATTTGCTGAATATTTACCTTTTCTATAAGTCTGATACTTTACTGAAAATACTTGTCTGTGTTTAATCTTCACCAATGTCTGTTAAACACTGCAGGAAAAGAAACCATTTTTCTTGAAACAAGGAGGTCACTGACCTAGATCACATAAACCTCCCATCTACAATGTCAACAGTGTGGAAGCCTTGAAAATACTATTTGTCCATGTAAATGTAAAGGCATTCCCCCCCTTTTATATGTTTTCTATGCTCACTGCTATGTAAACATCTGATTAGAAACTTTTGAAAATAAGCTGTCTTTGTAATTAGGGGGCATACAACTCTCATACCAAGGTTAATGCCTCCCAAACATGCAAAGTATAAATCCAGCTGGAAATCTCATCTTTTTCATAATTCAGTTTCAGTGCCTTTTCTCTTGCATTTGAACATTCCGATGCTTCTGAACAATGATGCATCCACTGTTAGTGTATCAACATCTACAGAATCAGCAGTTCTGACTGCCCATATTCATTTGAAAACAAAATGAATATCCCATATTGTTTCCTTTAAAATTGATACTCTTATATGGCTGGAGAAATTAATTTCCTCCTTCTTTCATTGGCCATTGCTGTACTGATAAAATGCTACAGAATAGACATTCCTGATATCTAGTTTATCTCTTTTAACTGCATTGTTAACTGATTTTGGATCATGACTTAATTCAACAAAATTTACATTAATTGGCAATGATAATACTTGAGACTATAAAATATGGTGACTATCAAAGGAATATGGGACAGACATAGGACAGAAACAGCTTTGGTTGCTCTGGTGGACAATATGAGAAGGGTGCTGGACAGAGGTGAATATACTGTCCTTGTTCTCCTTGATCTCTCAGCAGCCTTTGACACCATTGACCATGGTATCCTTTTAGATCGCCTAGAGGTATAGGAGGCATCATACTATGGTGGTTCTGTTCCTTCCTCTCTGGGAGATACCAGAGAGTGGCATTGGGAGAAGAGGCTTCTGATCCTTGGCCTCTCACTTGTGGGGTGCCGCAGGGCTCTATCCTCTCCCCGATGTTATTCAACATCTATATAAAGCTGCTGGGAGATATCATTAGGAGATCCGGCCTGCAATGCCATCAATATGCAGACGATACACAGATTTATCTCTCATTTAAATCCTCACTGCTGGTAGCGATAGAAATTCTATCCAAGTGCCTGGAGTCGGTGAGTGATTAGATGGGCAGGAATAAGCTTAACCTGAATCCTGACAAAACTGAGGTTCTGCTGGTGGGAGACAAGGGAAGATTGGTGATCACCGACCTGGTGCTCAATGGGGTACATCTGTCCCTGAAAGACCAGGTCCATAGTCTGGGGGTCATTCTTGACTCTCAGCTATCTATGGAGGTGCAGGTTTCTGCCGTAAGTCGGGTGGTGCTATATCAACTCCATCTGATATGAAGGATACGCCCCTACCTCCCCAGCCATTTGCTCCCTTTGGTGGTACATGCTTTGGTTTCTTCTCACTTAGATTATTGTAATGCACTATATGTGGGTCTACCCTTGAAAACAGTCTGGAAGCTGCAACTGGTGCAGAATGAGGCGGCCCGCCTGATTACAGGCAGCCACCGCCGAGATCATATCACTCCAGTGCTCAAGGAACTGCACCGGTAACCAGTGGTCACCCGGGCCAAAATCAAGGTACTGACTTTAACTTTTAAGACCCTATATGATGCTGGCCCAGTCTACCTAAAGGAACACCTGCAATATCACCAGGGGTGCTGTTTAACTAGATCGACCACAAAAGGCCTACTCTATATCCCACCAGTTAAAGCAGCTAGACTGGTGACGACTAGGGCGAGAGCCTTCTCAGTTGTGGCCCCCACCTTATGTAATTCTTTACCAATTGACCTCCTCCAGGCCCCCTCCTTGATGGGCTTTTGCCGGGCCTTGAAGACATGGCTCTTCAATCAGGGTGTTGAGGTGGGTTAGGTTTCACAGGTTTTGCAGTTATTAGTTGTGATTTTAATTTCTGTGTATATGTTTTTATATTGAGTGTATTGTATATTTTTACTGTACGCCGCCCAGAGTGGTGGGACAACCTGCCAGATGGGCATCTAATAAATCCAATAAATAAATAAATTCCACAAATTTCACTTTCATCGGTGAGAATTTATGTGGTGGTGCAGAATTGAAAAGGTAGCAAAAATGTCAGATGCTCAAGAAGGTGATACAAATTTATAATATATAGTTTATTATTGAGGCTGAATCCTGAAAAGACAGAGATGTTTGTCCAGAGTTCTCATGTCCAGGAGGTGAGAAGATGGCCTGTTTTGGATGGGTTGCTCTTTTCTTGAAGGAGCAAGTCTGCAGCCTGGTAGTACTCCTTGATCCAACACTGTCACTGGAGGTTCAGGTGGCCTCAGTGGCTAGGAATGCCTTTTTCCAACTCTGGCAGGTTCGCTAGCTTGAGCCCCTTTTGGACAGAGAAGACTTGGACACAGTGCTCCATGCTCTGGTAACTTCCAGACTGGATTATTGCAATGCACTCTATGTGGGGTTGCTCTTGAATACAACTTGGGAATTTCAACTGGTTCCAAATGCAGTAGCCAAATTATTGGCTGGAGTTCCTTTTAGAACTCATATAATTCATCTATTAAAACAGCTGCATTGTTTGCCAGTTCATTTCTAGTTCAAAGTGCTTGCATTAGTGTTTAAAGCCCTAAATGACTTTAGTCCCAAATATCTGAAAGACCACTCCTTCCCTATAGACCCTCTCGGGTGATAAGATCAGCAGAGGGTGCACTTTTGGTAGTTTCACCACTCTTGGAAGTTTGGGGGGGGTGGACCAGGAGAGGGTATTCTCTGTGGCAGTCCCTGAGCTGTGAAACTCCCTCTCCACCAAAGTGCATCTGGAAACTTCACTGTACAAATTTTGGCAAATGCTGAAGATGCGCCTCTTTACCCAGGCTTTCGACACCTGAGATGTATATTTTTAGGACCCACCCTATTTTCTGTGAGGTTGTTAAGGTTGTTTTAAACTGTTTTTGATTATGTGTTTTTAAATAGTTGTAACCCACCCTGGGATCTTTGGGTGAAGGGCAGGTGGTTAATAATAATAATAATAATAATAATAATAATAATAATAATAATAATATACATTCAGTGAACTTGATTTTGTCTCATAGCTGCCCTCCCCAGTCCTAGCCTTCTTCTGATTTCTTGACTATTGTCTCCATTTTGGTTAATGACTGTGCCGAAGTATTGATAATCCTTGACAAGTTCAACGTCAACTTTATTGTCAACTTTAAAGTTACATAAATCTTCTGTTATCATTACTTTAGTCTTTTTGATGTTCAGCTGAAGTCCTGCTTTTGTGCTTTCCTCTTTAACTTTCAGGTGCATTCATTTTAAATTATTACTGGTTTCTGCTAGTAGTATGGTATCGTCTGCATATCTTAAATTACTGATATTTCTCCCTCCAATTTTCACACCTCCTTCTTCTTGGTCCAATCCCGCTTTCCGTATGATATGTTCTGTGTATAGATTAAATAAATAGGGTGATAAAATACACCCCTGTCTCACACCCTTTCCGATGGGGAACCAATCATTTTCTCCATATTCTGTCCTTACAGTAGCCTCTTGTCCAGAGTATATCTTGCGCATCAGGACAATAAGATGCTGTGGCACCCCCATTTCTTTTGAAGCATTCCATAGTTTTTCATGATCTACACAGTCAAAGGCTTTGCTGTAATCTATAAAGCACAGGGTGATTTTCTTCTGAAATTCCTTGGTCCATTCCATTATCCAACGTATGTTTGCGATATGATCTCTGATGCGTCTTCCCTTTCTGGCATTTCTGACATCCGGCATTTCTCGCTCTATATATGGTAAGAGCCTTTGTTGTAGAATCTTGAGCATTACTTTACTTGCATGGGATATTAAGGCAATGGTTCAATAATTATTGCATTCCCAGGGATCCCCTTTCTTTGGAATTGGGATGTATATGAAACTCTTCCAGTCTGTGGGCCAGTCTTCCATATTTCCATATTTCTTGACAAATGTTCCTCAAAATTTGGACAGATTCAGTTTCAGTAGCTTGTAGCAACTCTATTGGTATGCTATCTGTTCTGGTGATTTGTTTCTTCAAAGTATTCTAAGAGCAGCTTTCACCTCACATTCTAAAATTTCTGGTTCTTCATCATACAGTTCCTTCATGAATGAATCTTTCATCCTTGTGTCTCTTTTATATAATTCTTCAGTGTATTGCTTCCATCTTCCTTTTATTTCATCTCGGTCAGTCAGCGTGTTCCCCGGTTGATTATTCAACATCCGTACTCTTGGTTTAAATTTCCCTTTCATTTCTCTAATCTTTTGGAATAGGGCTCTTGTTCTACCCTTTTTGTTGTCCTCTTCTATTTCTATACAATAACTCTTGTAATAGTTCTCTTTGTCCCTACGTACTAGTCGTTGTATTGTTGCATTTAGGGTTCTGACCGTGTTTCTATCTCCTTTTGCTTTTGCTGTCCTTCTCTCTTTAACTATTTTAAGAGTTTCTTCAGTCATTCATTGAGGTCTTTCTCTCTTTTTAACTAGAGGTATTGCCTTTTTGCATTCTTCCCTGATAATGTCTCTGACTTCATTCCATAGTTCTTCTGGTTCTCTGTCAACTAAGTGTAAAGCCTCAAACCTGTTCCTTATTTGATCTTTATATTCTTCTGGGATGTTATTTAAATTGTATTTTGGCATTATGATTGCTTTGTTCTCCTTCTTTAGCTTTACTCTGATTTTCGCTACGACCATTTCATGATCTGTACCACAGTCTGCTCCTGGTCTTGTTTTCGCAGGAAGTATGAAACCTCTCCATCTTCTGCTACCAATTATATAATCAATTTGATTCCTATATTGACCATTTGGTGATGTCCACATGTACAGTCGTCTTTTTGGTTGCTCAAAAAATGTGTTTGCAAGAAAAAATTATTGGCTTCACAGAATTCAATAAGTCTTTCTCCTGTTTCATTTCTGTCTCCTACGCCTTCTGACCTGGGGGTCTCATCTTCCAGCACTATCTCGTGTTGCATTTTGGATACTCTGTTCATAGGGTTTTTGTGGTAAGAGATATTCAGAGGTGGTTTACCATTGCCTTCCTCTGTGTTTGGATGCATCTTATTCTGGTGTCTCGGCTTTGACCATTCTGCCTTGGGTGCCCCTGCTAGAAGTCTAGCCACTTGGTATAGACTCCTGATGACATTGCTCTCAGCTTCTTCAACACTCTCAACCCCCCTCACAACAGTAAGGTGTGCATCCTAGAGGGGGCACAAAACACTAAGGGAGATCAATTTATTTCTTTTTCACCCACCCCATAACTGTAATGGCTGCCCTTGAAGGAAAACCACTGCAGCTAGCCTTCTGAAATTTGGCAGGATTCATGCCCTCAGAAGGGATGTCTTGCCAAAAATAAAAAGTTTTTTTTCTCAGTGAGGAATTTTAGAGAGAGTTCCCACTATATACCTGTTATTTGAAATAGCTAATATTTCTGCAAATTTCATCTACTTTTGTCAAAATAAAAGAGGTTATAGACGTTTGAAAATTTCCCAATAGTAAATGTGGGTGGGGGAAGAAAGTAGAACTGGTCCATACTAAATCAGGATGTTGTATAAACAGTCAAATTGCTGTCTGAACTTTGGTAACAATGAGTTTAGCTTTTCCAAATAGGGACTTCCTCCAACTTGGCTCACAAGTGGTGCAGAGGAACTTTCATGCTGTGACTTTTTGCTATGCACTTGAAGTTGCTCACATGAGCCTTGACTTAAATGTCACTAATTTTGCAGTTCAGTCTATGGATGTATCCAGAGCACTGTCTGGTCTTGTTGAATAAATTTGAGTTATTGCAGACTGAGGACATGGGCAAGATACAAGAAATGTTGATGAATGTAGCCTACTGTTTGTTTGCTGACCCTTGCCCATATAACATCTAGCAGGAGGGAACTGAGTTGACTGCCTGGATCCATGATATTATTAATACCTTCTTGCAAAAGAAGGCACTCCCGTACAGACATTCTTGGATGGGACTGGTTATCTAATTCCATTTCAGTCCGGTTTCAAGCCAAACAACTTTGGTTCTTTATTTATTTTTTGATTACATGGTCATACACACAAATGGCTTGTCAGATGGAGACAACTACCCATATGGAGACACCATTGTGCATATACTGGCAGTAGATTACCTGTAAAGTTTTCCTTCTAGTAACAAATACAATCAATAGAATAGAATAGAACACAGGTAAACTTGGATCAGACATCTAAATACATTTGATCAAATGGTCTTTCTTTTTAACAAAATGGGAAAGAAATCCCAGGAGAAGTTTAAAGTCAAAATAAATTGTTGATATGAATGTGGAGCATCAAAATCAAGAATGTAACTCTTGTATAGAATACTCCTAGAGCTAAAATTAACATAATGGACAAATGGAAAATTGTCAGCATTTATTTATATTTATGATCCTCCGTGGGGCAGAGTGGTAAGCAGCGATAACACAGCCGAAGCTCTGCTCACAGCCGGAGTTCGATTCCAACGGAAGGAGGAAGTTGAATCTCTGGTAAAAGGGGTCGAGGTCCACTCAGCCTTCCATCCATCCGTGGTCGGTAAAATGAGTACCCGGATTATGCTGGGGGGCAAAGAAAGGCCGGGGAAGGAACTGGCAATCCCACCCCATATATACGGTCTGCCTTGTAAATGTCGCAAGATGTCACCCTAAGAGTCAGAAGCAACTCGCACTATAAGTGCAGGGACACCTTTACACCTTTACCTTTTTTATTTATATTTATATATAAGGAAAAGAGGGGCCAAATAACTGTTTTCAATTGACATTGGATTTTCATCATGTTCGATGTATAAGGTTTGTTTGTTTTTTCAAATAGCAACGGAAATATTATTACAAACACATGTTCTTTGTAAGTGGCCAAGATCTCTCAAGGGCAGTGGATTCAATTGGAGATGTTATCTAACTAAAGCAAAAGTCATAAAAGCATGAAATTTGTAATTGACACAATTTGCTCAGTTTATTAGTGGCACAGACCTCTGCTTGAATTAATATCACCCATTCCAAGTGGAGGTGACATGATGTATCTTGACACAAATTACCGCCTGTTCACATTACTGTACTTCAGGTCACCCATATCCGCCAATTAGACTGGCTCTAAGCTAATATGCATGTTTTCAATGCTTTACTTTTATTGGCAATAAAATATGACTTGTTCTTGTCCACCCCATCTATAGTATCACATTCATTTTAAATAACAGTTAATTGTGTCAGGGATATGGTGCCATTATCAATTGGCTTACTGGCTACTGCGTTATGTGTTTCATGCTGTCCTATGTACTATTTAGGGTGTGCTATGTACTGTGCTCAAGTCTATGCACAGGATCTCTCACTTTTGCATGAATGCTTACTATATACACTTACTAGATGTACATATTAACACTTACTTTTCAGTAAATATTAACCCTCCTCTAGGATGCACACCTTAACATGGTGAGGGGGTTTGAGAGTGTTGAAGAAGCTGAGAGCAATGCCGTCAGGAATCGAGGCCAAGAGGCTAGACTTCTAGCAGGGGCACCCAATGTGGGATGGTCAAAGCTGAGACACCAGACTAAGACGCATCCAAACACAGAGGAAGGCAATGGTAAACCATCTTTGAATACCTCTTACCACAAAAACGGTATGAACAGAGTATACAAAATGTGACACAAGTTAGTGCTGGAAGATGGGACCCCCAGGTCAGAAGGCACTCACCGAGCTACTGGGGAAGAACAAAGGACAAGTAGCGCTCTGACTAATGACACAGCTGGGTTAAAGATGAAAGGAAGCCCAGAGGCTGATGCGCACAGATGCGAAAGAAGAGTCTGGGGTTGTACGATGCACACAATAGAAACATGGAAAGTGAGAAGCATGAACCAGGGAAAGTTAGAAATTGTCAAGCAAAAAATGGAACGTATCAACATTACAATACTTGGCGTGAGTGAATTAAAATGGATGGGAATGGGACATTTTCAAACAGGAAAATACAAAATATTTTATGCAGGAAATGAGAAATTAAGAAGAAATGGGGTTGCTATAATAGTCAGAAGTGATGTAGCAAAAGCAATTAGGAGCTACAACTCAAGGTCTGAGCGATTGATATCAATGAGTTTAAACAGGAAACTTATTAACATAACCATCATCCAAGTCTATGCTCCAAAGGCAAAAAGACTAAAGTAATTACAACAGAAGATTTATTTAACTTTAAAGTTGACAATGAGGATGTTGAACTTGTCAAGGATTATCAATACCTCACCACAGTCATTAACCAAAATGGAAACAATAGTCAAGAAATCAGAAGAAGGCTAGGACTGGGGAGGGCAGTTATGAGACAACTAGAAAAGGTCCTCAAATGCAAAGATGTGTCACTGAACACTAAAGTCAGGATCATTCAGACCATGGTATTCCCAGTCTCCATGTATGGATGTGAAAGTTGGACAGTGAAAGAAGTGGGTAAGAGAAAAATCAACTCATTTGAAATGTGGTGTTGGAGGAGAGCTTTGTGCATATTATGGACTGCAAAAAAGACAAATAATTGAGTGTCAGAACAAATTAAACCAGAAGTGTCACTAGAAGCTAAAATGATGAAACTGAGGTTATCATACTTTGGACACATCATGAGAAGACATGATTCACTAGAAAAGACAATAATGCTGGGAAAAACAAGGGAGTAGAAAAAGATCAAACAAGAGATGGATTGATTCCATAAAGGAAGCCACAGACCTGAACTTACAAGATCTGAACAGGGTGGTTCATGACACACGCTATTGGAGGTTGCTGATTCATAGGGTCACCACAAGCCATGATCAACTTGAAGGCACATGACAACAACAATAAAAATATTAATTGGCTACACTACAGGTCAAAACTCTTGCTGAAGTCAGTAATTGTATTCCCATTATCAACTAAACCAATTTAATCTACTAAACTAGTTTCATTAAATACACTAAAATGATCTTACATTATTTGTTCCTAAAAAAATTTATTATGTCTATTAACTTAACATGTTTTTCTTTAGTTACAAATAATATACATATATTACTTATTATTATTATTATTATTTATTGAATTTATTAGTCGCCCATCTGGCTGGTTATCCAGCCACTCTGGGCGACGTACAAAATAGACGTACAAATACATTAGACATTAAAAATCTGAAAACAATGATAATAAAATCTAGTCCACCCCAAAAGCCTGCCTGAAGAGCCAGGTCTGTTTTGACTGATGGAATGGAGAAAAGGTCTTTTGAGGCTGATCTTGTTGGGCGGCATAGCTGGTGATGCTGGAGGCGCTCCTTCAGATAGACTGGGCCGAAACCATGTAGGGATATAAAGGTCAAAACCAACACCTTGAACTGGGCCTGGCAAGCAACTGGTAACCTTCAGTATATTATATATGATAAACCTATTTTTAAATAAGCTCAAATGTGATGACCACAGTTCCCATCTATAAAGTTTTTGAACAACTTTTATCAATAAGAAAAAAGATAATACACTTCTCTATTATTATAACATACCTTCAACTATATGATAAAAACAAAGTCACCCAACTGGATTTACTTTAATCATTCAAATACTATAGTTGCATGGAAATATATTGCCTGCAGGGTATAACTGCTTTTGGAGTTATGGCTGAAGACCATAGTGACAGGTGTAGTTAAGCTGCAGTCTCAAGTCTTTCTCAAAGAAAAACAGAATTAAAATTGATTTTAATTTTCTCAATGGTGGCTTTCATTTTTTCCATTTTTTGCCTTAGGCAAACTCTTGACTCCATCTTCTCTTGATTGTTACTGTAAGTATGGATTTTATTCTATTTCTAACAACTAAAGTAGCCTAGAGTACTTTCTCATTGTATGTCCAATTTTCTACTGGTGAGATCATTTGTACTAAATTCATAAGAACATAAGAAGAGCCTGCTGGATCAGGCCAGTGGCCCATCTAGTCCAGCATCCTGTTCTCACAGTGGCCAACCAGGTGCCTGGGGGAAGCCCGCAAGCAGGACCCGAGTGCAAGAACACTCTCCCCTCCTGAGGCTTCCGGCAACTGGTTTTCAGAAGCATGCTGCCTCTGACTAGGGTGGCACAGCACAGCCATCACGGCTAGTAGCCATTGATAGCCCTGTCCTCCATGAATTTGTCTAATCTTTTAAAGCCATCCAAGCTGGTGGCCATGACTGCATCTTGTGGGAGCAAATTCCATAGTTTAACTATGCGCTGAGTAAAGAAGTACTTCCTTTTGTCTGTCCTGAATCTTCCAACATTCAGCTTCTTTGAATGTCCACGAGTTCTAGTATTATGAGAGAGGGAGAAAAACTTTTCTCTATCCACTTTCTCAATGCCATGCATAATTTTATACACGTCTATCATGTCTCCTCTGACCCGCCTTTTCTCTAAACTAAAAAGCCCCAAATGCTGCAACCTTTTCTTATAAGGGAGTCATTCCATCCCCTTGATCATTCTGGTTGCCCTCTTCTGAACCTTTTCCAACTCTATAATATCCTTTTTGAGATGAGGCGACCAGAACTGTACACAGTATTCCAAATGCGGCCGCACCATAGATTTATACAACGGCATTATGATATCAGCTGTTTTATTTTCAATACCTTTCCTAATTATCCCTAGCATGGAATTTGCCTTTTTCACAGCTGCCGCTCACTGGGTCGACATTTTCATTGTGCTGTCCACTACAACCCCGAGGTTTCTCTCCTGGTCGGTCACCACCAGTTCAGACCCCATGAGCGTATATGTGAAATTAAGATTTTTTGCTCCAATATGCATAATTTTACACTTGTTTATATTGTATTTGCCATTTTTCCGCCCATTCACTCAGTTTGGAGAGGTCTTTTTGGAGCTCTTTGCAATCCCTTTTTGTTTTAACAACCCTGAACAATTTAGTATCGTCAGCAAACTTGGCCACTTCACTGCTCACTCCTAATTCTAGGTCATTAATGAACAAGTTGAAAAGTACAGGTCCCAATACCGATCCTTGAGGGACTCCGCTTTCTACAGCCCTCCATTGGGAGAACTTTCCATTTATTCCTACTCTCTGCTTTCTGCTTCTTAACCAATTCCTTATCCACAAGAGGACCTCTCCTCTTATTCCATGACTGCTAAGCTTCCTCAGAAGTCTTTGGTGAGGTACCTTGTCAAAAGTTTTTTGAAAGTCTAAGTACACTATGTCCACTGGATCACCTCTATCTATATGCTTGTTGACACTCTCAAAGAATTCTAATAGGTTACTGAGACAGGACTTTCCCTTGCAGAAGCCATGCTGGCTCTGCTTCAGCAAGGCTTGTTCTTCTATGTGCTTAGTTAATTTAGCTTTAATAATACTTTCTACCAGTTTTCCAGGGACAGAAGTTAAGCTAACTGGCCTGTAATTTCCGGGATCCCCCCTGGATCCCTTTTTGACGGTTGGCATTACATTTGCCACTTTCCAGTCCTCAGGCACGAAGGAGGACCTGAGGGACAAGTTACATATTTTAGTTAGTAGATCAGCAATTTCACATTTGAGTTTTTTGAGAGCTCTCGGGTGAATGCCATCTGGGCCTGGTGATTTGTCAGTTTTTATATTGTCTATTAAGCCTACAACTTTCTCTCTCGTTACCACTATTTGTCTCAGTTCCTCAGAATCCCTTCCTGCAAATTCCACCAGAACTCTCAAAAACAAAAAAGAACATTGTAGCAATTGTCCTTGGACATAATGCAGTAGGTCTTAAAAACATGAATACCCTTAACTTTACATTTGACGTATCAGTTAGAGCTTTTTTGCATCCCTTCATCAAGTATTTTATAATCATGTAGCATATTAATACTACTCGATTTCTGTACTTCGGTCAAAACTGCTGAATAACCAAGTCAAACAAAGGAGAAATGAGAAAACTGAAAGGAAACAGAGAAAAAAGCTGGTTTACAACAGAAAAATGTCAAAAATAACATCAAGTTATATAAAAAAGACACCAACATACACTGCCCTAAGAAGCTTTGATGAAGGCAGGATAAACTGTATTTTCAAGAACAATCAAATACAATTAATTGTAGAAATTATTGTAGGGGTATGAGAAGCTGCCTTATACCAAGTCTGTCTAGCTTACTGACTGGCAGTGGCTCTCTAAGATTTTAGACAGGGGTCTACAAGATTTTCCAACCCTTGGGCGCCCCTTGTTTTTAAGGTGCCACAGGCCTCTTTGTTTTTGCTGCAACAGACTAACTCTATCATGTATTTTATGTATATGATACTATCACACCTTTTGAAGTATTTGGTTTTTTATTTAAAAAAAAGCTTCAATTAATGTCCTGCTTGCAGTGCCAAATCTATTGTTGCAAAGTGGTAAGCATTATGCCCAGTATATTTTCTTTAAAGCATTCTACCAAATGTCTTTCAATTAAGTTTGTTTTCCTGAACTGAAGGTCTGAAATCCCACCATGTAGCTTGAAATAGCAAAGCCGTAGATGTCACTTTATCTGGAACTGACATGCCTAAAGTTGGCAGGTACACTGCTGGCTTTCCTACAGTATTTGGCACTTAATTTAAACTGTGTTCAAGGCAAGCATAGCCCCTGTAGCAGAATCAAAGTGTGTTATTTTCCATGGTAATTTAGTTATCCCCTTCTGAGGGGGAAGCACTGCCAAATCCAGGTACAAAGCTATATACATATAGCAACTGTTAAGAAACACCTCAGAACATTGACCTGTTGTCCTCAGATGTAAGCCGTTTTGAGGCTTTGTTAGTTACTGTTTTCTTACAATGGCATTTCAATGAAATCTATAACCTAAAAGCACTTGCAGTTTCCCATAATAAAATTAGTTTCATTTTCAATAATCTGAAATGTAATACTTGGTCTATTTGGTAGAATTACTGCATAACTTGAAAATGGCCTCTGCATTATGACTCCTCCTATATCATCCCATGCAGAATTAATCACCATGTTATTATACAGCCACGAGAGTCACTGTATACTATAGTCAGTAGGGATTTTTTGCGTTCTACCATGTTAAATAAAAATACACACACACACACCTTTCTGGTGCTTTGTATAGTCCCAATTCAAAACAAAAACTTACAAGTCTTATACTGTTGAATTCAGAATTGCTTGCTCTACAACTCTGAAAGTTTTCTTGGTGATACACAACCCCCCCATGGAGAAATCACAGGTTAAAGTGAAAAACGGGAGAGAGAAAAACAAGAAGCCGTTTGGACTTTTTTCTTGAGAAGTTCTCATAATCTGTTGACGTTCATTAAAACTCAGAGATGACTGTAAGGTATCTCTAATCAAATTCCTGAGCTTGCCCCAAACACAGAGCTTCATCTTCAGTAGGTTTAAAGTAAAAAAACGGCATGGTTTGTTTTTAATTAATAGATTAAAAAATGCATTACCATGGGTGATAATGCCACACAGGTGCAGTAGAAACTAGGAGGTTTGTTTCACTCCTCCTCCCCCCTCCCCTTCCAATTACTTGGAGGAAGCAGAGGAAGTCTTCTGCTCCTGTGATTGGTGGGCAACAGACATGTAACTCACACTGGCCTTCTGCTCAGCGTTGCTCTTCCCTCGTGCTCTGTGTGAGGAAGCACGAGGGAGGAAATGGAGAGCCAGATGGTGTCAGGAGAGGGAGAGAGAGAGAAATGGACGGTGGAGGGAGAAAGCCAAAGGCAAGGATGACAGAGAAGGCAGCAGCAGAATGGAGGTGAGTGACGGTGAGGTGTGTGTGTGTTCCCACCCCTGCTGTCTCCCACAGCCTGCTCTTTCTGCTGGCTCAATTGCCCTGCCACCCCCACCCCCAGGGCCGGTTCTAAAGGGTGGCCAGGTTGGGCACTGGCCTGAGGGCCCTGGGGCTACAGGAGCCCCTGAGGGGCCCCTGAGGGGCCCTCTGCTCCCCTTCCACAATCTGTGCCCCCAAGCCCCCGTACCTTTTAGCATTGCCCTTACCTTTTAGCATTGCCCTTAATGAAGATGGCAGCCGCAGGTTCCCTAAGGTACTGAAGCCGCTGCCGCCATCTTAGTTGATGGCAGAGATGTGTGCACATAGCATGCACGTGTACCATCAACAAAGATGGCGGCGGAGGCTTCATTCCCCTTAGGGAAAATCTGGCCACCATCTTCATTAAGGGCAATGGCAAAGACTAGACAGGTACGGGGGCCGTGGGGCAGTGCGCGGGGGCCCCACACGTGTGCGTGCATATGTGTGTGCACGCACACCCACCCACCCACCCGGGGGGCAGGGCAAGCTGATGCCCAAGGGCCCCCACATGCCTGGAGCCGGCCCTGCCCACCCCCTATCCTTAAATGGGTTTATAAATGATAAAAGCTCAAATACTTTTTGTTTGCAGTGTGTGTGGCTGTTTGACCTGTGCTCATAACATTGTTGTAGTTATTTTGAGATTGTATGAGACTCTTTGACTGGCATTCAGAGATGAAAGCAGAAGAGGTAGTAACTGCTGATACTTTGCAAAGTAATATAGATTGCAAGACGCACAATGTTTAAAGAAAGGGTCTCAAGCATATTTCTTTGTGTATCCCCTGTAGAGTATAGGAAACATAGGAAGCTGCTTTATACCAAGTCGGACCATTGGTCCATCTAGCTCAGTACTGACTGACAAGGTTTCAGATAAGGATCTCTCCCAGCCCTAATTGGAGATGCTGGGTATTGAATGTGGGGACTTTTGCATGCAAAGCATGTTCTCTGCCACTAAGCCATGACCTATTTCTCTTACTGCTGGTGCTAACTTGCACAGGATCCCATCTCTTACCTCCCGGATTAAAAAGCAGGGAAATTCACTAGTAGGCAAAAAACCTTGTGGTTTAAGAATGTACCTATAGCCCACAGATATTTCTATCCAACTTTAAAAGGCAGGGAAAATGGGCAGCTATAGTGAATGCACCAGGGGAGCAGGAGACCTCACCTCCGCTCTGAGATATTGTACTGCCCTACAAATTGGTCAAAATGCAAACACCATTTGTGTTGGTCTTTCACAGTCCAATCCACTTCCTGTGTAGCTTGGAAGAATTGGGTAACATGTGCCTCTGAGCATATGGTGAGTGGTGGCAACACCTGCCATTTCCAAAGATGGAGAATTATATTTTTGTATGTTTGTTGGTGGGTTTTTTTTGTGTATTAGTGAATTAATCTGGTTCTGTTCCACTTTAATTGCTTGATTTATATCCTGCCCCTACTCCTAGCAGGAGCCCAGGGTGGCATTGAGATCAATTGATTTCTCACACATTTTGTTCAAAGGTTTTTTTTTTATTCTGTGACACGTTTTGCTTTATAAGTGATAGATTGTTATTAAAAATTGTGGATCTGATTGACCAAGATGATAATCATGATCATGCTGGTAGGTCTAAGTCCTGAGGCCAAGAGCCAGTTGGATATAATAATAGTATCTCTCTCATCCATAATAGTTCATAAATCCATTCAGGATCTGGATTCAGCCCAACAATGTCCAGATGGACAAACAAGATGAATCATGATGGCCCACGGATTTTGGGATGCCAGCAAACAAGACTACAGGTTTTCAGATGATGGGCAGATGTAGTTCCAAAAATGCAGCCATGCAGAAGATACCAGCAAACAAGAATCATTTAATTATACTGGTAGGTATAATAACTCAAGTGTCATTGAATGGTTGTATTTGGGCAGAGCCAGGAATTTTCTGCCGTTTAAGAGAGACACAAGGGGCCTGTCCATACGACTATATAATCTGCAATGTTATAGCTTTGTGTCCTCATTAATTCATAGTTGTTCATATGACTTTGCAAGCTAGTATGGATTTTCACGTTCACAAATCCACATTAGAAATACCATCAAAAAACTGATAAGTTTTTCTAAAACCATAATCAATCGGATTAACAGCTGTGCGCTCGAATGCAATGCTGTGGACTTTCCTGCAATAGGTGGTCCATGGGCTTTCCTCCATCAAAAAAAGATAATATATTCCTGCGCTCTTCCAAAAAAGTGTGCAAAAAGCTAACACCCTTTATGGACCAATCACTAAAAAGAGGTGGATTTAGGAGAGTGGGCAGTGCTAAAGCAATTTAGACACAACCCCCCCCCGCACATGTATAGATGCTTGATACTCAGGTTTTCACAGTAATCTGACCACAAACAGGACATATTTGGATCTTGAAGCCACTAACCAAATATGGAAAATGCGGATTTTGTGGTTACATATGAATGGAGTTGTACAACTTACACAATAGGAACATGGAATGTAAGAAGCATGAACCAGGGAAAGTTAGAAATTGTCAAGTAAGAAATGGAACATATCAACATTACAATACTTGGCGTGAGTGAATTAAAATGGAATGGGACGTTTTTAATCAGACAACTACAAAATATTTTATGCAGGAAATAAAAAATTAATAAGAAATGGGGTTGCTTTAATAGTGAGAAGTGATGTAGCAAAAGCAATTAGGAGCTACAATGCAAGGTCTGAGCGAGTGATATCAATGAGATTAAATGGGAAACCTATCAACATAACCATCATCCAAGTTTATGGTCCAATGGCAAATGCAGAAGAAGAGGAATCTGAGAGATTTTACGCAGAAGTACAGGAAGAAATTGATCACACACCAAAACAAGATGTTCTGATAAACATGGGGGACTGAAATGCAAAAGCAGGGAACAGAGAAGAACTAGGAATTGTGGCAAAATGAGCCTAGGAGACAGAAATGAAACAGGAGAAAGACTTATTGAATTCTGTGAAGCCAATAATTTGTTTCTTGCAAACACATTTTTTGAACAACAGAAAAGAAGACTGTACATGTGGACATCACTAAATGGTCAATATAGGAATCAAATTGATTATATATTGTAGCAGAAGATGAGGAAGTTCCATACTTTCTGCGAAAACAAGACCAGGAGCAGACTGCGGTACATATCATGAACTGGTCGTAGTGAAAATCAGAGTAAAGCTAAAGAACAACAACAAAGCAATCATAATGCCAAAATACAATTTAAATAACATCCCAGAAGAATATAAAGATCAAATAAGGAACAGGTTTGAAGCTTTAAACTTAGTTGATAGAGAACCAGAAGAACTATGGAGTGAGGTCAGAGATATTATCAGGGAAGAATGCAAAAAGACAATACCTCTAGTTAAAAAGAGAGAAAGACCTCAATGGATGACTGAAGAAACTTTTAAAATGGTTAAAGAGAGAAGGACAGCAAAAGCAAAAGGAGATAGAAACACGGTCAGAACCCTAAATGCAACAATACAGCGACTAGTACATAGGGATAAAGAGAACTATTACAATAGTTATTGTATAGAAATAGAAGAGGACAACAAAATGGGAAGAACAAGAGCCCTATTCCAAAATATTAGAGAAATGAAAGGGAAATTTAAACCAAGAGTAGGAATGTTGACTAATCAACAGGGGAACACACTGACTGACCAAGCTGAAATAAAAGGAAGATGGAAGCAATACACTGAAGAACTTTATAAAAGAGATGCCAGGATGACAGATTCATTCATGGAGGAACCGTATGATGAAGAACCAGAAATTTTAGAATGTCATGCACCATCAGCCAAGATGGTGGCAGAGGCTTCAGGCCGTTCGGGAAACCTCAGCCGCCATCTTTGTTAAGGGCAGTGCTGCGTGTGCAACCGCAGAACAAGGTAGGTTAATCAAGAGAATGGCAGTCGCTCCAAAGCTTTGCCGTGCAATCTGCAGCAGGGGAGCAGAGTGGCCCCTCAGGGGCCCCTATAGCTCCAGAGGCCCTCGGGCCAGCGCCCCACCTGGCCACACTTTAGAACCACCCCTGCGTTCTGCACAACATAGGAAATGGACCTTTAGTGTAGTGGCACCTACCCTTTGGAATTCCCTCCCCTTAAATATTAGACAGGCACCATCTCTGTTATCTTTTTGGCACCTACTGAAGACCTTCCTCTTTCAACAAGCCTTTGAAGCACAGACCTTACCCCAGTCTGCATCTGTGTTGGAATTTCTTTTTAATATGGCTGACTAGCATACAGATGGGGAGCTAATGTAGTAACGCTGAAGACGGGTAAAGTAATTTATAACTTACTACAGTGAGCCTTCTACGCCAAAGGTTGAGGAGTGTTTGTTGATGGCCAAATCTATCATCTTGTGGTGGTTGAAAAGGTTGAAAGGGGATAAGAAAGGAAAAGAAATACATCTGAAGAACCCCCTGTAATGAACTATACTGAACTGGCTGACTGATTACATGGGCGGAGGAGTATGGCGTCGTAAAACCCTCAAGAGCACATCAATCAGACAACCGTAACAGTTTTTAAATTTGTGGTGGTGGTGAACTGACAAATAACTGTAATGGTGTTAACAAGAAAAGCACGGAAAGCGTTGGGAAATAATCCGTTGTTTGAGAGTATGCCTATGAAGAAAAGTCTGAAGATGAGGGCACAAACCCAAGCCCTATCTTCCAATTTAAAAGTCAGTCTAAAATTACACATTTTTTTACACTGGTAATGAACAGAGTGACTAATGAAAGCGCCCCCCAAGATTTATATTCTCCCCATGACTGGTCGCTCACCTGTAAGGGCACTATTCACTCAGTTCCAGGGGAGTATTCTGCTTTAAGCCTGGCTGCAGAAATAGCACTAGCCGAGGGTGTATGTGTTAATAAGTTAGCAAATTTGTCTACCTCTAGTCCAGGTTCTGCTGACACAATGCTGCCACAGTTCCCTGGACTATCCAATATTTCAATCTCAGAGGCATTTGTAAAATTAGACAAAGTTGCACCTGGTGACCCTCAAATAGATACCCTTAGGAATGAGGCGTCTGAGGCCCCAATTCAGTTACAACCCACAGGGCGGGCTAACATCCCTGCTAAGGTAGAGTCACCAAGCAGGGACATGGAAAGGCAATCTCTGATGACCAACATATGGATTTACCATGGAATGACCTTCCAATACTGGGATGGCTGTATATGTTGGCCTCGGATATTGAACTTGTGAAAGTCTTTCTGACAGAATGTAACCATCTACTAATGGTTCTAGTGGAATTGCACCAAAAGGCTGTTCCACCCTCCTTGGTTAAGGAGTCATCTACAACTCAAACGGACATACTACCAACTGGCCCAAAAGAGCTGGCAACTAGACCTCGGGTATCCAAGAAAAGCAGGAGGGGAGCTAATAATCTGAAAAAGAGCAAAAATATGAAAAACCAAAAGCCGTCTCGAAGTAAAAAAATGAACTTTAAGAAATTATTTGACCTGGTGGGAAAATCCTCTGCACAGAAAGAAGAGAAGGGAGTGAAAATATCTCCCAAGAACTCCAATGTAAAGCATACTATAAACCCCCTAGAGGGTCCTATTACCCAATGTGCGCCTACCCTCCATCGTTATCCTGTTCTGTCTTAAACAACTATGAGCAGAATTTGTATAATACCCCCCAGGACCCGTGGATGGATGCTCTTCTGAAACAGTACACAAAACGAGAGATAACGGGAAAATCAAAGGCCAGTAACTGGAATCTAGTATTGAACCGCCATAACTTGGTATTGGCAAATTACCCTAAACCTAGAGGGCTTCTGTCTCAAACACAACGTAAATTGCACCTCCTGGATCTTTTGAAGAGACTTTCCCCAAGCCAACTTACAATAACTGACATTCAGCAGGTGGATTACCTATATTACTGCGGCATAACAGCTCGAGCTGTTGTATCTTTCACCACGAGGACTGCTGTGGATCAAATCCTTAACGGTAAGGATTGCCTTGCCAAGGCTGGAATAGAAATCCTAAGACATTTTGAAAATAAGGCCCCCCCAGCAGCCTTGATCCCCTACTGCTTTTTACGTTTTGCATACAAGACGAGGGGAAAGTCAAGCAGGGTACCCTAATTGATTTGGATTCGGCTGACTCGGGTACTGGTAACAGAAGTAATGAGACAGTTAATTGTAAAGGAGATCTGGATATTTTTCTACAGGATCGAAACCAGAACTTCGACATGTCTAATGATCCCTTTGACACGGACAAAAGATTGCTGATAGACTCTTTTGGCACCCTACCATCCCAAGGCCAAACTGAAATACTAAGAAGAATCAACCATCTTAAGTCGCATCTAATAAATATCCATACAAAGAAATTCTTTCCACCCGAAACTGACCTAATGGTGATAGACCCAGACTCAGACCTAGTGGAGTCCGAACCTGAAACGATGACCCCTCATGTGGTGTGCACTACTGAAATTCCTTGGGGTGGGTGGGTCAATGGTCCCCTAACCCCCCTACTCAGATTATAACTTTGAAGGAATGCGGGGTGCTTTCTGGATCGTCTTCTGCCCCTCTGCCCAGCAGTCTGGGAAAAAGCATGGTAGAAGGGCAGACTTCGCGCGAGGTGGGACTTTATCCATCCATGCATCAGACTATAGGGAAAGACAATGCCCTACCCAGTCATGGTGTCAACATTCTACCTCAGTCATCCCCCATACCCATTATATCTGCTGCCCACGGGAACTCTGAAAGCCCCACTTACTAGCATAAATTGAGATATCTTGCAGAGGCGGAATTAGGCCTGCCCGAAAAGCCCATTTCGTTTAGAGAAACAATCAGAAAAACAATAACAAAATCTAATATACAGGCCCCGATAGAGGTAAACATATACACTTGGCTAAGAGCCCATCAACTGCTGTTATGAGTGGTTGTAGGCCTGATAAAATACCTGCGGGGATGAGCCCTCTTTCCACCTTTCGCTCAAACTTTCACCAAAGCAAATGGCTGTACATGTACCTCCAATGATGTTGATATGATTTTTCCAGCCTGACAATTATCTATTTTATCCTGGAATATCATGGGCTGGGAAAATAAACTCCAAGATGAGGACCTTGTTACCTATCTCCAAAAATTCAAGATCCTGTGTCTACAAGAAACTTGGGCTGTTGCTGCAAATCTCACGTACTTGCACGGCTTTTGTGCTTTTTCCAATCCTGCTGTAAAATACAGCTTAAAAGGAAGGGGCAGCAGCAGACTTACTACCTTCATTGCCGCGGACTTGGCAGCAGACGTTCAACAACTGGATAATAATAGCGCACAGTATGTACAGATTTTGAAGATCAGGAGTAAATCCATAGACCTCCTTATCGATGTTAATATATATTTCCCCCCTCTTTTGACTAAGAATTTGGGCCCCAATAGTATATGGGATCGCTTGTCTGAAATTCTATCCCAACTGGAGCTTCAATTTCCAGAATCCAGACTGCTGTTATGTGGCGACTTTAATGCTAGGCTTGGGGTCCTATGGTCTAATACTGAGGCCTCTACAGATCATGGGGCCTCTATTCAAACACCTCTGCTTGGCAGAGTTTTCCAGGACAAAACGTTTAACAAACAAGGTTGGAGATTGGCAGAGTTACTGCACCTCCATCACCTGGAATGCCTACATGGTTCCAGTACTGACGTGTCCAAAGGCCCTCTTACATATTTGACCAACCGGGGCGCTGGTACAATAGACTACATGTTAACATCTACTGCCTTGCGCCTGGATGTGCTCAGGTTTGAGGTTGACAACAGAATGGAAAGTGACCATATTTTACAAACAATTTAAAACACAATTTTAAAATTCAAAACAATATAAAAACAATTTAAAAACACATCCTAAAATGCATGGGAGAAGAGGAAAGTCTTGACCTGGCGCAGAAAAGATAACAGTGTTGGTGCCAGGCGGATGTCGTCAGGGAGATCATTCCATAATTTGGGGCCACCACTGAGAAGGCCCTCTCCCTTGTTGCCACCCTCCGAGCTTCCCTTGGAGTAGGCACCCGGAGGAGGGCCTTTGATCTTGAACGTAGTGTACAGGTGGGTTTGTATCGGAAGAGGTGTTCCATCAGGTATTGTGGTCCCAAGCCATGTAAGGCTTTATAGGTCAAAACCAGCACCTTGAATCAAGCTCGGAAACATACAGGCAGCCAATGCAAGCGGGCCAGAATTGGTTTTATATGTTCAGACCGTCTGGTCCCTGTTACCAATCCGGCCACTGCATTTTGCACAAGCTGCAGTTTCCAAACCATCTTCAAAGGCAGCCCCACGTAGAGTGCATTGCAGTAATCTAACTTGGAGGTTACCAGAGCATGGACAACTGAAGCCAGGTTATCCCTGTCCAGATAGTGAAGTAGCTGGGCCACCAACCGAAGTTGGTAGAAGGCAGTCCGTGCCACCGAGGCTACCTGAGCCTCAAGTGACAGAGATGGTTCTAGGAGAACCCTGAAGCTACAAACCTGCTCCTTCAGGGGGAGTGCAACCCCATCCAGGACAGGTTGGACATCCACCATCTGGTCAGAAGAACCACCCACTAACAGCATCTCAGTCTTGACTGGATTGAGCCTCAGTTTATTAGCCCTCATCCAGTCCATTGTCGCAGCCAGGCACCGGTTCAGTCCATTGACAGCCTCACCTGAAGAAGATGAAAAGGAGAAATAGAGCTGTGTGTCATCAGCATACTGATGGCAACGCACTCCAAAGCTCTGGATGACCACACCCAATGGTTTCATGTAGATGTTGAACAGCATGGGGGACAGAACTGACCCCTGCGGAACCCCATACTGGAGAGTCCAGGGTTCCAAGTAATGTTCCCCAAGTACCACCTTCTGGAGGCGACCTGCAAAGTAGGAGCGGAACCACCGCAATGCAGTACCTCCCACTCCCAACTCAGCTAGTCTCCCCAGAAGGATGCCATGGTCGATGGTATCGAAAGCTGCTGAGAGATCAAGGAGAATCAACAGAGTCACACTCCCCCTGTCCCTCTCCCGACAAAGGTCATCATACAGGGCGACCAAGGCTGTTTCTGTGCCAGAACCAGGCCTGAAACCCGACTGAAATGGATCCAGATAATCGGTCTCATCCAAGAGTGTCTGGAGCTGGCCTGCAACCACTTGTTCCAGGACCTTGCCCAGGAATGGAACATTTGCTACCAGCCTATAGTTATTAAGATTTTCTGGGTCCAGGGAGGGCCTCTTCAGGAGTGGTCTCACTACTGCCTTTTTCAGGCAGCCAGGGACCACCCCCTCTCGCAGAGAGGCATTCATCACTTCCCTGGCCCAGCCGGCTGTTCCATCCCTGCTAGCTTTTATTAGCCAAGAAGGGCAAGGATCCAGCACAGAAGTGGTTGTACGAACCTGTCCAAGTACCTTGTTTTAAACTCAGGATTGATGTTTGTTATGCGATGGCCTATGGCTAAGCAATAAAGTTATGACTGACTGACTAATATATTTTGAAACCTTTTTAAGTCCGGAAGCTTCAGCTAGTGCAGAACGCGGCAGCTAGACTATTGATGAGGACCAGTCGGTCTTCGCACATAACTCCTGTTCTGGCTCATCTACACTGGCTACATATCTGTTTCTGGGCCAGATTCAAGGTGCTGGTTTTGACATATAAAGCCTTACACGGCGCGGGACCGCAATACCTTGTGGAACGACTCTCTCGCTATGAACCTACCCGCTCACTTCGTTCTGCATCTAAGGCCCTCCTCCGGGTACCAACCCATCATGAAGCCCGGAGGGTGGTTACTAGATCTAGGGCCTTTTCTGTGGTGGTCCCCGAACTGTGGAATAGCCTCCCTGAAGAGGTACGCCTGGTGCCTACATTACTATCTTTTCGGCGCCAGGTAAAGACCTTTTTATGCTCCCAGGCATTTTAACTATTTTAATTCTATAATTTTCAATTTTTTAATGTATTTTGTCTTTAGTTTAGTGATGTTTTGTTTTCCTATTTGTGTCTAGTATATGTTTTTGTGATTTTATCATTATGATGTACTGTATTTTACTCTTGTTGTTCACCGCCCTGAGAGCTATTTTGCTATGGGCGGTATATAAATTGAACAAAATAAATAAATAAATAAATAAATAAATAAATAAATAAATGATGTTTTTAAATCTTTAAAAAAATATTTTTAAAGGTGTTTTGTTTTAATATGTTTTTAACGTTTGTTTTGTTTTAATATATTTTAAAGTCTGTTTTTATGATATTTTAAAGTGCTTTTAGTGCTTTTAGTGCCTACTGGGAGAAAGGGCGGGATATAAATCTAATAATTAAATAGTAAATAAATAAATATCATGCATATTATATCATTAATACTCTTCACAAAAGAATCTTGATTCAACCATTCATATCCCAATCACACCAAAGGTACTGTTTTCTTTTCTATTTTGTAATCTTTTATAAATGTGGAGAGGTCGAGAAAGATGCAAATGAACTGAAGAAACTGAAAGCTGCAACATTCCAAAATTAGTTTTAGAAATCGTCCCAGTTAAACTGAAAATTCAGGGAGATTAGAATCAGGGCAGAGTGAATTTACAGAACCAAAAAGGACCTGAATGTGGTGGTGGTGGTGGTGGAATATTTCATCTTAGCCTGAATTCAAATAGCATTTTAATATCTCTCCTTCTACAGTGCTTTAGTTCCAAAAAAAGGTGAGGGAGTCATAAGCAGTATAAATGTTGAATTGCGGAGGTGTTCTTCAAAATGGAAAGCAAAAGGTCAGCTGATTTATCAAAGACATCTCTAGGTCAGGACTTCGATGTTCATCCAAGTCTCAGACATCTGATCATCTCCCTTTCTCATGCAGTGGCATTATAAATATAAAGCTGTTGTTTATGGACTGATGAGGTCAATATTTATATTGAACAGTGGATAACATCATACCTGCAAAGAGTGGAAGACATCTGACAGCATGAAGACAGCAAGATGAATACATTTTCCCTAAAGCATTATGATTAGTCTGCACGACTGCAAGAACTGTGGGAGTCTGCTGACCTTAACCTGGCCTAGTTTCAGTGAAAGTTAATATTTCCCATTGACTTCAAAAGACAAATATCAATTTGCTGAATATTTTCCTTTTCCATAAATCTGATACTTTACTGAAAAGATTTGAACTACTTGAACTTAAACCAAACATAAATCACTATATCAGCACAGCAATTGGTTTCTAGATTTCTGTTGCCACTAATATACTAGTTAGAAGCCTTCAACTTACATTCTATATTCATTGTCTGTCTGTTTGTCTCTCTCCTTACCATATAAATGAAAAGATTATGTAACGGTCTGTGTTTAATCTTCACCAATGTCTGTTAAACACTGCAGGAAAAGAAACCATTTTTCTTGAAACAAGGAGGTCACTGACCTAGATCACATAAACCTCCCATCTACAATGTCAACAGTGTGGAAGCCTTGAAAATACTATTTGTCCATGTAAATGTAAAGGCATTCCCCCCTTTTATATGTTTTCTTGCTCACTGCTATGTAAACATCTGATTAGAAGCTTTTGAAAATAAGCTGTCTTTGTAATTAGGGGGCATACAACTCTCATACCAAGGTTAATGCCTTCCAAACATGCAAAGTATAAATCCAGCTGGAAATCTCATCTTTTTCATAATTCAGTTTCAGTGTCTTTTCTCTTGCATTTGAAACATTTCAATGTTTCTGAACAATGATGCATCCACTGTTAGTGTATCAACATCTACAGAATCAGCAGTTGCAACTGCTCATATTAATTTGGAAATAAAATGGCATATCCCATATTCTGTTTCCTTTAAAATAGATACTCTTATCTGGAGAAATTAATTTCCTCCCTCTTTCATTGGCCATTGCTGTACTGATAAAATGCTACAGAATAGACATTCCTGATATCCAGTTTATCTGTCGTAACTACATTGTTAACCGATTTTGGATCAATGACTTAATTCGACAAAATTCACATGAATTCGCAATGATAACACTTGAGACTATAAAATATGGAGACTATCAAAGGAATGCCACAAATTTCACTTTCATATGCCTTGGTGAAAAATCATGTGGTGGGGCAGAATTGAAAAGGTCAGATGCTCAAGAACGTGATACAAATTTATAATATATAGTCTATTATTGAGGCTGAATCCTGAAAAGATAGAAAGACCTTCCTCTTTCAACAAGCCTTTTAAATAGAGACCTTATCCCAATCTGCATCTGTGTTGGAATTGCTTTTTATATGTTTTTAAAGCTTTTTTTAAAGAAGATGTTTTTGAAGCTTTTTTTTTTAAAAAAATATGTTTTTAAATTTGTTTTAATATGTTTTTAAGGATGTTTCGTGTTTTTAGTGCTTTTGTTTGCTGCCATGGGCTGCTACCGGGAGAAAGGGCGGGATATAAATCAAATAAGTAAGTAAGTATGTAAGTAAGTAAGTATGTAAATAAAAACTGGCATGTAATGAAATCATGCATTGCCAGTTCTGGCCAATAAGGACATGAAGTGAGAGATGAAGAACCTGCTGTGTTACTGTTCCAGTTAATAGCGTGAAGCATGTTAGGTCTCATTCACTGCTGGGGGGAGAGTCAGAAGTACTGCCCACTTATCAAAATCTGTGGGATGATTGAAATGGGTCTAGTCTAAGTCAGCTGTAGAAACTGGTGCAACCTTAAATAATCTTCTCACCCACCATGCAGGCCAGAGCAGTAGCAGCCATTATGGTGAGGCAGAACTGGGAGCTGCCATCTTGACACTGGCATGGTTATAGCGTACAAAGGTGGCACTGGAGCAGGGCAAGGTGGTAGCAACATTGGGACTGCACAGAAATACCAGCACAGTATGTCTGTGCTGCTCTGACCTTGTTGCCACTCTGTCCCAGTCTTCTCAGCACTGCCCAGGTAAGTTGTAGTGATGCTGGTGTCAGGAGGGCAGCTCTGAAATTCTTCCCACCACACCAGCTGCTACTGGTCCAGAGTTGTGTAGTTTAGTGGGATCTATGTGTGCTAGATGACCAGGTAGATTCTGACCTTGCTTGACATTGCCATTGTATGACAAAGTGAAAGGGAATCTTCATGCATTTCATTTTTAAAAATTTAATTAAAATATTTTAATTATGCCTTTCCAGTTAGCTCCCTTTTGTAAATTGGCTTTCAAAAACATTAAAAGCAAGCAAAAAACCCCAAAACAGATAATAACAAATCGTAATAAGCGGCCACAGTCTCACAAAAACTACCTGACAGAATTCCTAGCACCTAGCTAGATGGGCCCAAAGCCAGCCAAAAAAAGTTCATTTTTACTTAATTTAAAGGTGTATATCCAACCTTACATAAAGTCTAGGTTTCCAGGGTGAGTCACAAGACACAGTGAAAACGACCTGTTGCAAGGAAACGCAGCCAAAAATTAATCTGGAGGGGAGGGGAAGGTTGTGACTGACAATATTTTCAGAACAAAAGTAAGGAGATGAAAGACCCTTACTTGGAAAAAATCCTGACACAGCCTAGGAGACACCACTGAATAGGTCCATTTATTCCCACACTGATGGAATGTGTGAAATAGAACCTGATTGAAATAGCAGAGCTGATTTGGGGAGCCAATTCAGGGGCAGGCAGGCTGTAAGTTGTTGTTGGGGGCTGGAAAAGTGTCAGTGACTCTGCCTATCTGGTTCTTAGAGCACCTTCTTGTATCACTGGCAGAGGCAGACTCATATTGTATGTGTTTCCTCAAGTAAAAATAAAAAACAGTGCTTCAGGTTAATTCACTGCTGTGGTCAATTGCAAAGCACAAAATCTTTAAATAGTTTTGCTGGAAAAAAATTTTTTTTTTTTAAAAAAGGGATATGATGGCTATGTTTTTTTAGGTAGTAAACTCCCTGTAAGATGACACATACATTTCACTATATTGAAAATGATTAATATTTCATTCATAATTACATTACCATGCTTAGCATTTTATAAGGAAAGGCTTAAGATTTATTTTCAAGAGACAATTTGCTTCAAAGGATCTGAGAAAAATAGTGAATCATAGGCAGACAGAATGCTGGATGACCCATTATGCTAATATCTCTTACTGTAAAATTAAGTGCTTTGTCTTTTGTAAAAAGCCATAATTAGTGTCAGCATGGGAATTCAGAGAAGTTAGTGAAGTATATTTCTGCCAAGTTTTATATAGCAATTTACTGAAATCTGAGTTAAGGACGAGCATGCAGGACCTCCCCCGCTTCTTATTTAGACTTCCAGTATCTTCTTAGGAACTTTCCAGATGATTACTTTATTATGCAACTGCACAAATGTTGTTGATTTGCCATGCAGGATTCAGATATTATCCTTCAAGGAAAGTACTTTTTTTAGATGTACTTAGATTGCAGTTTATTTTTAGTATGCAAATCCAATTATTATATTCCCAGTTAGTGGATTCATTGCCATTTGGATTACTCTCTAGAACCTGACTAATCACAATCATCCAGATCACGGTCTTGTCCTCTTTTATTGGATGAGTTTCAGTTGGTGCAGCTTGAGGATGTTGACAAGATTCTTGGACTGGTGCGTGCGACCACGTCTGTGCTGGATCCTTGCCCCTCTTGGCTGGTGAAAGCTGGCAGGACCGGAACCGCCGGCTGGGCCAAGGAGGTAATCAATGCCTCTTTGCGAGAGGGAGTGGTCCCTGACTGCCTAAAAGCGGCGGTGGTGAGACCACTCCTGAAAAAACCCTCCTTGGACCCAGATAACTTGAACAATTATAGACCTGTGGCAAATGTTCCGTTCCTGGGCAAGGTTCTGGAACGGGTGGTGGCCGACCAGCTCCAGGGTCTCTTGGATGACACTGATTATTTCGATCCGTTTCAATCCGGTTTTAGGCCTGGGTTTGGTACCGAAACAGCCTTGGTCGCCCTGTATGATGACCTTTGTCGGGAGAGGGACAGGGGGAGTGTGACCCTGTTGATTCTCCTTGATCTCTCAGCTGCTTTTGATACCATGATTTTTTGATTGACCATGGTATCCTTCTGGGAAGGCTCACGGAGTTGGGAGTTGGGGGTATTGCTTGGCAGTGGCTCCGCTCCTACTTGGTGGGCCATCAACAGAAGGTAGTGCTTGGGGAACACTGCTCGACACCCTGGACTCTCCATTGTGGAGTCCCACAGGGATCGGTACTGTCCCCCATGCTTTTCAACATCTATATGAAGCCGCTGGGTGCGGTCATCAGGAGTTTTGGAGTGCGTTGTCACCAGTACGCTGATGACACGCAACTCTATTTCTCCTTTTCATCTTCCTCAGGTGAGGCTGTTAACATACTAAACCGTTGCCTGGCCGCGATAATGGATTGGATGGAAGCTAACAGACTGAAGCTTAATCCAGACAAGACCGAGACGCTGCTAGTGAGTGCCTTCTCTGCCCAGATGGTGGATGTTCACCCTGTTCTGGATGGGGTTACACTCCCCTTGAAAGAACAGGTTCGTAGCTTGGGAGTTCTCCTCGACTCTTCCCTGTCTCTTGAGGCTCAGGTAGCCTCAGTGGCACGGAATGCTTTTTACCATCTTCGATTGGTAGCCCAGCTACGTCCCTATCTGGACAGTGACGACCTCGCCTCAGTCGTTCATGCTCTGGTAACTTCTAGATTGGACTACTGCAATGCGCTCTACGTTGGGCTGCCCTTGAAGATAGTTCGGAAACTACAGTTAGTCCAGAATGCAGCGGCCAGATTGTTGATGCGGACCAGAAGGTCCGCTCATATAACACCTGTTCTGGCCCATCTGCACTGGCTTCCTATTTGTTTCCGGGCTAAATTCAAAGTGCTGGTTTTGACCTATAAAGCCTTACACGGCATGGGACCGCAATACCTGGTGGAGCGCCTCTCCCAATATGAAACTACCCGTACACTGCGCTCAACATCTAAGGCCCTCCTCCGAGTACCATCTCATCGAGAAGCTCGGAGGGTGGTGACTAGAAATAGGGACTTTTCAGTTGTGGCTCCCGAACTATGGAATGGTCTACTTGATGAGGTGCGCCTGGCGCCGACGCTGCTATCTCTTCGGTGCCAGGTGAAAACCTTTTTATACTCCCAGGCATTTTAAAGTGTATTTTACAGTATTTTAGCATTATTTGTATTTTTGACGTTGCTTGGTTCCTGTATTGTTTGTCTGTTTTTGGTTTTTGATTCATTGTATTTATTGTATTTATATATTGTACTTGTTTTTATTTTTTTATGTACACCGCCCAGAGAGCCTTCGGGCTTAGGGCGGTATATAAATTAAATAAAATAAATAAATAAATAAGTCTATTCCTAGCTGTATATTTGGACCTCCTTTTCTCTGTTTTAACCTAGGATGCATATGGAATATGGCAAGTGCCATGGCCACATACTGAGTAATGTCCATGCCATTTCTGTGGAGGTTATGTCACTTGACCTCCTCCTAAATCTGTACCAGACAAAAGGATCTAGAACTAGTCTACAGTCAGCAAAGAGTACTTCTGTGGGAGATAAAATTGATTAGGGAGTACAAAAAATAAAGAAAAGTTCTTACCTCCAATACATGTATTCACTGAACACATTAAAGAGCCAGCAGGATTATTCTTGCTAGCTCCATCACCAGATCCGAGCATTTAATGTAAGTGTAAAAGGAGCTCTACACATGAAGCTGTGTAGGCTATGTATGTGAAAAGAGGAACTCACATGTGGAAATCCCTTGTCAGTTTTATATCTAGCACTACTTCTTCAGCTTTGCATTAAAAAATTTAATTGAATTCCAGGCAAGTTGGATCTACAAGGAGCATTGAAGCTGCTAACTGGAGGAGGAGGGGCAGAAAGGTTGAGGCTACATAGGTGGAATGGCTCCTCGTATATCTCTGATCTCTCTGCTGCCTTGACCCTCCGCCTCTCAGCAAGTGGAAGTGATAACACAGCTGGGAGGTTATTGCTGCAGCTTCGGCCCACTGAATGAGCCACTTCTACTTGGAGCCGGATGCCTGTCAGTGCCAGAGTGGTGGGCCTAAGTCCCAGATTTCTCAGTTTACTGTAACAGACACATGACATCTATGCATCTGAAGTTGTCATGCAACTGAAGCTACCATTCCATGTTATAAGTACCCAAATGGTAACCAATACCATCCAGATAGAATGATGGAGTTGGAAAGGACCTTGAATGTCATCATCTCCAACCGCCTGCTTAGTTCCGGATAGTCACAGATGAAGCTTTTCTAATTACTCCTCCTGTATATCTCCCACATATGGTTTTGGTTAGTTTTGTAATCCTGAAACAAAAATCCTGTTCATTAGATTAATATTTCTCCATAAGGCAGAATCAGAAAAGACCCGAGAAAGGGATATTAAGTATTTCTCTTCCTAAACTCTGATTGTAGTCCTGCTCTCCATCATAACATCATTCTCAATGGGAAAAACAAACCAACCTGAAGGCATAGCTAATGAATGCTGTTTCCTTCTTTAATCATATCAAATAGAAATAACTTTAGCTACAGCTGTAATTATAGTCCTTAGCCCACTTACTGCTGAATGGTCTAACTCAGTAGTTTCCAAACTTTTTTTCCTCCCGGACCACTTGAAAAATGTTGATGATCTTGGTGGACCACTTAATGATTTTTCTGGCTGTTCTCTGCCTGTGCTAGGTGATGTATGATTTTTAATTGTATTTTTATTGCTTCTTTCATTTCTTATATTGTATTTTATTGTATTACAATTACCATTTCTTAGAATTCAAGTTGCAATACAATCAAATACAATCTAAGAAATAGAAGAAGCAGTCAAAAGACAATTGAAACTAATAATCACTAATAGGCAAAAAAAATCCCTTGTGGTTTAAGAACGTACCTATAGCCAACAGATATTTCTATCAAACTTTAAAAAGCAGGGAAATTGGGCAGCTATAGTGAATGCACCAGGGGAACAGGAGACCTGACCTCCTCTTTGAGATATTGTACTGGCTTACAAATTTGTAAAAATGCAAACACAATTTGGGTTGGTCTTTCACAGATCTATATGTGTATTTTCTGTTTACCTATGTTATGTCTCTAGGAGTTCTACTTCTGACAGTTCAGTTCATACATGTCTACCCAATGAGTTCCATGGGACTTACTCCTGTAAGTATGTACAGGATTAGGTTACCTCTAAGTTATACTGTTGACAAAAATAATACAAAGGCAATTAGAAAAGTAATAAACTTTGCATTTTTCTTTGATGATAGGGGATTTCTTTGATGATAGGGGATAGGGGCCGTATTGATTATAATATGTTTGAGTTGAAAGGGGTGCTGCTGTGTTTTTTGTAGCACAACACAGGCATGTCCTCAAGTGCCTCAGTAGAATGCCTGTTCAGTACCAGTAGCAACTTAGACTGTAAAAAGACATTTCTTGTCTGACATGCTCTTTGAGCAAAGATGAGACATAATAGAAATGTATTGTAATAGCAGCATTTCCAGTGTAAAATTTGATTTTGAGTGAAAAAGTGTACGTGTGTTGGGGTATCACCATTGCTGGGGTGGGGTGGGGGTGGATGTAAAATTCTGTTATGCCATTCTGTTAATCTTATGGATAAAACTTTTTCTTCTACTACCCTCGGTCTGTGTTTTTTTTAATGTTGTTTTAGGCTACTTAGATGTGCATCAGCCAAAGCCAACAAGTTGTAGGTGTTTTTTTAAAAAAAGTAACTGAAATGTAATTGTAGTGATTACTTTTGAGTAACAGTAATCAGTTCCTTTCAGAGCAATTATAATTGTAATGGTAATTTATTGCTTTTGGGGGGGCATGTAACAGTAATTGTAATTTATTTCTTTGTAAAAGTAATCTTCCAAGCTTTGTGCTTAGGTTAGGTGAAACTGACCGGGGAGAGGAGAAGGGGGAGGGAGAGCTGGAGGGGGGAAGGGGAGGAGAAAGGGAAGAGAAGGGTAGAGTAGGAGGGGAGGGGAGAGGGAGAGTGGAGTTGATGGAGCATGGAGGGGAGAGGCAGGTTTGATCATTTGCATGCTTATTGAGTTCAGTGGGATTTACTGCCCTGCTTAGGATAAGTGAAACTGACCAGGAAAGAGGGAGGTCTGGAGTGGGAAGGGGATGAGAGAAGAGAAGAGGGGGAAGGAGGGGGAGGAGAGGAGGGGGGGGAGGGGAGCAGTAGGGGGAGGGGGATAGAGGGGAGGAGATTGGATGGGTGGGCACCGGGCAGAGGGAAAGCTCACTTCCTTTTGAAAAGGAAAACATTGTTAACAGCATTATTATTGTTTGGGTTTCCGCCCACCTTTTTATTCCAAAGTAGACACATATTGTTTCCCACCTAAATTTAAACCAAAGCTGTTCTTGGCCACTTCCACACCAGATGCTTATTCCACTTTAAACAGTTCTGGCATCACCCAAAGAAAGGGAAGTGTAGTTTGTGAAGGGTGCTGAGAGTTGTTAGGAGACCCTTATTCCCCTCACAGAGGTACAATGGCCAGAATTCTCCAGGAAGAGGGGCTGGCTGTTAAACCACTCTGGCTACTGGAGCTCTTGTCAGGGAAATAGGAGTTTCCCAACAACTCTCAGCACCCTTCACAAACTTCACTTACCAGGATTTTAGGAGGGAAGCCATGACTGTTTAAAGTAGAATAAATGTCTGGAATTAAAGTGGAATAAATGTCTGTGTTGCCCCCTGATTAGCCAAGCCAAACAGGTGTTAGCCCGGCTTTTAGAACACTGACAATTGGTTCTTACTGAGTATGCCTGTGGTATCATTGACTTCAATGCTAATTTTCTTAAATTAATTAAAAATCAGCCATGCACTTTTTAAACTTTTAAACTGCAGAAGATGAGTTGGAGTATGGGACAAGGTCAGTATATACATGTGCTCTATGAACATTGCTGGTTTTTAATTAATTTCAACAAATCAATTAATTTCAACAAATTATGGGGGATATTGGCTCAGCAATACTACATGCGAGAAGGGTCTTGGTTTTCTTGTTGATCACAAGCTGAATATGACTATGAGCCAACAGTGTGATGTGGCTGCAAAAAAAAGCAAATGCTATTTTAGGCTGCATTAACAGACGTATAGTTTCCAAATCTCATGATGTATTGGTTTCCCTCTATTTGGCACTGGTTAGGCCTCTCTGAATACTGTGCCCAGCTCAGGACACCACACTTTAAGAAGGATGCAGACAAACTGGAATGAGTTCAGAGGAGGGCAACAAGGATCATCATGGGACTAGAAACAAACCCCTATGAGGGGAAAGAACTGGGCATGTTTAGCCTTGAGAAGAGAAGACTGAGGTGAGATATGATAGCACTCTTCAAGTACTTGAAAAGTTGCCACACAGAGGAGGGCCGGGATCTCTTCTCAATCATCCCAGAGTGCAGGACACAGAATAATGGGCTAAAGTTACAGGAAGCCAGATTTCAACTGAACATCAGGAAAAATTTCCAAATTGTTCAAGCTGTACAACAATGGAACCAATTACCTAGGGAGGTGGTGGTCTCTCTAATACTGGAGGCGTTCAAGAAGTAGCTGGACAGGCAACTGCTGGGTATGCTTTAATTTGGACTCCTGCATTGAACAGGGGGTTGAACTTAATGGCCTTATAGTCCCCTTCCAACTCTACGATTCTGTGATTCTATGAGATCACTGACAGAAAAAAGTCCAATGGGGTCTGGATGATTTTACTCTTGTTTAATACTTAAAAGACTAGTTTCTCTCTGAGTGTTTTGTATATCACCATGAATACCTAGAATGTTGTAAAGCAAGCATTTCTGAATTCAGGACTATACGTTTTGTAAGATTTTGTTTTGAAATGAGCTTATGGGAAGCATCAGAATGGTGTGGGGGTATTTTCAATTTAACATGGTGGAATGTGAAAAATCCATGCTGGCTATAGTATACAGCCACTCTTGTGGGTGTATAATGAATATTTAATGCAGACATTGTATATCATGGACCACCTGAATGAGACTCGCAGACCACTAATGGTCCATGGACCACAGTTTGGGAATCCCTGGTCTAACCTCTTAAGGAATTTGATAAAACAGACATTCTGAAGTAATTGGAATAGTTTGAATGCTGTAGTGTTTCACTTTTACTTCCTTTTAATCTTAGAAAAGGGCAGCATTATTCATGATATATGCAATACCGTGTGCTGTTGTTAGTGACTAGTGTACAAGAAATTAGATTAAAAGGGGTGTCTAAAGAGATAAACCAATATAATTTTGTCAATGACACATTATTTTGCTCACAATATAATTGATAAAATATTACAAAATATTTCTAATGATCTGCTTATGTCATTCAGTTCTACAATCAACTATATATTTTCCTAGGTGACAGTTAGATATTATGAACTCTCTCAGATATAGTGTGCCAGAATCAGCAAGTGAAATATATTTGTTTGCTGGTTATAGTTTTGGTTTAGTTGCAACTGAAGTTATTGTGGTTTATGTCTTCTGAAGTTTGGTAACAAATTCAGCAAATTTGAACCAATGGGCTCAATTCTGGTTTACAAGAGTAATGTTGACATTCACATTATGATGCTGAACTGTGCATGGCATATTCTGCTCTAATATTGCATCCTTCCACAGCTATATGATTAAATGCAAAACCAAGGCTGTAGTCAGATATGTGCAACCATACATTTACTACATAGAAAATTTACCTTCCTGCTTTCATTATGTGAAAAAGGTCAACTCAAAATGGGCAGCAGAGTTGTGCAGCTTCTGTAAGCTGCTCCATGTTATCCACACACTGAGCATAGACATGTGAGAAAGGAAAATGTTCCTATTCCTATCCTGCCCTCAAGGGCAAATGACTGAAGGTCCAGACTGGGATTGTGACATGCGGGCTAGGGGGCCTTTATTCCTTTGCTGTCCATTGCTAGGAATGTAGTCATCTGGGTATGTGGGGGTTGTAGGCCCCCCCTTTTAGAACAGGGTCCCAGGCAAGACATTATGTATGAAAGGGGAATGTATTAGCCACTAAGAAGAGTTCTTGTCCTTTTGTGCTGATTGGAGCAATTCAGAGTGACAGAAGGTGAGTCAGCCACTGAGAAGACTCTTCTTAGTAGCTAACACACAGCCTTCTCTTTCATGCTGATTGGCTCCTAGTAATGTTATAGTGGAGTGTGGACATGGAGAGCAAGGGAGATGAGTGAAAGTGGGAAAGGGGGTGTGGCTTTAAGGGGGCATGGTGTGACTATCATGAAGGGCCCCTGCACTTCTGAATTTGCCACTACACTACTGCTCATTGCAGTCCTGATCAGGACCCCATGCCTGCAATTTATATGGAGAAAAAAGTTCCCACTGTAGTCAATAGAAGCTTTTTCTTCGTGTGCAAAGTGCAAGCACACACCCTTGATCCAGACTGAAACTGTGGAGCAAGGCAAAGAGTCAAAGCCCTTCCACCCCAGGATCTTATCTGTACTACCTCCCCTGCAATGATTATTTCTGCAAGAAAAATTCTGCACTCAAATGCAAATTATGTCATTAATGTTACATGTAGTTTAGTACTTTGTCTTTTATCAAAAACGTTTTATAAGGAGAATCCAAATTATGTTAGATTGACTTTCCTTAAATGGAGAATAAATTATCATCCACGTACTAAATGCTTGCTTTTTCCATAGCTTACTTGTCACAACTCCTTTATTAGATGAGTGGATATGCAAACATGTTTGAATGTATTATTTATTTCCATTTATATACAGCTCTCTCACACACAAAATATACCCCTGAGTGCTGGTACGCAATGAAACACCTACTAAATTTTTCCTTCACAATGGGATTTGGATCAATAACTAATTTTGAAAACTGATTAGCTTGCAGCAGGGAAGTTGACACAGACTCGTATCTTGCCAGAGGATATAATCAGCCTGTAAATAGCAGTATTAGAGCACTAAGGTAATAGGCAGGTAATAAGAGAGCAAAGGAATATGGCCCAGAACTGCTATAATGTTCTATTTTACAAAGAGGGCATCACATGAAAAAAAAACACCAACTTGTAAATTGAACTTAATGCTGAAATAAGTTCTAGTTTTATCCCGCACCATATTTAATGAATAAGGAATAATCCTAGATGCATTATAATAAAAAGTGTGTGTGCATGCATTGCCTTGGGTGATTATCAAAGAGCCACAGACATTTTTACATATCTTTGCTGATTGTGAATTCCAGATGTTTTCAACATGAAACATGAAAAATTTTATGTTCCAAAAGTTAATGTTGTATCACCAACCATTTAGAAGATGGATTTTCCTATTAGAGTAAGAATGTTGCTATGGTGATAATTGTAAAACTGTGACCTAGTTTGGGCAGAGAGGAGGTGAAGAAATAATGTAAGTGGTGCAAACAGAAGAAAGACCCCCAAAAAACTATTTTGGTTTTTTTGCAATCTAATTAAGCTTTGCATTTCAGAAATTGCTTTAATTTTGTATTTTGAAATTGCTTTAATTTTATATTTTTTGGGGGGGAAAGAAATAACTTGATATATACATTGATGCTAATCAAATGTACACAGAATTATTTGACAGTCTCATTGGTTCAGTGCAATACAATCTATTATTTGCAACCATGAACTTCTCATTAACAAGCCTTTCAATGAGCCTTTTAAGTTGAGACCTATCCCAGTCTGCATCTGTATTGGAATGACTTTTTAACATGTTCTTAAACTTTTTTAAAAATGTTTTTAATCTTAGATATTTTGATAGCTTTTTTAAAGTAACATTTTTGAAGATGTTTTATTTTAATATGTTTTAAAGTTTGTTTTTATGATATTTTAATGTTTGTAGTGTTTTTGTTTGCTGCCCTGGACTCCTGCTGGGAAGAAGGGTGGGATATAAATCAAATAATAATAATAATAATAATAATAATAATAATAATAATAATAATAATAATAATAAACCTGTGTAGTTTTAGTGGTACAAAAAAGACTTCTGCAACTAATACAGGAACTTATGGCTGGTGAAGAGGGTTGCCCAGCTTTGATGCTTATAAGATAACAACCTGGTCTCCTTTGTCACCTCTGTATAGGTGGACAGTGCTAAACCCACATTCATACAAAAGACTGAAAGACGATTAGGTTCACTTAGTGTGATGAGTCAGTGGTTTCTCACCCTGACCAATGTTAATGCAGGTGCCTTGCACTGAAGTACTCTGCATCAGAATCAGGAAATGAGGTTATGACTAGTGCAATAGTTCTGATAAATGGAGTTGTAATAGGGCTTTGACTAAGGAAAAGCACTTGCACTTGATGCACACTGATCTAGGAACAATGCATTAATCAATGTACTTTAAACTCTTAATATTCAGCTGTATATTTAATGTTTTGGCTATATATTGCCAGATTGACAGCTATAAATGAATGACTATATATATGTATACTGAGATTAAAAGATTGTCCATACATCTCAACAGGAATTGAGAAAATTATTAGAAACTAGATTGTGGAAATTTAAGGTTGTTAACTGTATATATTGCTTCCCACTACAAACATCCTGAAGTGATTTACAATAAAAGTAAAACTATAATAATAAAATCACATTAGTGTGTTCAAAATATTGTCAGAATACAATATCATAAAAGGATTCATTTATATTTATGTTCCAACCCCTGCTGAAGTCATAATCCTCCAGAGGGCATATGCAAGGGCCCTGGCTGTTGAAGGCCTTACATGTATTTATTATTTATTTATTTATATAATATTTATACCCCGCCCTACTTCCGGAGAACTCAGGGCGGCTTACAATTATGAACCATAAACAATTAGAACAGTAATCATACAGATTAAGACGTTTAAAATGATTAAAAATCAAGAGAAAATAAAAATATTTGTCAATTTCAGTTAAAAGCTCGTCTAAATAAAACAGTCTTCACCTGGGCAAGAAAAGACAAAAGCGAAGGGGCCAATCGAACCTCACTGGGGAGGGAGTTCCACAATCTGGGGGCAGCCAGCGAAAAGGCCCTATTCTGTGTTTTCGCAAGAAGAACTTGCGAAAAAGATGGAATAGTGAGTAAGGTCTCACCAGATGATCTTAAAGTCCAGATAGGTTCATAGAGGGAGACACGATCTAACAGATAACCTGGACCTAGGCCGTATAAGGCTTTATAGGTCAAAACCAGCACTTTGAATTGTGCCCGGAAACAAATTGGCAGCCAGTGGAGCTGGTATAACAGAGGAGTTGTATGTTCTCGGGGCCCAGCTCCAGTCAACATTCTGGCAGCAGCTCTTTGTACCAATTTAAGTTTCCGAGCAGTCTTCAAGGGCAACCCCATGTAGAGCGCGTTACAGTAATCTAATTGGGATGTAACTAAGGCATGTGTCACCGTAGTCAAGTCTGGCACGTCAAGGGACAGGCGCAACTGGTGAACTAATCTCAGTTGAGCAAAAGCACTCCCGGCCACAGCAGAGACCTGGGCCTCCAGGCTCAAAGCTGAGTCCAGGAGCACTCCCAGACTGCGAACCTGTGATGTAGACCTTTTATCTCTTGCAGTTAGCATATGAATATGTATTCACACCATTTAATAGTGAACTCAGGTGATGACTGCCGGCAGAAATGGTGCCAAAACAGTATTGAGAGAGAAAAGTACCTTTTTTTTTTATTAAAGGAAGCAATCCTCACCCCAAAACAGTCCAATGAAGACTGGGCATGGTCATTAGCCATGGAATACTGAGTATCAGCTGGAAAAGAAAAATAAGAAAGGTAAGAAGAACAGTCCTGCTTGAGTTCCATAGTTTATAGTAGTCTGGAGGATGGCATGGCTGAACTAGCATTACTGCTAGGACGTGAGGATACACTGCAGTATTTTGTTGCAAATCCCACTTGTGTTATGCATTAGGTTTTTGTTTTAAACACCATATCATTCTGATTGATGGTTTGTTTATTGATTGCTGTATAAACCACTTTATGACTATCTATGGTGAAAAGCAGTCTATATGTATGGGAAATAAATAAATAAAAGGACATATATGAGTGCATAAATATTTCCACATATTTCTTAATATTCAGTTTGTCTGCAATTGATTTGGCTTCATGGAAGATTATTGCAGGGCTAGTGGGTTAACATGTGCAAACTGTATGTATTCCTGAATCTATCTGGGCATAAGTGAGGCTGAATACAAAAGGATCACAGTAGTGTTTGAACCACTCCTACTTCATTTATTCAGTAGGGGGGAAAATATTTTATAAGCTTGTTTTCAAGGCAGGTCAGCTCTGTAAGGAGAGCAAGTTAAGTACAGCTAATAAGGCCTCATTGTAACTTTGCAGATCTCACCAGATGGTCATTTGCTTCCAGTGTTGTTTTTACTCTAATAGAATTTGCAGTAGTTAAACATAAGGATATACGCAATGTTGGAATTTAAGATGTATGGGCCTTCCCATCACCTATGGACTAAAGTATATGACATAGTGGAAACATAAGAATACCCAAACACTGTTACACATATACATTTGTATAATTATAGATGATGCTGATGCTGATGATTTATTGAATTTATATCCTGCCTTTCCTTCCAAAGGAGCCCAGGGCAACAAACAAATTAACTGAACTATTTTAACATCAAAAAAAACAATTTAACAATTATACACATAAAGATAAAATAGACTGGCAATGTGTCCTACTCTACAAAGGACAGTCCTATATTTGAAGGGCTGTCCAGTTCAAGTTCGGTTTAAAGATAAAGAACCTAAGAAAGAGATCTAGAATACTGAGGTTCCCCATCAACTATTAGCAGCTCTACAGCATACTGAGAAGGCAGACAGGTCACCTGGCAACATCCTTCCTCCCTAAGGTGGGACGTGTTGTGTTTCTATTTAAATGATAGTAATCATTTATAAATTTGCATGTATACATATAAATAGGTATATGAAAACTTTTATGCAAATCTGTGCCCTCTTCTGTCCCCTGTTTTGGTGATGCATTTTCTTTTTTGGTGATGCATAAATTTAAAAGAGAGCTATGAAATGGTGAATGAGGAAAGGACAACTCACATGGAATGAGGAAAGGACAACTCACAGGCAATCCAGGTGAGTGAGGAACTGAGGGGGAGGCCTCAGATCTGCTGGATCCACATTGCCTTGTTCTCCTGACGTCCCCAGAAAGGATGAAAAGGTATTTAACTGGTAAACAGTCTTACCTGCCACCCCAGAACCACCTGCACAATATTTATGCAGTTTCTTTACTTATTATAATCATGTTCATACATTCTGTTTGCATTTTAAAATGCACGGGGAATTAGAGAAATCTGGAAACATAAGATTTGAAACTAAGGGCTTTTGAAAGTTTTAGCTACTGATTTATAATAAAATTGACTTTTTTCTTTTTGCAAAATAAATGGCTAATGGGGGAAAATAAATATCTATCACATCATTAATTCTAACAAAGAAATAGGAAATAATAATGGTTAGGACTGCTATGGGCCTATATATTCATGCATCTCGAGATATTTTGAAAGCAATTGATCTATGCATTTTTACAACAGGCATACTTGTTTTACAGATGATTAAGAAGAGATAGTAGGTTCTCTGAGATTATTGCCAAATTACAGTTAGGAGACCTAACATAACTCTGCAACACTGAAGTTAATGAATATGATTGCAAATGCAGTATGCTTAGATATAACATCTTATCAGCATTGGGCTACTTAGCACACCATCTCTGAAAGTAGCAGGTATCAATCCTCCCAAGGACCTTAATGGAATAATCTATCACTAGTTATTCACTCTGAGCTTCCAGCAGTCTTAGGTTATAGGAACACCTCATCATGAGTACAATAATGTTGCAATTTCATCCCACTGTATGGCTCAGTTCCATTGATGCTTTTCGGACTAGACAACATTGGCCAGCAGAAGCCAAGGAACACCAATCTACCTACCTATAAATGTCTTATAGGCCTGTATATCAGAATCAGCCCCAACAGTCTAGAAACAGAATTCCTACCTGTCTTCCTGGAACAAGATGTATTTATCACATGGGATGAACAAATGATTGTCAGTGAAGATGCCAGAATAGTATTCATGTTGAAAAGTCTCACTGAAAGTGTAAATAAGCGTCTGTTGAAAATGAAATGGACTGCCTTCATGTTAATTCCGACTTACATGACCCTATGAATAGGGTTTTCATGGTAAGCAGTATTCAGAGGGGGCTTACCATTGCCTTCCTCTGAGGCTGAGAGGTAGTGACTGGCCCAAGGACACCCAGTGAGCTTCATGGCTGTGTGGGGATTCGAACCCTGGTCTCCCAGGTCGTCCTCCAACACTCTAACCACTATGCCACATTGGCTCTCAAGCCTCTGTTCAAAGTGCCCATTTCCCTTAATTTTTATCAGTATCAAATACATTATCAGAAAGCTGTAAGATAGCACATTCCCAAATTCCTCTAACCAATCTCCTGATGATATGATTGTTTTTGCTCTCTCTGGTTTCGATAAAGGAATTACTATACAAGTTGCCAAATTCCTCTATGTCGCTCAATTAATACGTGCTAACATTTAAATGAGAATGTATGGTACTCTCTAGTATACTGTATATCTCTTTTATTTTCTTTTAAATTGTTTGTATTTACAGTCGATATGGGTCTTTGACCGCAAATTAAAGATTTGTAAGATAGCACATTTGCATGTTGACTTTGTTTTGCATACTGTCAGAACCTGCTGATGCACGATCTTTGTAGATATGACAGTTAATATTAAACATCATCTGGCTGAGGCAAATTTTGCCAGCTTTAGTCAACTAGTAGTGACCTGTAAAATCTGTAGTGAATGGTAGGAGGAAAACAGTCTGCCTCTGCATGGATTAAAATAGCAAGTGACAACTGAATGGAATTCTCATCTTCACATGTTCAGAAAGCTGGTAGAGTTGGTAAAGCCACAAAGTCTGTGCTTGCATACAAAGAAGACTTGTGTGAATATAATGCAAAGGAACAGATTATTATTTGGAAAGGAAATGAATGGAAAACGTCTGTAACTTCAGCCTATTTGTAACAACACATGACATATCAACAGTTCAAGTTTTTATAGGCCTAACATTATACTTCTTTATCAAATGAATTTAAAACTTTGCCAGGCAAAACTATAGCCAACACATATCAGATACGATCTCATAGACTCTGATTCTAAAATAAGGGCATAAGCAACTAGAGGAATCTGGGCTCAGTTCATACACTGCTTGTAACTATGCCAATGCTTATCTGCCGAAACTAAATTCAATGTCAGTGGTTTGTCAAGGAAATGGACTATGATTTTGCAAGTCATTGTTTCAATAACTTGGAAGGTTTATATAATGAAGATCATGTATAGAATTTATATAAGTCAAGTGTTCAAAGCACCTCACATACATGATCTTAGCAATTCTCCTGTTCCAGGCTGGAGCACATAGTGGTATACTGGCCAACTGTGGCAAGATGTAAGTCAGACAGCTGAGGGTCAGATCCACGGAGAGCTCCTACAGAGAAAGATTCAGGGTTAGGTCGGATACCAGACTCACTGACCACACTCGCAGGTCATGGTAAATCAAAAATCCTGGTTAAATAAATAAGAATATGTGTGAGTGGCATACAATTGCAGGAAGCTCTTTTCATGGAGCTTTGCTCCTCCATTCATGTGAGTCGCTAAACAACCCAGGATTCAGCACTTTATCAGAGATTCATGTTATGTGCAAACCCAGACGTTATGGTTAATGGCTTCAAAAAAAAAACCCAGGATATGAAGCCATGATTTAAAATTGCCTTAGTATCTTGACTTGTTTGGAAGCTATTAAAATAATTTCTGGTTTTGCACATAATGTGAAGTACTGACTCTTGACTTGTTTTGATGCTCACATGAAGGAAGAAGTGAAATGGCATGAAAGGGTTTGTTTGCATGGCATGTCAATCATGCATAGCCTAATTTATTAAGCCAGAGTTTTTGGCTTTCCGTTATATGAGAATACACCCACTGAAAAGCAGGCAGCTGGAAGTGTTGATCCAGCACTGGTCGAGAGTTGATTGATGTGTTGCATATTCCTGTAGAGAGAGACGTGGCTGATCCTTGCTTCCCAGAAGTGAGCCTGCTTAGAGGCTAAAGGGGGTGCATTGCATTATACAGGCATGTACTCTAGCAGAATTGAAATTCCACCCATGGAATTTGGTGGGGCTTGGTGCAGTGTAGAAGGGGGCTAAGAGAATATTAATTTGCCTAAGTCGGTTTACTGAATACATTGCTGAAGAGAGATTTGACTTCCTGGTTCTTAGTGCCAAAACAATATTATGACTGGAAACATGACACAGGGATCTTTCCTAGTGGAACAATTCTCTTTGGAACAGGCTTCTGAAATAAAAGGTTTGTCTTGCCTTGATGTTCACCCTTGCTTCTGTCAAGCATTTTAGAATGCCCTTAGTCATTATATGTACAGCTGGGAAGACTGCTGCTCATAGGCAGACAAGTCAGTAGAATATAAAATGGAATGATTGACATCTTAACTGTAAACACAGGTCTTCTTCATCCATAAAAATGGTGTTGCTGCTAATGTTCCTAGTAGCAATGCTGATAAAGTTTTTGGTGCAGACAAATGATGAGCAGTCTGTAATGTTAGTTCAAGATAAGGAGGTTAGAATGCTGGAAAAGGAATCCTTCAATGCAACTCCCGTGGGAGCAAGGCAACACTTAACAGTGCAGATTATCCTGCTGTCCTCAAAGGCAAGTAACTAACAGTCCAAAAATGACATCAATAAATTATAGCATAACAGGAAAAGTTTTAATAGCCAAAATATTTATGAATGCTTGTCTGCTTTTGTTTCTTTCATTGCCTAGTGAAACTGTAAAGGTCAAGTTGTGTCTGAAAAGTACATTTTAGGCTACAATTCTATAAACACTTACCTGGGCATAGGTCCCATTGAACTTAGTGGGGCTTACTTCTGAGTAAACATGAATAGGACTGCAGTCAAACAAATTGGCTTTGTTTTCTTTCCTGTTCCACCATGTAAACATTAGTGTGTATCACACTAGACAATATGTGAAATACATTTACGCATTTCTTGAATCTGCTTTCAAAACTTTAAATACCAACAGGGTGTGTGGGGAAAACTAGGATTAGGACTGTGCAGCATTCAGCCTAGGAGGGAGCTTCCACTAAATGAAGAGAATAAATCAAAATATATGTAAGCAACACTTCATTTCAGCTAGCATTATCATTGCCATATTGCAGATGGGGGTCTTAACCTGAGAAAGTGACTTGCCTAAAGACCTAGTACATTTATGCCTGAGGCAAAACATGAATTTCTGGTTTCTGCTTAGTCCTTTAGCCTCTACACTACACAAGCTAATAAGTGATAAGGAAAAATTATGAAGGCAATAATTCTGTATATGAGACACTGTAATCTTTAGCATATTTTATGTTTCAGAATTTAAAACCACTCACCATAGTGGTCCTAAAGGTGAATTTGTAGACATAACTCTAGAAATACTGCATAGCCTACATGACTATGTTCATAACGTTGACAACCATATCTGATATTTTGATATAAGATAGTAGTTATAATAATCACTATAATTGTAACAGTTCATGCTTATCAGACTCCACATCTATTCTTCATTTGTCCTTAACTAATTTGTCCTACATATGAATATATCACCCTCATCAATTTGAAGCGCCATCCCCTAGATTTGCAGGCTATTAAGGAATATGCATTATGTATGAGTCAAAGAGAAAACTTAAATACTTATGCTTGTACTATAGAACGGGTACTTTTCTAGTTGATTGTAAAAAGTTGTTCTGAATGAAATCCAAGTTGCACCCTTCACAAACTACACTTCCCAGGATTCTTTGGGAGAAGCCATAACTGTTTAAAGTGGAATAATAGTGGAATAAATGTGTAGTGTGAATATGGTCCAGATCTTTTCTGGAAGCAATTGACATGGAAATGAGCACTAAATTTCCACTAGATTTCCAGAAGTGGCTTTTGCATCATGTAAAAGATCAAATAAAATGCAGAAAATATCAGGTAAGAAAATGTTGGGAAAATGGAACAAACTGCTGTTTGAAAGCAGCCTATATTGGCTACAACAAAATGTTTCTTTCAAGCCTAATTTCACTGGGTGAGTGAACCCTTTTTGGGTACATATTGGTGGCCATCGGTGATGTGATGGAATGACATAGGATATATCTTCATGGAACTGCCATTGACAGTGGGAGCCCTGTGTTCTTTTTAATATCTGGTTGGTAGTCTATAGTGGATTGGTTATAGAACAGCTGCAGCACTGGAGGTCTGGAGAAGACTTGCCCTGGGAGTGAGTACCTTGCTTGCTCACTCTTCTGGGTTGCTGTCTCTCAAGGCAGCTGAAGTCCCTGGTAAGTGCTGCAAGGACTGGGACCCCCTGCCTGACCCTGGTTCCAGAGAGAAGCTGCAGTTAATCGTGTAGCCTCTTGCATCAGCTCCTGGCTGGGTCAGGGGGCATAAAAGCCCAACTGCCCTTGGGTGGTGGGTCTGCTGCCGGTGGGGTTGCCACTGAAGTGGGTCACCCCTTGGGGAGTCTCCAGGGCAAGGGTGGTACCCCCTTCTATTTTTTTCTAAAACAAAATCTGGAGGAGATTGGTAGTGGGGAGGGTGTATGGCTCATGTGTAGTTCCTGCACAGGATGAGAGTCTGTGCAGTGAACTGAATGATAGGAGAAAGTTGCCAGATGCCTTCAGAGTGAGAGTCTGTAACTGGCAGAAGGCTGGCTCTCCTTGGGTGTGAGACGGGGGGGGGGGTAGATGTGCCCCATGTGAAAGATATTGAGTGGGTCTGACTGTTCCCAATTCTCTCAAAGGCCTACTGGAATAATTGATTCAAGTAGGTTTTGTTGGTGGGATCTTCTTGGGTTCATATCAGGCATTGAGGAGGAGTCTTAGTAAGGAGGAACATGGGTGATGTCACCTCAAGTTCAGTGATCATAGGTAGAGCCATGGGGAGGTGATGAACTACCATAGAAAATGAGGGCAAGGCTATCTACACCTTGTTCCTCAATCCCACTCCTCTCATGGACTGGTTCCTCATTGCTCATCAGCTCTCCCTACTGGCCTCTGTGTGCTGTTGGTTAACACCAGATTGGTACACAATAAGACCACACTCATCCATGATTTGATCATGGATGAAGGTGCCGATTTGGTGTGCATTACTGAGACCTGGGTGGGTGAGCTGGGAGGAGTTGATCTGACCCAGCTTTGCCCACCTGGATACTTAGTGCAACACCAGCACAGGCTTCAAGGACGGGGGAGGGGAAGAGTTGCTGTGGTCTACAGAACTTCTGTCTCTGTCACCAGAAAACCACTCTGTCTTGGAGCTGACTGTGAGGGCCTGCACCTGGTGTTGAGCCAAGGAGACAGTAAACTAGGGTTGCTACTGGTGTACTGTCCACCCTGTTGCCCAGCAGCTTCTCTAACTGAGCTGGCAGAGGCCATCTTGGCTGTGGTATTGGAGGAGCCCACAATGATAGTCCTGGGTGATTTCAATGTCCATACGGCGCGGGACCACAATACTTGTTGGAACACCTCTCCCGATACGAACCGGCCTGTACACTACGTTCTACTACGAAGGCCCTCCTCCGGGTTCTGACTCATAGAGAGGCCCGGAGGGTGGTGACAAGATCTAGGGCCTTCTCAGTGGTGGCCCCCGAACTGTGGAACAGTCTCCCCGAGGAGGTGCGCTTGGCGCCGACGTTGTTTTCTTTTTGGTGCCAAGTTAAAACCTTCCTCTTCTCTGAAGCATTTTAATTTAAGTTAATTTAATTTGTAAAATTTTGTTGTAATTGATTTTTGACTGTTTTTATATGTTTTGCTGTATCATATTGTGTGATTTTATTGTATTCTTTGTGTTCACCGCCCAGAGAGCTATTGCTAGTCGGGAGGTATAAAAGCCTAATAAATAATAAATAATAATAATAATAATAAATAATGCTGAGGCTGCCTCTAGTGTTCCAGCTCGGGACTTCATGGCCTCCATGACGACCATGGAGTTGTCTCAAGTTGTCACCAGCATGACACAAAGGGCAGGGCACATTCTCGACTTGGTTTTTACTCCAGATGGAGGAAGGGGTGGTCTGGAGATGGGAGGTAGTGGATGTCACCCCATTGTCATGGTCAGACCACTTCCTGGTGAAGTTAAGACTTATGGCTCTGATTCTCCCCTGCAGGGGTGGTGGACAGATTAAGATGGTCTGCCCCCAGAGACGAATGGAATCCACAGGATTCCTTTTTTTTTTTTTCAATAATTTTTATTCAGATTTTCATAAAACATACAAGACAAAATCATAAAACATTCAAAGACAAAAAACAAAATCAAAAATAGTTAAACAAAAAGAAAAAAAGAAAAAAAAAAACAAAAATAAAAAGTAAAGAGTAAAATATTGACTTCCCATTTGTCAAAGATCAAATCAGTTATAAGTCTATAATATACAACAATCCTGTCTCTTAAGTCATATTATAAAATCACTTTCCTCCAGTAGTTATCTTACTTAATCATCAAATCTCATAAACATTACTTTATTCTTTCCACAAAAAGTCAAAGAGAGGTTTCAATTCTTTAAGAAATATATCTATCAATTTTTTTTTCCAGATAAGCATATCGATTAATCCATCTCATTACTAATTATGATAATCTTATTGTCATAACCATAGTCAAAATAAACATTTCAATTAATCCATCACATCAGAATCTGTTAGGTTCAGTAATTTCAGTAGCCATTGTTCTATTATCCCTATTAGTTCCATTTTCCATCTTCCATCTTCAGTAGTCTTGTTAAGTCCAGTAATTTCAGTATCCAATCTTCCATTATCAGTATTCCATAATAATCTTGCTGTCAAAGCCATAGTCATATAGTAAGAGTCTGATGGGAATTACCTCTATCCCAAATATTTTCTTGCCATCCATTCTGAATAGGTTGCTGAAATACTGCTGTAAAATCATATCTCTGTTCTTTTTTTCAAAATACACTGGGTCATCTCTTGAAAGTTTTTCCATTGTCACATGGCTGCAGTTAATTCCATAGATTTTCTCTATATTGGGCTCCATCACATCATTCCAGTCCAGAAGATTATCCATGCCATTGATAACTTTATCTCTAGAATCTTCATTAATTTCTTCAGAGATAACATTGAGTTCCAAACAATAGATTTTATTTCTAAAGTCCATAGACTCCAAATCTTGTTCCTGTTCCACGTTTGTTCCAATCTCCGGGATCTCCTCTCTCACAGGGACCCCTGTTCCAGTCTCCAGGGTCTCCTCTCTCACAGGGACCCCTGTTCCAGTCTCCAGGGTCTCCTCTCTCACAAGGACCCCTATGTCTTTAATCTCCTGTGTCTCCAAACAATAGATTTTGTTTCTAAAGTCCATAGACTCCAAATCTTTTTCCTGTTCCACGTTTGTTCCAATCTCCGGGGTCTCCTCTCTCACAGGGACCCCTTCCAGGGTCACCTCTCTCACAGGGACCCCTATATCTTTAATCTCCTGCTTCATTTTACTCAATTCAATTTTCAGCTCCTTACAACCCTGTCGCAGGTTTTGTTTCGTTATCTCAATCTCATCCATTATTTTCTGAAACATAGTTATTTCCAGCTTCTCAGCCACTTTCTTAATTGCCATTTTAAAAGAAAAATATAGGAAAACCACTTCTTATTTCAGCAACAATTGGGTTAATACTCCAAACTTGGTGACATCACAGTATAAACAGAGCAGACAGCCTTATCTCTCCATGCTTAAGTAAACAAAATGCAGTTCCCAGGATCGAAACAATTAATGGCGGTCGTCAGGAAACAGATTCGTCAAAATAAAATAGACCAAAAAGAGAGTAGTCTCAGACAATATAATATTCTTCAAAATAAAAATCTGGAATAGAAATCCCTCTTCTGTGTATATCTTTAGAATGCAAATCCAGGACAGCTTTTTGCAACAAAAACAGAGATAAGCTATTAATTAGTGAGTAGCAGAGAGAAGTTATGGCTCCCCAGTGAGATGTCAAAAACCGATCAATCTGGCAAATCTCTTTTAAACAGCAACAATTTAAGTCAAGTAAAAGAAAAATATAGAAAGAAGGGTGCTTGCCTGTTAGTGCGTTCTCTCTTAGAAGATAAGATGAACGTTCGCTTTATCAGATAGAGCTTGTTGTTGAAAATCCGTCCCACCTTCGTCGGCTGGACCTCGTCCCATAAATTAATGAGATCTGGTCGTCCCAACAAAAATAGGCTTTGAGGTTAATCTCTTCGTTTCTCCCTACCCGGGAGAAGTTTAATCAGTCAAAAAAAAAAAAAATCTGACTGATATATCTGAATAAGCTTCTTTTGAGGCAGGAGCCCGTCTCAAAAGCAGGCACAGGCTAAGTCACCCTTCCCGGAAGTCGAATCCACAGGATTCCTGAACGCCCTGGAGGAGTTCCCAATAGATAGAGCAGGTGACCCTGTTGAAGCCCTTGTCACTCTGTGGAACAGCGAGGCGCATTGGATTCTTGACATGGTTGCCCCTGAGCGTTCTCTTCAGGATAGTGGAGCCTCGTTTGCACCTTGGTTACCAGTGAGCTAAGGGCAGTGAAACAGGGTGGACGATGGCTAGAAAGCGAGTGGCAAAAGATGTGCTGTGAGGCTGATCAGGCACACATAAAATATAACCATGCCAACTGTGTGGCAGTAAGGGTGGCCAAGAAGGCCCACTTCTCTGCCACCATTGAATCCTCAAGTAGCCATCCAGTGGAGCTTTTCCATATTGTCAGGGATCTGTTGACAGCAACTCCAAGGAAATGGAGTTTTAGACCCTTCGGAGGCCCACTGTGAATGGTTTGCAAGGCACTTTGAGGGTAAAGTTGCTCAACCCTGTAGCAATCTTGATGCTTCATTCATATCTACCAGCGCAATGTCTGCTGCAACTTCTTGGGATCGGTTTCAGTTGATGCGGTCTGATGACATGGACAAGGTGCTTGTTACAATGCAGCCAGCAACATGTCCTCTTGACCTTTGCCCTTATTAAAGCTTGCCTTATTAGCTTTATTAAAGCTTGGCAAGGGTGTTTGACTGAGTGGATCCAGGGTGTCTTCAAAGCATAGTTGCGGGAGGGAATGGTTCCCGCCGTGCCGAAAGAGGCAGTGATCCGACCACTCCTGAAAAAGCCCACCCTGGATCCATTGGTTGGCAACAACTACTGCTCGGTCACAAATAGCCCCTTCTTAGGGAAGGTGATTGAGATGGTTGTGGCACAGCAATTGCAAGTACTCTTGGATGAAACAGACTATTTTGACCCATTCCAGTCTGGGTTCAGGCCCAGTTATGAGACTGAATTGGCCTTGGTCGCCCTGATGGATGACCTTTATTGGGAGAAGAACAGGGGAAGTGTGACCCTGTTATTCTTACTTGATATCTCAGCGGCTTTTGATACCATTGACCATGGTATCATTCTGGGACGACTTGGTGAGATGGGTTTTGGAGGCACTGTTTTACAGTGGTTCTGATCCTATCTCCAGGGTCGTTTTCAGAGAATAGCATTGGGCAATTGTACTTTGGCCCCCTGGCAGTTGTGCTGTGGGGAGCTGCAGGGTACCATCTTGTCCCCCATGCTGTTTAACATCTATATGAAGCCCTTGGGAGCAGTCATCAGGAGATTTGGGGCGAGGTGTCAGCAGTACACTGATGATACCCAGCTCTATTTCTCTGTAACATAGGAATTGGGAGAGGCTGTGCAAGCTCTGGACCGGTGCCTGGACTCTGTGGTGGGCTGGTTGAGGGCCAATAAATTATTAATCCTGACAGAGATGCTGTGGATTGGTAGTTCCTGAGTTCAGATAATTGGTCAGTTGCCTGCATTGGATGGGGTCGTACTTCCTCTGAAATAGCAGGTTTGTAGTCTGAGGGTGCTCCTGGTTCCATCTTTGTTGCTAGAGGCCCAGGTGACCTCCGTGGCTAGGAGTGCCTTCCACCAGCTTCTGATGATAAAACAGCTGTGGCTGTTTCTGGACAGGGGTATCCTGACCACTGTTATCCACGCACTGGTAACCTCCAGATTGGATTACTGTAATGCACTCTATGTGGGGCTACCCTTGAGATTGATCCAGAAGCAGCACCTAGTGCAAAATGTGGCAGCAAGACTGCTCACTGGAGCAGGTTATCACCAACATGTCTCTCCACTATTGAAAGAATTCCACTGGCTGCCTATTAGCTACTGGGCTAAGTTGAAGGTTCTAATTTTGGTGTATAAAGCCCTATACAGTTTGGGACCAGGATACCTGAAAAACTGTCTTATCCCTTATATACCCAGTTGATCACTGTGCTCTACAGCTGAGGGCCTCCTGCAGATACCAACTTATCAGGTGGTCTATACTGCGTAACATAGGAAACGGACCTTTAGTGCAGTGGCGCCTACCCTTTGGAATTCCCTCCCCTTAAATATTAGACAGGCACCATCTTTGTTATGTTTTTGGCACCTACTGAAGACCTTCCTCTTTCAACAAGTATTTTAAGTAGAGACCTTATCCCACTCTGTTTCTGTGTTGGAATTGCTTTTTAATATATTTTAAACCTTCTTTTAAAAAATGTTTTAAAGCTTTTTAAAAAATGTTTTTAAAGATGTTTTGGTTTAATAGGTTTTTAATAATTATTTTGTTTTAATATGTTTTGAAGTCTGTTTTTATGATGTTTTAAAGTGTTTTTTGTGCTTTTGTTTGCCGCCCTGGGCTCCTACTGGGAGAAAGGGTGGAATATAAATCAAATAAACTAATTAATTAATACCGTGCACTACCAGTCTGAACTGAATGGGGATTTAGGTACGTATTGTTAAAACACATACAGAAAAACATAGCATGGTGGTTATCAGTTGTGCCCTAGCAAGGCACTCTGATGAATAAGTCCTCCTATTTTAGCAGCTGACAGTTTAATATTTAAACATTAGTTTAAATATTTTGATTATGCTATACAAACATAGGAAAGAAACCATTTATATTTTCTATTAATGTCACTGACAAAAAATCAGACTATTTTATTGAATATTATTACGAAACTTTATTAAAATGTGCCATGAATTCAAATTACCAAATTATTTGTAATATGTTTTCTCTTCTTGACAAAATGTACCATTGGCAGTAACTTGTGGGCAGGAATCCCAGCCTAATGCTTGTAATATTTAATTATCCAAATACTGATGCATTTCCATTTATAATGTTGGGATTGTCATTTTCTTTCTGCAGCTGCAAACATTTTTCTTCATATTTGTAATTATATTGGAATCATTCTGTCAGAGCTGCTTAGATTAAAAGAGGAAAAGTATTTCCAGATTCATTGGAATCAACAGTGTACATGTCTATATAGATTGCTTCCACAGAATCATAGAATAGTAGAGTTGGAAGGGGCCTATAAGGCCATCAAGTCCAACTCCCTGTTCAATGCAGGAATCCAACTTAAAGCATACCAAACGGGTGGCTATCTAACTGCCTCCTGAATGCCTCCAGTGTTGGAGAGCCCACCACCTCCCTAGGTAATTGGTTCCATTGTTGTACTGCTCTAACAGTTAGGAAGTTTTTTCTGACATTTAGCCAAAATCTGGCTTCTGTAACTTGAGCCCATTTTTTCATTTCCTACAGTCTGGGATGATCGAGAAGAGATCCTGGCCCTCCTCTATGTGACAAGCTTTCAAATACTTGAAAAATGCTGTAACATCTCCCCTCAGTCTTCCCAAGGCTAAACATGCCCAGTTCTTTCAGTCTTTCCTCATGGGGCTTTGTTTGCAGTCCCCTGATCAACCTCATTGCCATCCTCTGAACCTGTTCCAGTTTGTTTGTTTGTTTGTTTGTTTATTTATTGCACTTGTATACCACCCCATAGCCAAAGCTCTCTGGGCGGTTTACAGCAACCAAAAACATTAAAACAAATATACAATTTAAAACACATATTTTAAAAACAATTTAAAACACATGCTAAAATGCCTGGGAGAAGAGGAAAGTCTTGACCTGGCACCAAAAAGATAACAGTGTTGGCACCAGGTGCACCTCATCAGGAAGATCATTCCATAATTTGGGGGCCACCACTGAGAAGGCCCTCTCCCTTGTTGCCACCCTCCGAGCTTCCCTTGGAGTAGGCACCCGGAGGAGGGCCTTTGATCTTGAACGTAGTGTACGGGTGGGTTCGTATCGGGAGAGGCGTATTGTGGTCCCAAGCCGTGTAAGGCTTTATAGGTCAAAACCAGCACCTTGAATTGAGCTTGGAAACATACAGGCAGCCAATGCAAGCAGGCCAGAATCGGTTTCATATGTTCAATTCATCTGGTCCCTGTTACCAATCTGGCTGCTGCATTTTGCACAAGCTGCAGTTTCCGAACCATCTTCAAAGGCAGCCCCACATAGAGTGCATTGCAGTAATTTAATTTGGAGGTTACCAGAGCATGGACAACTGAAGCCAGGTTATCCCTGTCCAGATAGGGACGTAGTTGGGCCACCAACCGAAGTTGGTAGAAGGCAGTCCGTGCCACCGAGGCTACCTGAGCCTCAAGTGACAGAGATGGTTCTAGGAGAACCCCCAAGCTATGAACCTGCTCCTTCAGAGGGAGTGCAACCCCATCCAGGACAGGTTGGACATCCACCATCTGGTCAGAAGAACCACCCACTAGCAGCATCTCAGTCTTGACTGGATTGAGCCTCAGTTTATTAGCCCTCATCCAGTCCATTGTCGCAGCCAGGCACTGGTTCAGCACATTTACAGCCTCACCTGAAGAAGATGAAAAGGAGAAATAGAGCTGTGTGTCATCAGCATACTGATGGCAACACACTCCAAAGCTCTGGATGACCACACCCAATGGTTTCATGTAGATGTTGAACAGCATGGGGGACAGAACTGACCCCTGCGGAACCCCATACTGGAGAGTCCAGGGTGCCGAGTAATGTTCCCCAAGTACCACCTTCTGGAGGTGACCTGCCAAGTAGGAGCAGAACCACCGCAATGTAGTACCTCCCACTCCCAACTCAGCCAGTCTCCCCAGAAGGATACCATGGTCGATGGTATCGAAAGCTGCTGAGAGATCAAGGAGAATCAACAGAGTCACACTCCCCCTATCCCTCTCCCGACAAAGGTCATCATACAGGGCGACCAAGGCTGTTTCTGTGCCAGAACCAGGCCTGAAACCCGACTGAAATGGATCCAGATAATCGGTCTCATCCAAGAGTGTCTGGAGCTGGCCTGCAACCACTTGTTCCAGGACCTTGCCCAGGAATGGAACATTTGCTACCGGCCTATAGTTATTAAGATTTTCTGGGTCCAGGGAGGGCCTCTTCAGGAGTGGTCTCACTACTGCCTCTTTCAGACAGCCAGGGACCACCCCCTCTCGCAGAGAGGCATTCATCACTTTCCTGGCCCAGCCGGCTGTTCCATCCCTGCTAGCTTTTATTAGCCAAGAAGGGCAAGGATCCAGCACAGAAGTGGTTGTACGAACCTTGTCAACGTCCTCAAGCTGTACCAACTGAAACTCATCCAAGAAATCGGAACAAGGCTGTGCTCTGGCTACCTCGCTTGATTCACCTGCTATAACACTGGAGTCTAAGTCCTGGCAGATGCTAACGATTTTATTCTGGAAGTGCCTAGCAAATTCATTACAACGGGCCTCAGATGGTTCTATCACATCCCTGGGGCCAGCGTGTAATAGCCCCCGAACAATTCTGAAGAGCTCCGCTGGGCGGCAGATTGATGATTTGATGGTGGCAGCAAAATATTGTTTTTTTGCTGCCCTTACTGCCCCTAAATACAGCTTACCATAGGCACTTACCAGTGTATAATTGCATCCACTAGGAGTTCGTCTCCATCTGCACTCAAGCTGTCTCCTATATGGTTTCATTGCTCTCAGCTCTGGGGTATACCATGGAGCCGTACGAGCTCTACACAGGAGAGGGTGCTCAGGAGCAATCATGTCAATCGCCCAGGTTATTTCTGTATTCCACAGTTCAACCAGGGTTTTGACAGGAGCGCCAGCCCTATCAGCCGGAAAACTCCCCAGAGCCCTTTGGAAACCCTTCGGATCCATTAGTCTCTGGGGGCGGACCAGCTTAGTAGGTCCCCCACCTGTGCAGATGGGAAAAGCCACTGTAAGTCTAAACTTCAGCAAGCAGTGATCTGTCCATGACAGAGGGGCTGATGTAAGGCCCCCCACATTCAGATCACCAACTCCATGTCCAGCTGCAAAAACCAAATCTAGATTATGCCCTGCTACATGTGTTGGGCCAATGGCATATTGGGACAGTCCCATGGTTGTCATGGAGACCATGAAATCCTGAGCCGCCCCGGATAAGGCGGCCTTGGCATGGATGTTGACATCCTCCAGAACCAGCAGTCTGGAGGATCTCAACAGTACACCCGAGACCACCTCCGTCAGCTCAGCTAGGGAGAATGTTGGGCAGCGGGGTGGGCAGTACACCAACAGAATCCCCAGTCTGTCCCGCTGACCCAACATAAGGTGCAAACACTCCAGACCAGTAGTCACATGGACAGTGTGCTGGCAGAGGAAGATGGAGCTCCTATAGACCACAGCAACCCCCCCTACCCGACCCTCAGGTCTACCCTGATGCTGGACCAGGTACCCTGGCGGGCATAGCTGGGAGAGACTGACTCCCCCCTGCTCACCCACCCAGGTCTCGGTTATACATAGATCAGCTTCCTCATCCACAATTAAATCGTGAATGAGGGAGATCTTATTTTGCACCGATCTGGCATTTAGCAGCAGCATCCGGAGGCCTGAGAGCTGGCTGATAGGGCAAGCAACAAACCTGTGGGTGTGGGGAGGACCGGAACAAGGCACAGTCATTAAGTGCCTGGGTCACTTTCCCCTTACCTGGCAAGTCCTCCTCACAATGCCATATCTCCCTCGACCCGTCACTACACTAATTGGGGCCCCTGTCAGGTCTCCCCACTTGGGTCTGAGTCCTCTCTCCCAGGCACAAGACTCAAGACCCAGCAGGAGGCACCTCACCCAGCCAGCTTATGTATCCCCTCCAGAGAAGGGACAGGTGGAGGAAATCAGCCGCAGCTGGCTGAGTACCTGGGGCCTGGTCCTGCAAGGTGTGACACCTGCCAAACAGAAGTCCAACTGGGAAAGGGTGGTGGTGGTGGTAGCCAAGCAGCAGCAGCAGCACGCAGGCAGGCAGGCAGGCAGCAGCAAACAGCTCTCTTTCCCTGGATGGTGGTGTTCCCCTTCCTCCTGCAGGCACTGTGTCTCAATCCTTCTTAAATAGTGGTGTCCAGAACTAGACACACTACTCAAGATGAAGCCTAACCATTGCTGAACAGAGGGGAACTAGCACTTCATGCAATTTGGAAACTATACTTCTGTTAATGCCACCTAAAATAGCATTTGCCTTTTTTGTATCCACATTGCACTGTTGGCTCATATTCAGCCTATTCAACTTGTATTTTCTGTTATTTTAAGTAAAATGCTTAGAGATTTTATTATATTAAGCACCATAAGATGCTATAAATAATTCAAAATGAACAGTGATACAGACAAATTTAAAGTTGTGCACACCCAGGTGAAGTTGAAATACACCTCCATTTCCCTTTTTAACCTTCAGCTTTATAGAAGCTGTCTTGGGAATTCAAGGCAATTCTAGCACCAGCTTTGCCTATTCAGTCTGAAAGCTGAGTAACAGAGCAATCCTCCCTTACTGAGGGGAGGGGAATTCCATAGCTCATCACCAACCACGTTCTGTGCCCCACAGTTTTACTGTGGCCAGGCCAGGACCAGAGAGCATTTCCTTTTCCCACTCCCATTGACTAGAATGGGAACAATATACTATGCCAATCCAGGTCTTTTCACAGGCCTACCGACAGACCTCCAACAGTGGATCTAGCTCTCTGCCAGAAAAATGGCATGTATCACTTTCAACCAGCAATTGAATTGCATCTTAAAAAGACCTATTTTCCAGAGAAAGTGTTCCCACTTAAAGATCTAGCAAAAAAAGCCAACTGAAAGTAACGTTTCAGAGCAAATTTTTGATGACATTAAAATATCTATAAAATACTCCTGCATAAAACTTTAATTAGTTATTCAATAACGTAAAACTTTAATTAGTTATTTAACAATGTGGGTTTAAACACATAGGGACATATTTTTATCCTAAGAGTATTATTCTCTCTCTCTTCTTATATTTAATGTCTTCTGTAATCTATTGCAAATTGATTTATGATATTTTAATGCTACAGACCTGTCTTAGCAGTGTTCAAGGATCTATTGTGTAGCAAAACTACAGTTGTTTATTACTTTTTGTCTTTATGTTCTCAATCTTTGGTGGTCTATAAATTTTATTTATATGTCTTAAAGAAAAGGATGGTTCTCCTTTGAAACTAATTGATTTGTTAATTATTAAGTCATTCATTTTTCTTGCTTTATGATAGCTGTATGGTTAATAGCCTAAAATGTCATTTTGAATTAAAACTGCAGCACTTTCTTGCTTTGTGTAAATGTAGACTGAAAATGAGATTCCAAGTGGACTAATCTTTAATTTCCAATAATGCTCTCCATGATAACATATCATGACACAAATATAACAAAAACATCTGAATGCCTGTCAGTGAGATTCAGTAATAGTAATGGCTGATAGGAACTAAAGATGAATTGCTTTCACTGAAGCTAGTTATACCTTGCTAACAACGTTTATTTTTGGCTCCTGACACAAAAGTGATAGATGGAATCACTTGACATTTCAAAGGACCATAAATTGTTTGGAATTCAGCCAAATTCAATTGACCAAGCATTTCTAAATACTCTGTTCCATAGTCAATCCAGCTGCAATCACAGAGGTGCAAATTTACCTCACTTATTTTATTTATTTATTTATTTATTGTATTTCTATACCACCCCATAGCCAAAGCTCTCTGGGCAGTTTACAGTACCTAAAAACACAAAAAACACATATACAAATTTAAAACACATCTTTTAAAAACAATTTAAAACACAATTTAAACATTTAAAACAATTTAAACAATAGAGACTCATATTTCTGTAACTTCCCTTCGACTAGCTCCTATGTTGCTCCTTCTATAAAGAGGTGGTTCATTATGTTTCATCATCCAAAAAGCGTGCTTACATGTCAGAATTATTGAGGCAGTTGACAAGCTGCATTAGGTACATCTGCCTGCTATTCCTCCCCTAACCAAAGTTCTGCTTCAAGCTAAAAGCTATAGAGCAGGAGAGATACCTGTGAAAGGTATAGCTTGGAGAAATGACATTAGCTTTCCTTCTGATTCAATGACAATGAGAAGCCTTTATTTTTGAGGAAGTCCTTTACATGCAGCAGAACTCTCATTTTCTGGCAGCTATAGAAAGCAGTCCCCAGCAGATTCTTGGAACTGCACTGATTATTTTTAATAGAAAAAGAGTGCATAAATATTAAACAAACAAAACAAAATTCAGTGATGTTCACTGAGGGCAAACAATGGTTAAGGAGTTTTTGCCAGTCTCTTTCCAAGATGGCATGCTCACCCTCACCTTCCATTTAAAAGGTGAGGTAGGTAGTGACCAGAAATGGAATCTTCTAGGTTATAGTGACCCATTTATTGTGCTCCCTTTTCTAAGTTTACCTGGTGCCGACATTACTATGTTTTTGGCACCAGGTGGTAGGGCAGTAGATTTGAGAGTAGATTACATTCCAGTAATGCAAAAGCTTCAGGTTTCTACACACACCAGAGCTTGGAAAAGTAACTTTTTTGAACTACAACTCCCATCAGCCCCAGCCAGCACATGCTGGCTGGGGCTGATGGGAGTTGTAGTTCAAAAAAGTTACTTTTCCAAACTCTGACACACACACACACACACACACACCAGGCAAGCAACAGTCATTATTATAGTTCAAGGATATATTCCAGACAGATAAAAGTAGTCAAGGAAGGCATGGAGTTATGCTGATGAGGGATGTGGCCTAGGAAGAGGGGCTGAGGCCTGAGGAGAGTCTTAAGACTGGATAGAGACGCTTAGAGGGATACATTCGGCTTCTGGGTTATAAATCATCCTGTAAACATTGCTGATTTTAATTTTTAACAAGCAAATAGAAAAGGATTATTTAAAAAGAAGCTGAAAGGTATAGAGCCACAACAGCATATGGTGAGTGGTGGCCATACCTGCCATCAGCCCAAATAACAGAAACAAGACATGTGCTGTGCTGATCTTGTTTTAGCAGTAGGAAGCAACAATATTAAAACAGTTGATATAGTCCAGATAGTCACTTTAAATATGTTTGATTTACTTTGCAATTTTAGTGAAGTTTCCTATAGGAAATCATTTTCTTTTGCTTTTGTTTCTGTGAATATGTGAAGTACAGCAACACTTTGAAACACTAAAAAAAGCTCCAAAAACAATTGTGGAATAATGGCACTGACTCTTCTGCAGAATAGTTTCCAATGGACATGAGGAGTGTCTCAGTTTGCACAAGATAAAAGAGTGGGAGGTGAAATATATTCTAGCAAAATTCTAGGTGTGCTCTATGTTTTTAATTGACCATGCTCACCTTTCCTTAAGTGGAATAGTTTAAGCATAGCAGGCTGAACACGTGCATCTTGGGCAGGGCAGGTTTGTTTCTTCCAACAGCTAGGGTTATTGCTTAAGTGGCAACATATTATAATCAGTCTGATTTTACATCAAACTGCAGTTTCAGATTCAACTGTTAATGCAGCCAAAATAGAAATAGAGGATAACCTCCAGTTTAAAACACAGAAGCCTGTCTTCACCATCATAGGACATTGACAAAAAATGCTTTGAAATTAATAAAAATAAATTTGACAGATTACTAGGATGAATAATGAGAGAAATGTAATTTTCTAGTTTAGATTCTCTGTAGAAACAGTAGTAACACAGGAAAAAAGCTAAGTAAGAAGAACACCATCAAACATACAAAAATGTAATTCTCCATTTTTGGAGATTGTAGGTGTTGCCACCACTCATCATATACTCAAAGGCACATGTTACCAACTTCTTCCAAGCTACACAGGAAGTGGATTGGACTGTGAAAGACCAACCCAAATTGTGTTTGCATTTTGACAAATTTGTAGGGTAGTCCAATACAGGAGGAGGTGCATTCACTATAGCTGCCCAAATTCCCTGTTTTTTTTAAAGTTGGATAGAAATATCTGTTAGCTATAGGTACATTCTTAATTCACTAATAGGCAAAAAACCTTGCGGTTTAAGAACATACCTATAGTCCACAGATATTTCTATCCAACTTTAAAAATAGAAACAAAAGAAAATGATATCCTATAGGAAACTTCACTAAAATTGCAAAATAAATCAGACATATTTAAGGTGACCATCTGAAATATATCAACTGTCTTAATAATGTTGCTTCCTCCCTGCTAAAACAAGATCAGCACAGCACATGTCTTTCTATTTTTTGGGCTGATTGCAGGGGTAGCCACCATTCACCATATGCTGAGAGGCACATGTTACCAAATTCTTCCAAGCTACACAGCAAGTGGATTAGACTGTGAAAGAGCAACACAAATTGTGATTGCATTTTGACAAATGTGTAGGGCAGTCCAATATCTCAGAGAGGAGGTCAGGTCTTCTGCTCCCCTGGTGCATCCACTATAGCTGCCCAATTTCCCTGCTTTTTAATGTTTGATAGGAATATCTGTGGGCTATAGGTATATTCTTAAACTGCAAGATTTTTTACCTGTTAGTGAATTTCCCTGCTTTTTAATCCAGGAGGTAAGAAATGGGATCCTGTGCAAGTTTGCTGAGAATGGATTAATCATTTGCATGCTTATTGAGTTCAGTGGGATTTACTCCCCTGCAGTCATGCTTAGAATAGGTGATACTGACCACAAGAGATGGGGAGGGGGGAGGGGGGAGGGGGAGGGAGGGGAGGAAAGTCAGAGGGGAGGAGTGGGATGGGAGCAGGCAGGAGGGGAAGGGAGGAGAAGGACAGGGCTGATCATTTGCATGTTTATTGAGTTCAGTGGGATTTACTCCCGTGCAATCATTCTTAGGATAGGTAAAACTGACCGGGGGGAGGGAGGGAGGGCTGGAGTAGGCAGGGGCAGAGGAAGAAGGAAGAGGGGAGGGGAAGAAGAAGGGAGAGGAGAGGGAAAGGAGGGGAAAAGCAGGTCTGATTATTTGCATGCTTGAGTTCAATGGGATTTACTCCTATGCAATCATGGTTAGGATACGATAGGAAAAACTGACCATGGGGGAGGAGGAGGGGCAAAGGAAAGGAGCATATTGGAGCGGAGCAAAGGGAAGGGAAAGGGAGGGGAAGTTTGATCATTTGCATGCTTATAGAGTTCAATGATATTTACTTCCATGCAATCATGCTTAAGATACGTAAAACTGACCATGGGGAGGAGGAAGAAGAGGAAGGAGGGGATTGGAAGGTGATGGGGATGGGTAAGGAGGGGCAAAGGAAGGGGGAGGGAAGGGCCAAGAGGGAGGGGATAGGAGGGAGGAGAAGGGAGGGTGGGTTTGATCATTTCTATACTTTTTGAGTTCAATGGGATTTATTTCTGTGCAATCATGTTTGAAAATGGAAATGGACTGCCTTCAAGTCGACCCCAACTTATGGCGACCCTTTGAATAGGGTTTTCATGGTAAATGGTATTCAGAGGTGGTTTTACCATTGCCTTCCTCTGAGGTCACGCAGTGAGCTTCATGGCTCTGTGGGGATTCGAACCCTGGTCTCCCAGGTCCTAGTCCAACACTGACCCGGGGGAGGTGCAGGGAAGGGAGGAGGAGGGTGAGGGGAGGAGATGGGGTGGGTGGGCACTGGGCAGAAGGGAAGACACTTTCCTTTCCAAAAGGAAAACATTGTGAACAGTATCATTGCTTTTCAGTGTTTCCCCCACCTTTTTATTCTACAGCAGGCACATGTAGCCTCCCACCCAAATTTAAACCAAAGCTGTCCCTGGCCACATCCACACCAGGCCTTTAGTTCACTTTCCACAGTCATGGCTTCTCTCAAAGAATCCTGGGAAGTGTAGTTAGTGAAGGGTGCTTAGAGGTGCTACGAGATGCCCTGTTCTCTTCACAGACCTTCAATCAGAGTGGCTGACTATTAAACCACACTGGCCACTGGAGCTCTCTCAGTGGAACAGGAATCTCCTCTCAGCACCCTTCACAAACTACACTTCCCAGGATTCTCTGAGGGAAGCCATGACTGTCTCAAGTAAAATCAAAGTCTGGTGTGGGTGTCGCCCCCTGATTAGCCAAGCCCAGCAGGTGTGAGCCTGGCTTTTATAACACTAACAGTTGGTTCTTGCGGAGCATGCCCGACACTATCATAAGGTTCTAGCCAAAATTTCTTAAATTAATTAAAAATCAGCCAGGCATTTTTTTTAATTTTTAAACTGCAGAAGATGAAGGTCAGAGTATGGAGCAAGGTCATTAACAGGATTACAGGTACTCTGTGAACATGGCTGATTTTTTAATGAATTTCAACAGATTGTGAGAACTCTGACAGAAAAATGTCCAAAAGGGCTCTGGGGTTTTCCCCACTCTTTTTAGACTTTGGACTCGCTATTCTCTCTGACTATTTTGTGTATCGCCATGAAAATTTAGAGGGTTGTTAAGCAAGCATTTCTGAGTTCAGGACTGTAAGTTTGGTAAGGTTTTATTTTGAAATGAGCTTATGGGAAGCTTCAGAATGGCATGGGGGTATTTTCAATTTAACATTGCGGAATGTGAAAATCCGCTGGCTATAGTATACAGCCACTCTTGTGGCTGTATAAACTGCAATGTTTTTTGCTTATTAATGAATATGTATATGTATATATCCCAACTGGAAGGTTTAGTGCATATTCCAGGGAAGCAGAAACATTGTAGGCATTGTGAGCACTTGAGAAATCAGTTTGGTGAAAGAAATATTACCCATATCAATATCTCACAGCTAACTCTCTCAGAAACCCTTCCTTGGGCCTATATAGCCTTTTTGACCCTACTGTCTCAGGGACCGATGATTGCAGACAGAACTTTCTCTGCATCCTTTTTAGGTTTGTGGGCACTAAGATGGCTAAAGGCTATAGAGAAGGAGATATCCAGTGTTGGTTAGTGCCCTCGAAAACTGGTGGGGCTGCTATGAGGTCAGATGTAAAAGAGGACAGGTGTCCTGAATCTTTAAAATAATGCCAGTTTCATTGCCTTCAGAAGTTGAACAGTAGAGTTTCCATCTCCTGGCTGTCTCCTTGTTTAGCTGGCATACCTACACTGAGTTTGGGAAGATTAGATGTTGCTGTTTAGATATGTACATTAAATAAGCTGTGTGGATCATAGTTCAATCCACTGTCTTGTGTCTTTATTCCAGGGTTGTGGGGGCAAGAACAGGTTTTGTCCATATCTCTTGAATCCATCACTGCAAATGTGAAATTGATTAGTTTGAAATCTGTTTTCTGTTTCATTGCCGCTTTTTTGTAGTCTTTCAGAGAGGGACTATATAATGCACAGCATTTTGCATGGGATCAGAAAATTGTATGCAAGGGCTTCAAAGAGCAGTGAAGTTAACTAGCTTTCACACACACACACATCTGCAGTGAGTTATACAACAATCACAGAAGAATCCTTTACTGTATAAGTAAAGCTGACAGAGAATCTAAAACTCTGTACCACAAAGGTTTGTGTGTGTGGGGGGGAATTCTGTCAGTTTCACCTGTGCTTTTGGTAACCTTTGCATACAAACCTCCAAGTTTAATTAAAATGTTGCAGATTAAGCAGTGGCTTTTTTCCTATATGAAAGGGTTACCTGTTTGTGAAAATCTTTTTGTGTACATTTATTTATTCAGATTTATATCCTGCCCTTCATCCAAAAAGGATCTTAAATGTCCTCTACCTTGCCCCCATAATCACATTATAGTCCAGTTCATTCTGAAAATTCAGAAGCCACATACTGAGTGTATTACAGTAGTCTAACATGAATGTGACTAGCACTTGGATTACTGAGGCAAGGTTTCATCTCTTTTACTAGCCACACACATCTCTGGCATTTCCATAAATAGTGAATCCAGGAAGGCTCCCAGGCTGTGAACTTGGTCCTTCAGGAGGAGTGCAGTCCCATCTAGATCTGGTTATATCACTCCATTCAGATCAGCTGGAGTCCCCACCCAAAGCATCTTGGTCTTATTTGGATTAAGCTATAGTTTGTTTATCCTCTATAACAACCTTCATGTCCAGGAGTTCCACAGCCTCCTGTGATTCCCAGGTGAAAATATATATATCTACCACCACCTTCTGGGACTGATCTCCTGTCTCTAAAAAGTAATGCAAAATGGACAGTGGTTTTAGGGCAGGGGTAGAGAACCTTTTTATTTCCAGGCCAAAAGGTGGATGAGACAACCCACGTGTCAATCACATGACATCATTATGATGTCCTGTAATTGAAAGGTGGGTTGCCACACCCACCTGTTAAAATCCCTTGCACTGGGATTGCAAAACGATGGGGAGGAGGGAAAAAACAGGGCATTTGCAAGGAAATACAAATGAGGGGTCTTCTCTCCCTGGTTGCCGTTGCTTGCAAAATGCAACTGTCTTTCTCCTCTCCTCATCAAGTAGAAGAGGCAAAGGCAAGGGGTGGGACTTCTCCCACACTCTGCTGTTTCCTTCTGCTTGTCTTGGCTGCACATGTTAGGAATGGGATCCATTAGGTGGTACCACTTCTAAAGCATTCCATCAATCTAACAGGCAGTATCGATTTGAGTTTTGTCTTCATATGCTATCTGCTACTTTTACTGGTCTGTTTTTCCCCCTTTCAAAAAATATTGATATTAATATTGATAATTTATTTCAAAATATTGATATTTTGAAAGGAAATAAAGAAAATATTTTGAAAGAAAATGTCAATAATTTGAAAGAAAATATTAATAAAGGAAAGCAGTTTCCCCACCTCCTCCTCTTCCTACGTTATGACTGAGGCCGGTCAGTTTTCACTTTAGCAAGCAAAGATTGGCTGTTCTCCTTTTGGAAAGGAAAAGGTGAAAGCAGCTTTCAGTGCCCCGCTCTACCCCACCTCAGCAAGCCTAGAGTCAACTTGGGTGAGATTTGGCTTACTTTCTCCCACTTGGAGTTTGAATTATTCAAGTGTTGGGGGGGTAGCAGGGAGAGTGAGAGCAAGAGAGCGCTGTACTGCTGTGCTGTGAGTAAAATCAATAAAAGAACAATATATTTGAGGGAATATTCGAGGGGGGAAATGGTGTCACTGGAAAGCCGCTGAAGTTCAGAACAAACAAGGATGCTCCACAAAGATAGAGAATATGTGGACCACTGAAAAATCCAGTGTTAAATCTGAATTGAGCGAATTTTTCACCCATCCCTAGTGCATGTCTGTTCCCAGTAGTCCACTAGGGAACAGACACAACCAGGCAAACTGAGCAGGATTTAGCCTCCACTCATCAGCTGACAAGCTAAATCTTGTTTTGGCTGCAAGTGCCTGTTAGTGCTTCTTAGGAAGAACTGAACCCTGCCCTTCTGCCCACCAGCTGATGTCACTAGTGATGTCAGCTGATTGACAGGTGGGCATGGTTTGCAGAAAATGGCCTTGTGCGCCAAATACAGTCCCCTGGCAGGCAAAGATTGGCCCACAGGCTGGGGATTCCCTACCTGTGGAAAGGACTGATCTCCAGAATTGTAGGTGTGCTGAAGAGAGATCACTAGGCTCATTATACTACTAAAGACATCTGCACCAATATTTCAGCAGATATTTTGTGACTTTATAAGCACAGGAAAAGTCCATACAGCTATTAAATTTACCCATCTAGTCTCAAGAACAGCTGTTGCTGTTTGTATGATATGATTGCATGTTTGTATGACACAATATTGCCCCAGATGGAGATAGGTGAATGAGCTGGTTGTAAATGTTTAATGCTGATCAGGGTTTTTTTTTTGTCTTTTTGTAAACCAAAAATTTGCTGTTTCATAACTGGGTGGCTGGAGGTAAGTTATCTATATAGTTGGTGGTAATGCATGAGAGTGAGGCTTCAACATGGAGGATTGCTAGGGATGTATTTGGTAGCTGTTAGTGTGTTGGGGAGGAGTGTAGGTGCAGCTTCTAGTTTAATTATTTTGTTTAGTTACTGATACTGTTTTGTGGAGTTTATTGCATTTTTGTATTTGATTTTCCTCTGTAATATTTTTATGATTTCTTGTTGATTAGGCTGCTGTAAATGTGTTTTTTTTATGTTTGACTTACATCTGTCAAACATATACTTATTTTGATATTTTGTAATGCTTTATTTGAAGTTTTGATTTAGGTTATAAACTGCTTTGAGTTTTTTTCCTGAAAAGCAGCATAGAAATGATTTAAATAAATAAATAATTGCAACATTAGAACTGCACTTGTGTGTCTTCAGATCTTTCTTGGAATCCTACAAAGCATTCACCTTCCTTCCTTATTTATTAATTAAATTTATACCTTGCCCTTCTTCTCACAAAGAGTGAGGGTTGTAAACAAGTGATAAAACAATAAAAACATATTTAAAACATCTTAAAATTAAATATCTTAAAAACAAAACATCTTAAAAACATTTCCAACACAGACACAGACTGGGATCTACTTAAAAGACTTGTTGAAAGAGGAAGTTGTTCAGCAGGCACAGAAAAGATAACAGAGATGGCACCTGTCTAATATTTAAGGGGAATGAATTTCAAAAGGTAGGTGCTACAACACTAGAGATCCACTTCCTACATTGTGTAGAATTACTTCTTGATGAGATGGTATCTGCAGGAGGATCTCACCTGCAGAGTGCAGTGACTGACCAGGTATATAAGGGGTGAGACAATCTTGCAGGTATCCTGATCCCAAGCCATAACAGGCTTTTTACACCAAAACCAGCATCCTGAAATTAGCTCCCTTCCATTTTTTCAGGATGTTTGGGTGAATTTAACAAATGTATGCCCTACCTTCATTGCTTGTAATGTCATGGAAAATCAACTGAAATTGACCTGCTCATCTTTAAATGTTCACATAAGTGAGTCTTTACAGCTCTTGGATATGCTCATTGAAAGCATTGATTTTCCTATTAATCCACTTTTAACCAAAGGTTAAATGCACTGAAAATAACTGAGTGATTACAAACTTTATATAGCTTACCTACTCCATCTGTCAAAAATGGTAAATAGTATACACGATAAAGTAATTTTTGCCGTTTTGTCAGGCTCCCAGGAGATTGCTTGTGCAAAAAGTGTGTTGTAACTCTAACATTCTAAACATGACAATACATTCAAGACTCTAGAGTAAGTGCTACCTTGGTTTTTAAAAGCAATTCAGCTGTAATTTATATAAGAAACTATCAGAAACATAGCTCTCAAAAATCAAGATAAAACACAGATTGCATATTTGGTTACAATATCAATCAATTTATTTAGAATGAATCAGTGACCTACATTTGTACTAAAAGTGTTCTAACATTTTGGCAAGCTACTTGAAAGAGTTTAGTAAGAATTTATAATTTGTCTTCGAAACAGTATTTTCCCCACTGGTTCAACAAAAGGGATACTGTTTCCCAGTTAAGCCTACCTTGGTTAGAATGTAACACTGTTATGGATATGTTTGCCAGAAATCACAGTTCTTAATGATTCTTTAGTGAAACTGTAGGTTTTTTTTCTTGCTTCCAAACTGTGTGGTATTTTTGCAGTTAAAATATTTTTACGTGCATTTCCAGATGATGTGACTTTTTTCAGATTAGGCCATGTCTTTGTATGAGGTGTGTAGAAAAATGGAGCCAAACCCACCATTTCCCCCAAGCTTGGATTTTAGGCCCGGCTTGCTTCAAATGTATAGAAATATAACAATGAGGCCCTTTACTAACTGGAAATAGCCTGTGAAGAACATAAAGCTATAAAGACTTATTAACTATGGTTTAATTCTTAAAAATATAATAAATCAGATTTAGAGATAGTAAAAATGAAAGAAAAATGAGAAGTGATCTGAATGTTAACATAATGAAATAATAATGGGCTGACCTGTGTGATGCACAGAGATGGGTAAACTCTTTCATGTTCACCTTGGATTGAACTAGAAATGACCCAAGTTCTTTCGGGGGGGGGAGCTAATAAGAACAATTATTTTGCAAGCCAATCTGAGACTTAGAAAATGATGTTTCTACATTGCCATCCCTCTCCACCCTCAAAACACTGTTCTCCAGGCCCCAGCATTTGGGAAGACCAGAGATGCCAAGAGCTACCTCAGAGTTCTTTCTGAGGGTATAGGCAGATAGGAAAGGAACAAACTTCCCTCCAATCCTTTTCCCATGAACTGACACGGCTCATGTCACTGCTGGTGGTGGTCAGAGAAAGGATGGGAGGTTGTTTTGGGGATGTGGAGGGCTGGCAGGGTGGGGAGACTGGTGGGGAAGGAGCAGAGAAGCTGGAATTTTTTTCTCCAAATTGAATTTTAATCCAAACCGGAGACGAATTCTGAGTTTTGTAAAGCTCACTTGTCTTCTGAAGATATTCTCTGAGCCTTTAGGGTAACTTTTGGCATCATGGACCAAGAACAAACACAGTGACTTCAATTATGAGGCAGAAAATCCCTTTAGATTGTATTTAAACCTTGCATTTACCAAACTAATGCAGATGGTGAAATTTTGGGTAAGTATATTTATTAATTTAAATTCATCAAAGTGTCCTGGGAATTCTAGGAATTAACATGTCTCACCTTGTGCTATTTTTGATATACACAGTTAAGCAAACAGAGGAAGACCTACAGTTTTTTATAGTTCAATAGGTGGTAGCAGCAGCTTTTTTGGGCAGGGGAAAGTTAGGGAAAGTCTAGATTCAGTGGACAGGTTGGGAGACTTATCCAGTTTATATGCAAAAGTGTATAGAATCATGTTCTAAACATATTCCAGTAGTTCTGTTTTTGGTTTCTTCTAGCTCTTCAGATAAAAACCACAATGGCAGCTGATGAAAGTTTAAATTATAGAAATATATACTGTCAAGATAAAATGGACTTGAATTGAGTGGATCATGCCATCCTTTTTAAAGTGTTAAAATACTACATATTTCTATGATATAGTAGCATTTATTTTATGACTCATGACATGTAAGAGTATATACTATTGTGTCTATAAAATAAGTTTAGAGGAGTTTCATTTCACCATTAGATTCATGTGCAAAGTCCAGATTGTGAAGTTAGAACTGAAACCATTTTGGTACTCAACGTTATTTGGAGGCTTTGATGTTTCTAGTTTACAGTCATGACACTTTGACAAACCAATCAATAAAACATCAACATGGACTTTCTCCTGTTTGGGACTAAGTTCAATGAGAAGTTACCCAGGTGACAGTTTGTAGGAATAAAAATATTCCAGTAGGTGTAAATATTCCCTTTTTAGGAAGCACCCAAGTATTATTAGAAGCAGTCTGTTTGATGCTTCTGCTCTTGTGAATTATTATTATTATTATTATTATTATTATTTATTAAATTTATATACCGCCCGACTAGCGATAGCTCTCTGGGCGGTGAACATAAAATAGTATAAAAATACAATGAATAACAAAATAATATTAAAATACAATCAACAATACAATAAACATTATTAAAATTAGATCAATGTAACTTGAAATGCTTCAGAGAATAGGAAGGTTTTGACCTGGCGCCGGAAGGAAAGCAGAGTCGGCGCCAGGCGTACTTCCTCAGGGAGACTGTTCCATAGTTCAGGGGCCACCACTGAGAAGGCCCTAGATCTTGTCATCACCCTCCGGGCCTCCCTGTGAGTTGGAACCTGGAGGAGGGCCTTCGTATTAGAACGTAGTGCACGGGCCGGTTCATATCGGAAGAGGCGTTCCGCAAGGTATCGTGGTCCCGCACCGTATAAGGCTTTATAGGTTAATACCAACACTTTGAATCTAGCCCGGAAACATATTGGCAACCAGTGCAAGCTGGCCAGAACAGGTGTTATATGCTCGGACCGCTTGGTCCTTGTCAGCAATCTGGCCGCCGCATTTTGCACTAGTTGTAGCTTCCGAACTGTCTTCAAAGGTAGCCCTACGTAAAGCGCATTACAGTAATCCAAACGTGAGGTTACCAGAGCATGTACCACTGATGTAAGGTCCTCTTTACTCAAATAGGGACGTAGCTGGGCTACCAACCGAAGTTGGTAAAACGCATTCCTAACCACCGAGGCTACTTGAGCCTCAAGTGAGAGGGAAGAGTCTAAAAAGACTCCCAGACTACGAACCCGGTCCTTTAGGGGGAGTGTAACCCCGTCCAGGACAGGGTATATATCCACCATCCGATCAGAGAACCCGTCCACCAACAGCATCTCAGTCTTGTCTGGATTGAGCTTCAGTTTGTTAACTCTCATCCAGTCCATTGTCGAGGCCAGGCAACGGTTCAGCAAATCGACAGCCTCACCTGAAGAAGATGAAAAGGAGAAGTAGAGCTGCGTGTCATCAGCATACTGATGACAACGCACTCCAAAACTCCTGATGACCTCTCCCAACGGCTTCATGTAGATATTAAAAAGCAGGGGGGACAAAACTGACCCCTGGGGGACCCCATATTGGAGAGCCCGCGGTGTCGAGCAATGTTCCCCAAGCACTACCTTCTGGAGACAACCCGCCAAGTAGGAGCGGAACCACTGCCAAGCAGTACCTCCAACTCCCAACTCCGCGAGCCTCTCCAGAAGGATACCATGGTCGATGGTATCAAAAGCCGCTGAGAGATCAAGGAGAATCAACAGAGTTACACTCCCTCTGTCTCTTTCCCGACATAGGTCATCGTACAGGGCGACCAAGGCTGTCTCAGTGCCAAAACCGGGCCTAAAACCCGATTGAAATGGATCTAGATAATCAGTTTCATCCAATAGCGTCTGGAGCTGGCCAGCAACCACCCGTTCCAAGACCTTGCCCAGGAATGGAACATTCGCCACTGGCCTGTAGCTGTTAAAATTGTCTGGGTCCAAGGAAGGCTTTTTCAGGAGTGGTCTCACCACTGCCTCTTTCAGACAGCCCGGGACCACTCCCTCTCGTAAAGAGGCATTTATCACTTCCTTGGCCCAGCTACCTGTTCCATTCCTGCTAGTTTTTATCAGCCAGGAGGGGCAAGGATCCAGTACCGAAGTGGTTGCACGTACCTGTCCAAGCACCTTGTCCACGTCCTCGAGTTGAACCAACTGAAGCTCATCCAACAAAACAGGACAAGACTGTGCTCCGGACACCTCACTAGGATCTACTGCTATAACTTGAGAGTCTAGGTCCCGGCGGATACATGAGATCTTATTCTGGAAGTGATCGGCAAACTGATTACAGCGGGCCTCCGATGATTCCACCCTGTCCGGAGGGTTTGAATGGAGAAGCCCCCGGACAACTCGAAAGAGCTCCGCTGGGCGGCAAAGAGATGATTTAATAGTGGCAGCAAAATGATGTTTTTTAGCTGCCTTCACTGCTCCTACATAGAGCTTAGTCGAAGCACTAACCAGCGCATAATTGTATCCGTCGGGAGTTCGTCTCCATTTCCGCTCAAGCCTCCTCCTATCTTGCTTCATCGCTCTCAGCTCCGGAGTATACCATGGAGCTGTATGAGCTCTACACAGGAGAGGGCATGCAGGAGCGATCGTGTTTACAGCCCGGGTCATCTCCGTATTCCACAGAGCGACCAGGGCTTCAGCAGGAGCGCCAGTCCTATCAGCCGGAAAATCCCCCAGAGCCCTTTGAAAACCTTCAGGATCCATTAGTCTCCGGGGGCGGACCATTTTAATAAGTCCCCCACCCTTGCAGAGGGAAGAGGTTACTGAAAGTCTAAACTTCAGCAAGCAGTGGTCTGTCCATGACAAAGGGAGTGTTGTAAAACTCCCCACATCCAGATCACTTTCCCCATGCTCAGTAGCAAAAACAAGGTCTAGAGTGTGCCCCGATACATGTGTTGGACCACTAACATATTGAGACAGCCCCATGGCTGTCATGGAAGCCATGAAGTCCTGAGCCGCGCCAGACAAAGTGGTCTCGGCATGAATGTTGAAATCCCCCAGTACTATTAGTCTGGGGGACCTCAACAATATATCCGAGACCACTTCCGCCAGCTCAGTTAGGGAAGCCATTGGGCAGCAAGGTGGGCGGTACACCAAAAGGATTCCCAGCCTGTCCCTCTGGCCCAACACAAGGTGTAAACACACCAGGCCAGTAACTGAATGAACATGGTGCTTGGTGAGTGAGATGGAACTCTTATAGACGACAGCAACCCCACCTCCCCGACCCTCAGATCTACCATGATGCTGGACCAGGTACCCCGGTGGGCAGAGCTGAGAGAGACCAACTCCTCCCTGCTCACCCACCCAGGTCTCGGTTATACATGCCAGATCGGCTGTCTGATCCACAATCAAATCGTGGACGAGGGAGGTTTTATTATATACCGATCTGGCATTTAATAACAGCAACTGGAGATCTGAGAGTTGAATTGGCCATCATTGTTTCATGAGAAAAAACAGAGGGAGAAAACATTGTCTTGTGTTGCCAATTCAGTTCAGAATCGGAAGTTTTCCAGTTTGTAATGCTTAGCTGTATTATGAATCTAGTTGATTTTCAGCTTGAAATGTAAAACAAGATCCTGTACGTAAATAGCCAGAGTTCAGGTGTATACACAAAAGTTCTATTATGTTAGCCCTTATGCTCATTGATTGCTATGAAACCTGTGAAATACAAAGCCAGCTTCCTTGTAGGTGAATGCACAGAACTTTTTTAAGCTTGACCCTTTAGTCTCAGTGAAGTTCTCATTGATTGCTGTGAACTATGTCACTGAACCACCCAACCAAGCAACATTTTTATTTGGCAAATATATATTCTCTATTTGGGTCAATTCTCTTGATTGTTTCTTACAAAATGTTTTATGTGCTTGTTGCTCCCCATCAAGGTCTAAGCCTTCTCTTGTTCTCTGGAGTATTTGTTTTGGCAGGGCAAGGGACATTGCATTTTCAAGAGTCTGACAGCTATGTCAGGCATTGGAAACTACAGTTGCCAGGGGGACAGTACAATAAGCTGCATGTACGTGGTACTCTCAGTGCGTATGTGCCAACACACTACAGTTGAGAAATCTCAGAAACAAGACAAACTTTTTTCTTTTCAATGCTGGCTGAGAAAGTTTGTAAATTCCAAGCCAATTCTGAACTGAAGTGAGCAAAGCTCACCCTTCACTAATTATTGACAAATTGTTGTAGATGCTATGAAACAGAACATAACTCTATTTTATAGCCTATCTCTTTTGTATAAATTCAGCATATGGTGATGACCCCAGAAGTTAACAAAGGAAATTCCTTTAACGGCAGACTATATATATCACAGCAGTCACAGAATCATCATAGAAAAGGCATCCTTAATTCACATTTTTATCAGTGACACGGTATTGTGTCTTTCCCCTGGTTACTATAATTGGCTGCTGCCACCAGAGTGGGTGGGAAAACACATATGTGACACTTTTTTGATCACCAGGAAGTGAGTCTACATATATTAAAAGGAAAGAAACCAGAGCTTGACATAGGAAAGCCATTATCAGTGACCACCTCGTAGGTAGTACTTAAGCTGTAGTTTGACTCTGTCAATTTACAGTAATAATAATATTTGTGAGTAGGAGTCATCCATAAGAATCCGTAACGTTTCCTGAGAAACATCGTCTCAGGCAGCTTGTGAAAGGATCAAATATTAGTATTGTAAACATTTTGGGGAGAAATACAGAAATTAAGAGGAAGATGTCCATGATTGCACTTTACCAATCACGAAGAACTCTCCAGCCATCTTGAGTGGCAAGAGAAACAAAACACCCACAGCAGGACAGGATATAGCTGTGGCCCTTTTAGGGATCTGAGCATTCCTTCAGATCCATATACGAGTAACAAGTGAGCTACTGCCCTGTTGCCATGGCTCTGAGGATGCAACTGTGATGTTCCTATATTAATGTATATATGGTAAGTGTTGTTGTTTAGAAGATACATGGTAAGTGGAGTGAAAGAGGGGGAGTGAATGGGCAGTAGAATGCGAGATGATTGGCTGAGTGTTTAAAATGGCTGAACGTATAAAAGGAAGAGTGAGAGTGGAATCTGGGGGGAGAAGAGAACTGAGTGGGTTGCTTGGTGGGGTTTAGAGAGTTGTTTGCCAGGAGGGAGGTGGAGTTCGGATTAGTATTGAGTAAAACCATATGCTTATGTGCCTTAAGAAGAAATCTTGTTGATCTTGTTAGCTTGATAGCTGGGGTGGAGGAAGTTGAAGGCGCAGTCTGGAGACCAAGGGTATTAATTACCCTGCGTGCCAGGGGCTGATAGTCTGAGGCATTAAACAAGCGATACGATGTATCCTCCTCATGATCTGAATAGTCGCTCCAGTCATCTCCTTCAACGTGGTCAGTGAAGGTTGACTCCTCCGCATACGAGGCTTCGTCAATACATCTGCCTCTGGCTACATCAAAGGGGTTTGGTGAACAAGCAGCAGGGGAATGAAGTATATCGCTTATGTGTGCCTGAGTTGCTGTGGTAGAAGCTGAAGTTGAACCCTGATAAGACCGAGGTGCTACTTGTGGGGGACAGGGGGAAGGTTGTGCAACATTGACCTGAAGTTCAACGGGGTGAGTCTACCCCTAAAGGACCAGGTCCGCAGCCTTGGGGTTGTGCTTGATTCCAGGCTGTCCATGGAGGCTCAGATTTCGGCAGTGAGCCGGGCAGCCTGGTACCAACTACACCTCATACGAAGGCTGCAACCCTACCTTCCTGTTCATCAGCTCCCACTAGTGGTACACGCCCTGGTCACCTCTCGTTTGGACTACTGTAATGCGCTCTACGTGGGGTTACCCTTGAAAACAGTCCGGAAATTACAACTGATACA